>NW_024104652.1:778391-1179229 GCF_003945595.2 Pipra filicauda | reverse complement strand
CCGGAGAAGCCGTCGTCGGGCCCCATCTCCCTGGGTTTGGGGTCGGCCTCGATGCCGGAGGTGTGGGAGCTGCTGTGGCTGGCGGTGGAATGCCGGGAGAGCCGCTTGTGCCGGATGCTGCCGGCGCTGCTGCCGCTGGCGCGCGAGCGCTTCTCCAGCTGCTCCATGTCCAGGTCCAGGGTATCGCTGATGTAGGATTCCCGGTACTGCTTCTTCTCTGCAGGGTAGAACAACGTCAGCAGCCTGCATCCCAACCCCCCCAGGGCTCCCTGGATTCCCTGGAAGGGCACAGACCACCCCGGCACACAGGGGCACCCGGGGGTGCCACCTGAGCCCGGCGTGGGGACACACCTGGAGCCAGCCCTGCCCTGGTGGCATTTAGGGATGGTGGGATGGGGGGCCTCAAACTTGCTGTGCTCTGTGCTGTGCTGCCCCTCAAAGGGGGAGGAGGAGGAGGAATAAGAGTTGAGGAAGAGGAGAAGGAGAAAGAAATTTAGGACATGCAGGAAGAGGAAGAAAAAAAGAGAGGAGGAAGATGAAGATGAGGAGAAGGAAGAAGATGAGGAGGACAAGGAGGAAGAAGAAGCTGAGGAGTGGGTGGAGAAGAAAGCAGATGAGGAGGATGAGGAGGAAGAATAAGATGAGAAGAAAAAAGAGGAAGAGGAAGAAGAGGAGGGGAAAGAGGGAGATGAGGAAGACAAAGGAAGATGAGAAGGGGAAAGAGAAGAAAGAGTAAGAAGAGAAGCAGGAAGAGGAAGAGGAGGAGGAAGAGGAAGAGGAGGAAGAAGAGAAAAAGGAAGAGGAGGGAGAGAAAAAGGAAGAGGAGGAAGAAGAGGAGGAGGAGAAAAACAAAAGAAGAGGAGGATGAAGATGAGGACGAGGAATAAGATGAGAAGGAAGAAGATGTGGAGGATGAAGAGGAGAAGAAAGAGGAGCAGGACAAGGAGAACAAATAAGAAAAGGAGGAGGAAGGGGAAAAAGAAGATGAGGAAGAGAAAGAGGAAGATGAGGAAGAGAAAGAGGAAGATGAGGAGGGGGAAAGAGGAGGAAGAAGATCTGATGCTTTCACAAGGGCTTTCTGAGCTTAGAGATGGGATGAGGGGTACTGGGAAATGCTGCACGGGGGCACTGGGAGGAACTGGGCCATCAGGGATGGCAGCAGGACTTGGATCTTGTATCCTTTAGTATCCCTTAGCAGCACTTGTATCCCTCAGTATCTAGTGGGAAGGTGGACACCCAGCCCTGCCAGGAGATTATCCTGCTGGGCAGGGATGGGGCGTAGGATGCACAGTCCAGGGGGACGTGGGGACAGTCATCCCCCGACACGCTCCCAGCCACGGGGCTGGCACACCAGGCACTCCTAGGGGCAGAAATGCCGGGCAGGAGCCTGTCACTGTGGGATTTGGGAGCCTGTCACCAGGGGACCTACCCTCGTTCTCCTCCAGGCGCCGGACCTGGCGCAGGACGGGCTGCAGGTTCATGTAGAGCCGGTGGCTGCTGCTCAGCAGCTGCAGCAGGTGCCGGGAGCGCAGCGGGCACCCCGTGTAGTAAATGAGCTTCCTGGCAGAGGGCAGCCCATCAGGCAGGATCTCAAACTTCTTGCCCTGTGTGGGAGAAGGGAGAGATCAGCCCCGAAGAGGGAAAACACTCCATTTCTCCCCCCTGTCCTGCTGCAGCCCATGGTTAACCTACGGGTTGTAATCACCCGCTTGAGGTCTGGGCCACTGTGCCCCATGCCCAAATCAGAGCCCAGGAGATGCTCTGCCTGGGGATCATGGAATCACAGAGTGGTTGGGGCTGGAAAGGACCTTCAAGATCATCTCATTTCACCTCCACTACCCCAGGTTGCTCCAAGACCCGTCCAATCCAACCTGGAACACTTCCAAGGATCCAGGGGCAGCCACAGCTTCTCTGGACAACCTGCGCCAGGGCCTCACCACCCTCACAGCCAGGAATTTCTTCCCAATATTCCATCTATCCCTGCCCTCTGGCAGTGGGAAGCCATTCCCCCTTGTCCTGTCCCTCCATCCCTTGTCCCAAGTCCCTCCCCAGCTCTCCTGGAGCCCCTTTAGGCACTGGAAGAGTCTCTCAGGTCTCCCTGGAGCCTTCTCTTCTCCAGGTGAACACCCCCAGCTCTCCCAGCCTGTCTCCAGAGCAGAGGTGCTCCAGCCCTGGGAGCATCTCTCTGACCTCCCCTGGACCTGCTCCAACAGGCTCACATCCTTCCTGTGCTGAGGACCCCAGAGCTGGAAGCTCTGCTCCAGGTGGAAATGGTGGCACTCACCACAAAAACCAGTTTTCCCACGTTTGTCCACGGGAAGTCGTAGAGCAGCTGCTTTTCTTCATCCAAATTCTGCAAAAAGAGGAGAGGGAGCCCTGGCTGAGGATGCTGGCAGGGGCAGGGAGCCAAGCTGAGCCATCACCCTCCCTCAGCCACCTACCTGGAAGATCTGGATGCCCCGTGTTGTCAGCCCCAGCGTCAGGGAGGCCTCCACTTCCCTTTTGTCCTAAGGGGGAAAAAAATCACGCAGTTTTAAATACCCAGTTTGCAGCATGAAGTGGAGAAATCAGCCTCAGCTCAGCCCAGAGATCTTCCTGTAGTCATCCCAGTCACCATTGTATGATTAATATGCCAAATTAATAATATAATCATACTGTGAGGGTGGTGAGGCCCTGGCACAGGTTGCCCACAGAAGCTGTGGCTGCCCCTGGATCCCTGGAAGTGTCCAAGGCCAGGTTGGACGGGGTTTGGAGCAATCTGGGATAGTGGAAGGTGTCCCTGCTCCTTGCAGGGGGTGGAACGAGATGACCTCTCAAGTCCCTTCCAACCCAGACCAGTCCAGGATTCTATCACAGCATCCTGTGCTCTCCCAAAAGCTTATCCTTTTTAACTTCAGGGTGCTACAAAAAGGCCTGTGAAGCACCATGTCCCAGCAAACAAACTGCTTTGTTCCCAGGAGAAAGACCCAGCATATGACTCTTGGGGATGGTCCTGTGCAGGACTAAGGGCTGCACTCAGTGATCCTTGTGGGTCCCTTCCAACTCAGCGTATCCTGTGATTCTGTGACATATTTCCTGGAGAGGGGACCACCAAAAATAAGATCCCAGAAACCTCAAAACCTCCTGGGTGGGGCTCACCTTGTACAACCTGTAGTAGTGCACGGGCACGTCGTCGAGCCGGACGGCCTCCTTGATGTACTTGAGATGGGCTTCAGAGGCCGTCAGGGCAAACTGGTCTTTGTGCATGTTGGGGACGTGCTTCAGGATGTAGTCCTTGCCCCTCTTTGCAACCACCTGTTTGGAGGAGAGGAGAAGTTTGTCCAGCTGCTCCGTGCTCGCTCAGGGCCCGATTCCGCCCCAGCGCTCCTGGGCAGCGGTTCCAAGGGAAAAGGGGAAATGGGAGCAATATGATTTGTTATAGAGACCTGCAGGAAAAAATAAAATAGATACAGAGGCCAACAGCTTCTCACCAGCAGGATTTCCCACTGGGAAGTGCATGTGTGCTCCCTGTGCCCAGCCCATGGAGCTCACACCACTGGTGACCCCTGTGCCGGGCCAGGAGAGCCATGCTCAGACTCCCTGTGTGAATGGGGACACGGACCCAGGGCCATCACTCCTCAGTGACATGTGTGAGAAAAAGAGAAGCCAGCAAATTTTGGAAAATAAAACAAGAAGGAGGTTGGGAAGGAGAAGAGAAGGCTCCAGAGAGGCTTTTGAGCACCTAAAGGGGCTCCAACAGAGCTGGAGAGGGACTTGGGACAAGGGCCTGGAGGGACGGGACAAGAGGGAATGGCTTCCCACTGCCAGAGGGTAGGGTTAGATGGGATATTGGGAAGGAATTCTTGGCTGTGAAGGAGGTGAGGCCCTGGCACAGGTTGCCCAGAGAAGCTGTGGCTGCCTCTGGATCCCTGAAAGTGCTCCAGGTCAGGTTGGATGGGGCTTGGAGCAACCTGGGCTAGTGGAAGGTGTCCCTGCCTATGGCAGGGGGTGAAATGAGATGGTCTTGAAGGTCCTTTCCAACCCAAACCATTCTGGGATTCCATGGTTCTGCGAAACCAGTTCCCAAAGGACTGCAAAGCTGGAGGGGCTACACCTGATGGTGGTGGGGCAATGCCGTGCTGGCACACAGCACAGAGGGAATCCCTACCACACAGGGAATGCCCCGTGAGCATCCCAGCAGCACACAGGGAAATCTCCCCCAGTGCAGGAGCTGCTCCAGCCCCACACCAACCCCAACCCTCCCTTCCCACAGCTATTTCCAGCCCCGCAGTTGTCCCAGGTTATTAATAACCAGGATTAAGCCAGAGACAGGGATGCAGCCGGAACGGCGGCCGCCTGGGAACCCTCTGAGCCGCTTCCCGGGGGCTCCCTCAAGCTCAGAGCAGGGACCACACCACGGAACACTCACCCAGGCAGGGAAATAGGCTTCGGGCTCGAAGTACTTCCCGTAGTGCTTGTTGCGCTTGAAGTCTCCCAGGTCGGCTTGGAGGGCGAAGGCGGTGAGGAGGAAATAGGCCTCTTCCCGCAGGACACACTGGGAATGCAGCACCTGCTTCCGCAGGTGCCAGTAGTAGTAATAACGTGCAGTCCGGTCACTGCGGGAGCAGAGGAGAGAGGGAGGAGGGAGGAGCAGAGGGGAGAGGAGCCAGTTTCGTCATTGTCGCGTGGACTGTGCCTGCTCCCCCAAAAATGTCACCTTTTGGGCACCTGCAGGTTTCAATCTCTCAGAGTCGTCTCCCCCTGGTTAGGGGGTACAGCAGGGTTAGGGGGTACAGCAGGGTTAGGGGGTACAGCAGGGTTAGGGGATGTAGCAGGGTTAGGGGGTACAGCAGGGTTAGGGGATGTAGCAGGGTTAGGAGGTACAGCAGGGTTAAGAGGTGCTGCAGGCTTAGAGAGTACAGGAGGGTTAGGGGGTATAGCAGGGTTAGGGGGTACTGCAGGATTAGGAGGTGCTGCAGGGTTAGGGGGTACAGCAGGGTTAAGAGGTGCTGCAGGCTTAGAGGGTACAGCAGAGTTAGGGGGTATAGCAGGGTTAGGGGGTACTGCAGGGTTAGGAGGTGCAGTATGGTTAGGAGATACAGCAGGATTAGGGGCTACAGTAGGGCTAGGGGGTGCAGCAGGGTTAGGAGGTGCTGCAGGGTTAGGAGGTGCAGCATCGTTAGGAGGTGCTGCAGGGATAGAGGGTACAGGAGGGTGAGGAGGTGCAGCTGGATTAGGGGGTACAGCAGGATTAGGGAGTACAGCCAGGTTAGGAGGTACAGCAGGATTAGGGGATACAGCAGATTTAGGGGGTACAGCAGGGTTAGGGGGTACAGCAGGATTAGAGGATACAGCAGATTTAGGGGGTACAGCAGGGTTAGGGGGTACAGCAGGATTAGAGGATACAGCAGATTTAGGGGGTACAGCAGGGTTAGGGGGTACAGCAGGGCTAGGAGATAGAGGAGGATTAGGTGGTGCTGCAGGGTTGGGGGTACAGTAGGATTAAGGGGTACAGCAGGGTTAGGGGGCACAGCAGGATTAGGGGGTACAGCAGAGTTAGGGGGTACAGAAGAGTTAGGGGGTACTGCAGGATTAGGAGGTGCTGCAGGGTTAGGGGGTACAGCAGGGTACCCCACAGCTGAGACCACAGGGTGGGAGACCACTCCAGCACCTTCTTCCCACTGGGAATCTCTTAGGAAGTGAGCAGGGCTGACTGCTGAGTCGTTTGCTCACTTTTCCCATTCAGCAGTGTAAATCTGCACTGCAGCCAGCTGGAATATCCCTCCCAAAAGTATCCCCACGGGGATGCAGATGCCACTGTGTCCCCAAAACCCTGAAAATCACTTTGCCCCTGAAACAGGACCTGAAGCTCCCACCCGGCCACAGGCACAAAGGTGAGTTAAAATCAGGGTTAAACTCCAATAAATCCCTAAACATGATGTCCCCAGGTCCCCGAAAGGCTTTGCATGGCTGGCTGGGAGCAGTGTCCCCATGTCCCCACCTGCCCCTGTATGGCAGGAGAAATCACTCAGCACCCACCCACAAACAGCTTCAGCTTTTGGGATGCCAGCAGAATTCCACAGCATCCCGAGGCTGCACACCCACCCCAGCAGGTGCCTGGGTGAGCAGGGACAGGGGAGTGCACCCTACCTGATCAGCCTCCCGTTCTCCACATAGTACTGCACTCGGAAGTGGATGATCATCGGGGGGCCAAACTGGTCGATCCCCTGGAATGGAGGAGATTTTCAGGGTTCCTGTGGAAACCCCGGCATTGTGCCCCAGTCCCTCACCTCAGCTCTCTGGGGGTCATGTCCTTCATGGCCAACCCCTGCCCCACATGGGTGGGTTCACTCCAGTGGCATTTTTTTCCTCAATTAAGATTCTGACACCGATTTTTCCCCCCCAGTCCGCTGGAACTCGAAGGGGATTTGGGTTTAAAGAAGCAGGTGGCTGGGTTTCAGACCCCCAGGGGGTCTGCATCCCCCAACCACTGCTGCTATCCCTCTCCCAGTCCATTATCCACTGCTCCCCATCTCAGTGCCAGTGCTGGAGCCTTGACACCAACCCCTTGGCACGTGGCACTGAAATAATGAAAAGGTGCTTTGGGGAGAGAGAAAAAAAAAAATTGATTTTAGAAATCGGAAGAAGGGTCCTTAAAAATTCTGCTGAAGGAAGGAAGGAAAAAAATGGCACTTGGAGTGCCAACCATCAACCACCACCCTGTTTTCATTCATTTTGCACATCCACCCCCCCCATCTCCCACACTGGCTAAGTGCCCCCCCCACACACCCCTCGGCTGCATTCCCGGGTCCTGGAAGTGACCTGCGACGGGGACAGAGGTGGCCTTACTGCCGTCAGCTCTCCATGCAAGACCTCACCGCTGACCTTGCTGGCCTCCTTCTTCCACTCCTTGGGGCAGTACTTGTAGAGTTTCTGGGCCATGTCCATGTACACGTGCTCATTGTCTGCGTGGGACAGAGGTGGCATCAGCATCCCCACGTGTGTCCTGCATCCCGCCAAGCCCTGCCCCGACCCCACCCTCCTCATCACCTAACGAGGCCACCAAAAGGGTTAAATTTGGATGCACCCCCAACCTGGTGGCGTCACTTCTTGCTGAGCAACGATGGCATCAGGCTGGACCACCCAACCCACGGCACGAGCCCCTGACTTACTCTGGATGACGCTGAGCCCGAAGAGGTGACAGTCCTTCAGCCTCAGGAGGTCACACACCTGCACCAGTAACTCGTGGCACAAAATCTTCACCTGCAAAAAGAAACACCCCGTGAGTGGTCCTGGCTGCACCTGTGCCCACCTGAGCCAGGCAGGCACCACTGAACCCCTCACCAGAACCCCGAGAAGGATGGAGGTGTGACAGGCTGGGTTGTGGGGTTCAGTTTTCCATGGGGTCATTATGGAAGTCTGCAAAAGCCTGGGGTGCTTCGAGCAGAGCAGAGCTCTGCCAGGGACCATGGGGCAGCTTGAGAGCAGTGGGTGGTGGAGGAGCCCTGCACTGGGGAGGTGGTTTTGGGGGCAGAAAACAGAACATTCATAGAATCATAGAATCCCAGAATGGTTTGGGTTGGAAGGGACCTTAAAGATCATCCAGTCCCACGCCCTGCCACGGGCAGGGACACCTTCCACTAGACCAGGTTGCTCCAAGCCCTGTCCAACCTGGCCTGGAACACTTCCAGGGATCCAGGGGCAGCCACAGCTTCTCTGGGCAACCTGTGTCAGGGTGTCACCACCCTCACAGCCAAGAATTTCTTCCTATCACCTAATCTAAATCTCTCCTCTTTTAGTTTAAAACCATTCCCCCTTATCCTAACACAATCTGCCAGTGTACAAAGTCGTTCTCCATCTTTTTTATGAGCTCCCTTTAAGCAATTTCGAAATTTTCCTGCATCAAAAGAAACACCCGGCAGTGGTGATTAAAAAAAAAAACAATAAAAAGTGGGGGGAAATTCGCATTCCAAGCTGCATCCAAACCAGAGCCAAACCCCCTCCTGTTTATTCCCTGGGAGGCTGAATTGCCATCCAGAGTGGATTGTGGAGCGAGGGCTTGAAGGAGGGGGCTTGTGCCACCCCGTGGGATGCCAAGCAGCAGGTCACCCGCCGACAAACACGCTGCTGCCAGCGGAACATCGAGTCAAGAAGAGGCAGGAGAGCGTAAAACGCTGTCGCAGCCTTAGGGGGAATAACTCCCGTGCATTTCTCCGGCAGGGCGGGAGCAGGCAGGCTCGGGATCAAATCCAGCGGCAAAACCAGAGCGTGCAAATGGTTGCAAGCCCCCGGGTGTGATGAAAATGTCAGTGCTCAGGGGGTTCCCCAGGCCCACACCCCACCCCGCCATCCCCCGCGCTGCCTTACGTTGATGATGATGTTGAGGGAGTCGTCGTTGGGGAGGAAGATGCAAACGCTGCGTCGGTCCTGCATGACTCTGTTGTTGTGGAAGGTCAGTTTGCTCATCGTGCTCGGGGCTCGGGGGGGCTGGTGGGGGGCACCTCACCGGCGGGCCGGGGCGGCCTCGGTCCCCGCGGGCGCCATCCCTGCGGGACAGAGCGGGGCTGAGCCCTGTGCGTGGCACCCCCAGCTCCACACACCCCTTCCCACCCATCAGCACATCCTCCCCCCCTCCCAGAAGCAAGGTGTCCCCCAAAACCCCTGAGCACACCCCAGCACAGCCACCCCCCACCCCAAGCCTGGCGCCGCGGTCAGGGCAGGATCACGGCCCAGCCTGAAAAAAACTGAGCCAGCAGTTTTGTTCCCCAGGCTCGGGTTCAGAAGAACCTCAGGAAAGGCTTTCCTGGCATATTTAAAGCAAATAAAAGTTTATCTGCTGGGAACAACCCAGCTGTGCCAGCACGGAGCGGTGTGGGACGCGGGAGCTTTCCCTGCCAGCTGCAGAAAGGCAAGGATGGTCCCATAACAGGACCCCCACATCCTTTCCAGTTCCAACTCTTTACTGGGGTTAAATAAAACCATCCAAGCACTAACAGCGATTTGCAGACGGGAATTGCCATTCAGAGCTGATGAATCCATCCTGACACTGACCCCATGCAACCCTCATTCCCAAGGGTGAATATTCCTCAAGCACCTTTTACCCCACAACCAACCATCCACGGGGACACAAATTCCCACGTGACACCACGAGGAAGGACCTTTAAACTCTGAACTAGTTCAGCCTTTTCCTCACCCCCAGATTTACGCTGGCACCAGGACAGCAGAGTGTCTCCCTTGTCACCAAATATTTGCTTTGGTCTAGATGGAAATGCCTTTGGCTTCCGAAAGCCTGGAACTTGCATGTTTGTGCAGCAGGGAAAAAGTGCCCCGAGGTGCCTTTTTTTTGTTGTTGGTGGTTCCTGGGGTTTTGCAGAAGTTGGGAAACCCGGAGGCGATGCTCTATCTCACCGCCACGGCACTTTGGGTCTGCACCACCGAGGCCTCGCCCAGCACTGTGTCCGTGTATTATGGATTCCGTGCACTGCATCCCTGTATCTCAAACATGCACCTCATTCCATGCACCGCATCCATGTGTTGTGATGGTGCATCGTGGCCGTGCATCATGCCTGTGCACTGCATCCATGCACCACAGCTGTGCATCATGGCCCTGCATGGCACCTGTGTGTTGTGGTGCTCTGCTGCGGCCACGTGCTGCATCCATGCATTGTGGTGGTGCATCGTGGCATCCATGCATTGCATCCACGCACTGTGGCCGTGAATTGCATCTACATGTTGGCACCTGTGCATTGTAGTGGTGCATCAAGGCATCCATGCATTGCATCCACAGACCACAGATGGTGGTATCGTGGCCACGCGCTGCATCCGTGCATTGTAGCATCCGTGCATTGTAGCATCCATGCATTGTAGCATCCATGCCTTATGGCCGTGCATCATGGCATCCATGCACTGCATCCGTGTGTCACAGTTGTGCATCACAGCCGTGGCACCTGTGGACTGCATCCATGCATGGTGACGTGCATCATGAATGTGCAATGCCTCCAAACATCACGGCCACGCGTTGGATCCGTGCGCTGCATCTGCGCATCTTGGCTGTGAACCCCGGCCGTGTATTGCATCCACGCATAATGGAATCCTTGCATGGCATCCATTGTGGCCACGCACTGCATGCACTTCACCTGCACGTTGCATCCACGCGCTGCATCCATGCATTGTGGTGCTGCATCACGGATTCTACGCGCCGCGCCCGTGCATCACGCGCCGCGCCCGTGCGTTGTATGCGTGTTTTGTGGCACCCATGCATTGCATCCGTGCGTCACAGATATGCATCGTGGCCATGCATTGCATCCCTGCATCGTGATGATGTGCTGTGGCCCTGCATCAGGGCTGTGCACTGCAGCCACGCATTGCATCTGTGCGTTGCATCCGCGTGTCGTGGCCTTGCATTGCATCCCTGCATTGCAGCGGTGCAGCGTGGCACCTGTGAATTGTATCTGTGCATTCTGACATCTGTGTGCTGCATCTGAGCATCGTGGCCGTGAATTGTGGCCATGCACTGCATCCATGCGTTGTGGCAGTGTGTTGTGGCCGTGTATTGCATCCACGCATCGTGGTGGTGCATCCCGACATCCACGCGTTGCATCCACGCACCACAGCTGTGTATCGTGGCCATGCACGGCCCCTATCCACAGTATCCATGCCTTGTGGCCATGCACTGAGGCTGTGCCTTGCCCCTGTACGTCGTGGCCACGTGTTGCATCTGTGCTTGTGTTTGTGCACCGTGGCTGAGCATCCCGGCCGTGCCCAGACACGACTGATCCTGACCAGAGCAAACAGGCAAACAGCACCCAGCTTGCTTTCAAGGTTCATTAAAAGCCCCAGGAATGAATGAAACGGGGCTGAAGGTATTTGGCAAACGTCCTCTCCCAGCCCTGTGCCTGGCAGCTCCAGTGCCCCGACGTGGGGCCGGGCGTGACGCGACTTGCACGGGTTGTGATGAGGAGGAGCCACATCCCTGGCAAAGCAGCTGCATCCCAGGGCACCCTCCGGCACCCTCTGTGCCTTGCTCCCATCCAAAGGTATCCTGCAGCCCCAATGGATTCGTGAGAGCATCTTCCCATGGCAGCTCTGTGGGCTACAGCTGGCTCAGAACTACAGCCACTCCTGAGTTACTGGTGAATCCATCACTGGGATTCTCTGCCAGGCATCGGCCCCCACCCAGAGCTTCCCCATGGCACCACGGTGCTCTTAGAATCATGGAATGGTTTGGGTTGGATGGGATCTTAAAGATCATCCAGTTCCAACCCCCTGCCATGGGCAGGGACACCTTCCACTAGACCAGGTTGCTCCAAGCCCCATCCAACCCAACCTGGAACACTTCCAGGGATCCAGGGGCAGCCACAGCTTCTCTGGGAAACCTGTGCCAGGGCCTCCCCACCCTCACAGCCAGGAATTTCTTCCCAATATCCCATCTAACCCTGCCCTCTGGCAGTGGGAAGCCATTCCCCCTTGTCCTGTCACTCTCTGGCATCCCAGGGCTGTTCATCCCCAGTCACTGTATTTTCCCCTCCTCCTGCAGCCTGGATTGTTCCCAGAGCATCAGGGATGAAACCCCACAAGCTGCCGATAGCAGAACACAGATATGGGAGGAAAAAAACCCAAACCATACATTTCGGTATTTCTTTAGAAAACACCCCAGTTCCTGCTGCTGAATGAGAACATTCCATCAGCTGACCACACAGGGATGGTCCCTGTGGAGAACCCCCTCAGTTCCAGGAGCTTCCCCGGGGGCTCTGCCAGCACTTGGAGCTGCACAGATTTAGCAAGAGGGTACACAAAGCCCTTTCCAGGGTGCTGTGCCTCCAGCAGCCTCGGCCAGACGCCGGCAAATTCTTTCCAAGCATCTGCTGCTCATTCCGACAATGTCAGCTTTGATTCCCTGGGACCCCGCGCCGCTGCCCTTGGAGTCGTTCCTGCTCCGGCGGAAGCGTCGATATGAGGAACAAACAGAGAACCATGGAATGGTTTGGCTTGGAAGAGACCTTTAAAGATCCAGTCCAACCTTCCTGGCTCCAAGCTGGAAAAATCCTGGATTGCAGGGAGAGCCCCCCTGGATTGCCACGCAGCGGAGGAGGTGACACAGGTCATCCCACAATCCAAGTGGGAACCTCCACCCCAGGCAGTTTTCCAAAGGGTTTTCCATCCAGAGAGCAAAGCCAGCTGGAAAAAACACTTGGGAACGAGGACTTGGGCATGGATCAGCCTCTGCAGTTCCAGGAGATTTGGCTCTTCCAGCCACGTTTTCCATGCTATAGGAAAAGACCACTAAAACTCCACAGGAACACACTGAAAATCCCTTGTAGCTCCAGAGAAAATTCCTCGATCCGCCGTGTTTTCCAGCCCAGGCTGCTGGAATACTGTCCCCCTCCCTCGTACTGATGCCATGGGATAAATCCTGCCACAAAGCTCTGCTGTAAAGAAAACATCACGCCACGAACCTGCTTGGAAAAGCAGCCGGGGCTGGCGCTGCTGACTCGGCGAGGGATTTATTCATCCCGGGATCCTGCAAACGCTGAGGGCAGGGAGAGGCTGGGCTTGGTTCAGATGGAGGTGCTGGAGCAGCGTGACAGGCTCTCATTGGAAATACAAATTTGGATGCAATTCCAGGCTGGGGGTTTAACATCGCTTGGACTTGCCGGCTGAGGTGGGGTTTTGCTCCGAGCGTGCAGATTCCGTGGATGAGAAGAGAGGCTTGATGCACGGGCACCATTTTTCCCCACTCCATACATTCAAAAGAAGCAGATAGGTCTCTATCCTGAAGGGTTTGGGTCAGGTTTGTACCCCTGTGGCACCCACCGGACATCACAGTGCCCCCCCTGCTCAACCCAGCCATGATCTGCAGCCTCCAGGCAGATCCAGCCCATTTCCCATCACGCAAATTCATCCCCTCCTTGCCAAAATATCCATTTTTTAAAAAAAAATTTGCCCCTGACAGCTGCCCTGTCAGATATCCCCATCCCTGGAGGGATTTAAAAGCCATGTGGGGACGTGGCACTTGGGAACATGGATTAGTGGTGGGCTTGGCAGTGCTGGGGGAATGGCTGGACACGATCTTAGAGGTCTTTCCCAACCTAAACCGCTCCACAATTCCACGATTCCAACCCGCCCCCGGGCTTTTGTTCCAGCCCTCCCGAACCACAACAGGGGCGAGGGAAGGGATCCAGCACAGGACCCACACGTAGGCACCATCCCGCAGCCAGAGGCTGCCCAGAGCGCAGAGGGAGATGGGAAGGTGAATTCACGGGGCAGGAATTTCTGGTTTTTAAGCGTTTGGAGTGGGTCTCACCCCACATCATAGGGCTCAGGTATGTGCAGAGCTGTTATTACAAGTTTCAAGGCCGTCACTTAATGCAGCTTCTCCAAACCCAAAAGCCAGATTAATTCCTGCTTGCGGTTGCCCCGTAATTAAAATCGTCTCCAATTCTTCATGAACTCAACAGTTTCCTCCTAATGAAGGGAGGCAGATGAAAGAGATCTTCACTGGGAAAAAGGACTCGGTTATAAATATTCCATTACTTCATCCGCCACAAAAGCTATTTGGATGCTGGAAACTCAGCCTGGGCAGCCGGGGGCCAGCCCCCACCAGCCCCAGCAGATACCCCCAAGTGCTGGGGGTATCCAAAAAGCCTCTCCAGGGAAGGTTCCCCCAGGAGCTCGCCTGTCTCCACCTCTGCAACACTCCTCCTCTTCCTCCTCTTCCTCCTCCTCCTCCTCCTCCTCTCCTTTGCCTGTTGCAACGGGATAACAGCAATGGGCAGAGCGGGTGCTTGGGACACCCGGGGATGGCTGAGCCATGTGCATCATCCCAAAAATGGGATAATGGCCCCTCTGTCCTGTCCTGCTGGGGACAAGCCCCATGGGACATCACATTCCGTAGGAAAACACAGGCCAAGCCACGGCAGCTCAGGAAACTGCTCCCCTGCTCATTCTTC
Organism: Pipra filicauda; assembly: GCF_003945595.2. NCBI lineage: Eukaryota > Metazoa > Chordata > Aves > Passeriformes > Pipridae > Pipra > Pipra filicauda. The sequence continues at coordinate 1,165,301 of NW_024104652.1, read as the reverse complement.
TGTTGTGCACGGAGCCGAATCCAGCCTGGAAGGGCAGATTTTCCATTCAACCCGAGGAAGAGCCATCCCAGGCCTCTTCATTGCCTTACTTTGGAGCACTATAATATAAATAAAGCGTCCCAGCCTCCGCCAAGGATGGACACGGAGATGGATTTCTCCTGGCAAAGGCTCCAGCGAGGGAGGGACGGCGCCTGCTTTTCCTCTTCCCTCTCCTGCTATAGAACCAGCCCCTTCCATCGTATTTCCTTCCGGCAAACTTTGCCTGAGCCGTTGGGATTAGAACAATATCAAGACTGGGTTGGAGAGGGTCGTGCTCAGGACAGCCCAGTTCTCCCAGCCGACTCCAGCTCCTGTCCCCCAGCATTCCCAGGAACTTTATGAACCATCCCCCAGTGTCAACAAGCCCAAACCTCCCAGAGTCCGATCCCTCTCTCAGGACCACAGGCATCACACTGAAGGATGCACATGGATGTGAAGAATTGCCTTTGCTCCCCTCTCCGTGGGCAGGCTGCAGCCCACACCAGCAGCAGCTGCCATAAATCCCTTGGGATTTGGCTGCGGGATCCCTGGACCACAAAGCAGCCCTAAGGGCCAGAGTCACCGTCCCGAATCCCTGCGCCACAGAAAGCACAGCCGTGATTCTCCAAACCATGGACCTCCCTATTTATGAATTAGAACGATATTTTAAGTATAATTAACGATATAATTGAATTAATAGCGTTGTGTGGTTATTAATATTCATAATATGCAATTACGAATATTCATGTTATTTTGTATAATAACACACCCCCAAGACGCTCTGACCCCGGGCAAACCCTTCCCAGGATCCTGCTCCCAGGCACACTCCTCAACATGGGATCAGAGCCCAAACCCATTCCCACTCTGGGGAACGTGCGCTGCTCGGTGCACAGGGAGAGTAAAAATAGAGGGAGGATGTGAAGTGCTCTGCAGACAGTCCAGAGCCCAAAAACCAGCTCCATTTTATGCCAAAACACACAAACCCAAGCCTGGACTATCCGGAGCCCCCACTGCCCTCCGTGGCGTCCTCGCCTCCCGCTCCAAATCCAGCAAAACAAAGCCAAACCAAGTTCCTTATTTTTTTAATCCTGGAGTGGGCAGAGGGGGATTTATCTTCCCCCAGCAGCACCGCCTTCCAGTTTTCCAGCTGGGAAAGCTCCTCAGCCACTCCACAGCCTCCATCAACTTCCCTGCCCCAGCAGCAATGGGGAAAACCTCTTCAGGAAAAATAACCTAAGCCCACTTTTCAGTCAAGGAGGAAAAAAAAAAGCAGCCTAAAACTCAATTAAGGAGCAGGCAGATATTTTAACCAGCGCCATGGTTTGTATACTCCATCTGGAGTCCAAAGGCTGCCGGGTTTTTTTTTTAGCAGGAGGGAACTGACATCATCTTAATTTCAAATTCCCATTTATTTTTACATCTGGTCTGAATTAATCTTTCTCAGCGTCCTGACTTTCATGTAATGGAATAATTGCTTACAGACTCGGGGTTTAAAGAGCCTGAATAAACCCAGTTTAAAAAAAGAAACTCCTTTAAAAAACGATAGTAAAAATCCAGTACCTACAACCAAACCCCAACACGCCTTCGGGATTGGGAATTTTAAACGGAACATCGCCTTCAAGCAAGAGAGCTCAAATTAATCCCAGCTCTATCCAAGAATCAGAGAGGGTGAGCGAGCCCTGTGGAAAAACACCAACACAAACCAGCCCGGAATTAGGGAGAGCAGCAAAGCTCCATCAGTGCCATGCTGAAGCATCTCTGGAAAATTATCTCTGGAAAAGCAGAGTTTGGCTTAGGGGAAAAAACATCCTCATGGCCAGAAAAGCATTGGACATGGGCAGAAAAGGGGGGATTCAGGAATGGGAGACGACAGTGAAGGTGGCGGGGAGTGGGGGGCACGGAGGGGCCAGGACGTGCCTTACTCCCACATGTGAGTCAAAGGACACGGGAACACCAAGTATGGTCCTGGGAAACCTCAGCTCCAGCCTGGGAAACCTCAGCCCTGGTTTCCCTGCTGCCACGAGGGCACGGTGTCAGATAAAGCCTGATTTAGGAAGCGGCATGGATTTATCCCCACCGCTTCCAGAACATGGCAGGGATTCACATCCCCGGTGAGAAACATGGAGAAGACCATCAGTGACACTACCAGGAACCACCAGCTGGCACCCCCAGCACCCCCACGGGGTGAGGGGCACCCACGGACAACGGGGTCCCACGGGTGCCTGTGACCCAGAAACAGGAGGATCCATGGATGAGAGGGAGGAGCACAGGTAAGGGAGCCAAGAGATGATGGGAACCACGGGTGAGGGTGCCCGTGGGTGAAGGGATGGGTGGGTGAGTGTGATCCAGGGGGTGAGGCGTGCCATGGGCAAGGGGATGTTTGGGTGGGTGTCACCCAGGGACAAGGGGACCCGTGGGTGACTGTGAACCAGGAATGAGGGGACCCGTGGGCAACTGACCCGTGGGCAGAGGGACCTGTGGGTGAGTGTGACCCACGAGCAAGGGGTGTCATGGGCGAGGGGTCCTGCGGGTCATTGTGTGACCCAGGGATGAGGGGACCCGTGGGCAACTGTGACCCACGGGCAAGGGGACCCGTGGGGGAGAGTGATCCATGAGGAAAGGGGTCCCAAAGGTGAGAGGACCCGTGGGCGAGCATGACCCAGGGGAAAAGGGTCCCACGGGTGAGTAAGACCCGTGGGTGAGTGTGACCCAGGCACGAGGGGACGCGTGGGTGAGTGAGACCCGTGGGCGAGTGTGACCCAGGGACAAGGGGACCCGTGGACATGTGAGACGCAGGGGTGAGGGGTCCCACAGACGAGGGGACCCGTGGGCGAGTGTGAGCCATGGGCGAGGGGTCCCGCGGACTAGCGCGTCCCTGGAGCGCACCCTGCACCGGAGCGGGTCCGGTGTGGCCGTGGCGGGGCCGTGGGGGTCCGTGGGGGTCCGTGGGGGGGTCTGGCGGGGCAGCCCGGCCCCGCTCGGCCGCAGCTCCCGCGGGCGGGCGGAGGAAATGACTCGCATTCCTGCAGCCGGGGCCGCTCGCTCCGCTCCGGCTCCAACTCACCCCCGAGCGCAACAAGCGGCCGTGCCGGGCCCACCCGCGGGGGCGAGCCGGGCCGGGCTGAGCCGGGCCGGGCTGAGCAGAGCCGAGCCGAGCCCAGCCGAGCCGAGCCCAGCCGAGCCAAGCCAAGCCGAGCCAAACGGAACGGAGCCGCGCCGGGATGAGCCGAGCCGGGAGCGCGGTGCGGGGCGCCGGGCACGCACCTACCTGCGGCTCCGGGGACCGCGCTGCCTTGCCGAGCCCTGTCGAACCCCGCCGTGCCGAGCCGAGCCGAGCCGTGCCGAGCCCAGCCCAGCCCAGCCCATGCCGCCGCCCCCGCCCCTTCCCGGGCCGCCCCGCACCGCCCCGAGCGGCACCGGCACCGCCTCCCGCCCCGGCGCGGTCCCCGGGACAGCGGGGGAACGAGAAGGGAACGGGGTGGCCCGGGGAGGGCACCCGAAGTGTTGGCCCCGGGGGAGGCGTGGGAAGTCGGGCACCCCTCGCCCCGGTCCCGTGTTCCTGGGGGGGATTCACGAACAGGCTCTGGAAAGAGCCTGAGCATCCCCCGGCAGGGAACACGGGAACTGTCCTTGGGAGAATTGAGCGGGGAGGGGGATCCAAGACTCGACAGAGGGTAAACCCACTCAGAGGTGCTTAGGAGAGGAGCTGGGCATCCTCCTGTGGGGACGGGGTCCAGGGGAGGGTCAGGAAAGTGTTCCCAGGGCTGGAGCACCTCTGCTCTGGAGACAGGCTGGGAGAGCTGGGGGGGTTCAGACTGGAGAAGAGAAGGCTCCAGGGAGACCTGAGAGCCCCTTCCAGGGCCTAAAGGGGCTCCAAGAGAGTGGAGAGGTACTTTGGACAAGGGATGGAGTGACAAGACAAGGGGGAATGGTTTCCCACTGACAGAGGGCAGGGTTAGGTGGGATATGGGGAAGGAATTGTTGGTTGTGGGGGTGGAGAGGCCCTGGCACAGGATGCCCAGAGAAGCTGTGGCTACCCCATCCCTGGACATGTTCCAGGCCAGGTTGGATGGGGCTTGGAGCAACCTGGGCTAGTGGAGGGTGTCCCTGACCGTGGAACATGTTTGGAACTGGGTGGTCTTTAAGGTCCCTTGCAATTCCAACCATTCTGGGAGTCTATGATCTTCCAGGGAAGAGAGTCACATGTCCCCTGTGGGGATTCAAACATCCCTGTAGAGTGGAGCCCAAACACCCCCTGCACCCATCCCTGCATCCCCAGCCCTTGCTGTGCCATTGGCACATAAAGGCAGTTCTCAACCAGGAGTCAGGTTGAGGCAGGAGCAGAATTAGGGCCAAATCCCATTCCCATTAAATGCCTCGCTGCTGCCCTGGCAGCTGGATAAAGGTGGGTTGGGCCCAGCCGCCCCTCAGTGCACGTAACGGAGCCGATGCACACACGGATCCCTCTCCATAGGTGACCCAGGACGGGAATAGCAACAGCAGCAGCACCATAAATTAGCAGCAAAGCATCTCCGAGCCTGCTCCTTCTTCAGAAGTGCCATCTGGCGAGATTGTTTTTGGAGTAGTTATTTATTCCTCACTTTCAAGTGTCTACAGGCATTTTTCGGGATGACCTGCGAGGCCGGCTCGGCCCCCGCAGTCTCTACGAGGCTCCGGGAGGGAACAGCCGCTTGTTCCCAGGCCTAAATAAAGAGCAGCTCTGCTGTGAACACCCCGACGCTCATTGCTGAAATCTGTTTGCAGCTCAACAGATCGGGCTGGGTAATTACATTATGTGAGTGCACGGTACCAGCAGTGGGAATCCAACGCGCTGCTCTCCTCATGGAAAAAAACAGCCTGGCTTTCCGCAGGGGCTGGAAAACCCTCGGCTTTGGGCCCGCTCTCGTGCTCCCATCCATGCCATGTGGAATTGGGAGAGTGTTTCTACCCAACAGCTCCTGCCTCTGTGGCATCCAGTCCTTGCAAAGCCACCGAGGCCAAATGCCACCGATGCCGAGGGCACGGGCAGCGTGTCCAAGCAGGGCCCATCATTCCAGCCAGAAATGTCCTTTTTCCCCCAGAATTCACTCTGGAAAAACCCATCCTGCTGCTAACACAGGGGGATAACCAGGCAAAGCTGCCATTTGGCTCATTTATCCCAATTTAAAGGTTGGGGAGGCACGAGCGGGACACGGCCCCACCGCTGCGGCGCTGAAGAGGACGAACTGGTCCTGCTGAGCGCATTCCCTGCCCCATCACATCCTCCCCCGGCCTCATGGAATACAGGAATACAGAATCCCAGCGCCTGCCTTGCCGCAGAGGCTAAATAAAGCAGCAGGAAGAGCTCTCGAATGCCAGCGAGGCGATATATAAACACCGACGTGGATGGCGCGCGTGCTAATGCTGCTCTGGAGCCCAGGAGAAATGTCTCGTCTCATACCAACGTGAGAGGCTCCCATGGCCAAAGGAAAATCTCCGGGAAAATCCACGCTCTGCATGAGCCATCCCAGGCTCTGCGACGTGGGGAGGGCTCGGAAAGATGGAGCTTATCCAGTGTCCGGTCTTGTCTCTCCTCTTCGGGAAAGGAAAAGCCCCAAGACTCCGGTGACATTTCTCTAACAGTCCTGGAATTAATCTCCCTCAAGGTCCCAAGAAGCGGAAGATGGAAAAATGTAATAAATAAAATTCTTTTTGTTTTTGGTTTGCTTTTTTTCTTTTTTTTTGGATACGGTTTAACCGAGCTAATGGCATCACTAGGCCTATCTCTTTTAGGGGAAAAAAAAAAAAAGGGTGTTGTGGCTATGACTGAAAATACCATTCCCATAAAACAGACAGATTTTTCTCGCACTGGATGTGTTTATATGAAGAGGACGGGAAACAGCAGCGGCTCACTGTGATCCTGCATTATCACCATCCAAGTATGTCCCATCCCAGCCTTTCAATACCAGCTTTGTTACTGGGCAGGGATGGGCACAGGGATGTGGGAGCTCTCTTATCTCAGAGTTTCCCTCTGAGATTTTGTTAATGGCATAAAAATTACGAACAAAGCAACAGAATAACAACTAAACCCATCCGGGTCTCCGCATCCCACTCAGGTTTCCCAAAGGCTGATGGATCAGCTGTGAATCCCCTGGGGCTGTGCTGTCGGTGCTCAGCACCCACTTTTAGGGATTTTTGGGATGTCCTGCTAGGAAAATTCACCCTGAAGCAGCAGCGTGGGGACCTCAGCACTGACCACGAGCCTCGTGGGGTGCATTTGGGGACAGGGGCGTCACCGCTGCTCGATTACACCTGGCACAGCATCAGGGCTCCAGCTCTGGCTGCAGCTGGGATTTAGAAATTCCTCCCCGGACGAGAGAGGAAAACAAATCCCAGCTACTGTGAGCGGGCTGTGCTGGGGCTGGGGATGGTTTCTCAGCCCATAAGGGGAAGAAATTAAATAAAGAAACCCCGGCACGGAGCCACAACAGCCGGTGTGTTGCTATAAACTCCGGCGAGGAGCTGGACCTTGCTCCGGTTCCTGCATTTCACGGGGATTTCTGAGGGAGCTCTTCCTCCCTCCCCATCCAGGCTGGGGTGGACATGTCCCTGTCACCCCACCATGGAAGCAACCAGGATGGAGGGACCCCCTCCAGCGTTTTCTGGGCCGTTTAGGAGAATTCCACCTGATTTTTGGCCATAAAGACCCACTTCACAGAGACGTAATCAAGTCTGTGCTTTAATCGGGTTTATAATTAAAAGCTTGAGCACATATTAGGACCCCTTCTCAGGGGTTTTGCCCTGATTCTGCCCCACTTTCCTATTTGCTTGGATGTACCCCATGAGGAAGTGATCCCCCCTACAGCCTCAACTTCACCCATCCCAGCTGGGAAATCCATCCCTGCCATCCCTGGATGGTGCTGAGCATCCTCGGCTGGCTCCAGGGAAAGGGGGAGCATCCCTGGGAATGGCCAGGGGCACCCCAGCTCAGTATCCAGGTGGTGTCTGGGAGCAGGATGGCCCATTGATCATGCTGGCAGTGCCACATAGCCATGGGAGCTGGAGCAGGAATGCCTGCAGGAATGCTCCCAGAGGGGGTGTTGCCATTGGATTTTAGCTGTGAGGGGGTGTCAGGGTATTTAGTATATTTAACTGGCCCCTCAAATCTCCCTCTCTATTTACCCTGCCAGGTTTTGCCTGGGAAGTCAGCAAGGACGAAAAATTAAAAAAAAAAAAAAAAAAAAAAAAAAGGAGTTTCAAGAGATTTAAGTCCAACGAGGCTGGAAAGAGAGAGAAAATCCAGCCTGAATACCCAAGTGTTGGAACCATCACGAAAATCCAAGCGTGCATCCGGCAGGGAAGCATCCCCCGGGCTCGGTGCTCTGCCGGCAGTGCTGATACGGTATATTCTGCTAATCTACCCCGCAGTATTTACAGCTGCCTTTAACCCTGCAGCCTCTTTAGCATCGAGTCGCAGCAGCCGGATGCGATTAGAGCCTGTGAGATTCCTCGGGAATGCTGGACGGAAAGGCGGGATCGCCTCCCCGCACCGAATTCCCGGCTCCTCGCCCGACCCATGACACCGAACTGGGTCTATTACCGAATTATCGATAAACCGGGGTGAGATGGGCAGGGATTTTCCATGGGGTAGGTCTGGCTTTGCTGCAGCCCCCCTCAAATCCACTCGGCATCTCTGCATCCCCCACTTCGAAAAGCCTGTTTCCCTCACTCCCATCCCAGCTCCCTCATCCTTTCCCTTTCCCGGGACCCTAAGGGGCTTTTCAGGGCTCCGGGCCTGGGGTTTATTCCCAGGGTTTGTTCTCAGCCTGTCAGAGCTGCTGAAAAGCCCGTGGAATTGTGGCATAAAGCAGGAAAGGCCGGTGGGGAGGGGCCGACAGGGAGGAAAGATCACAGAAGCTTGGGAATATTTTTAGCCTGTCTGTGTGCCGGCTCTCCGGCTTCAATGGCACTTCAATCCCATCTGACGGAGGGGCAGATTCCTCAGGGCTGCTCCTGTCCCCTGAAACAGGAGGGAAACCATAGGAAGGGCCCCCTCAGGGGGGTCACCAGCAGCCCCAGTGCTACAGGACATCAGAGAATCCCCACCGGTGGGGTGGGGTGGGAGGAAAACAGGTCTGGGAGTTTCTCTGCTGAAAAAATAAGTGCAATCCATGCAATTTGGGCAGTGAAAGCCAGGGCACCCAGCAGGGACTGGGGTGCAGTGGGTGCTGCAGAGGGGGGCTCATCCCACTCCCAGAATGGTGACCCAGCTCCTTGCTCCGAGCTCACCTGTGTGCACGTGCTTTCCACAGCAGCAGGTTTTGGTTAAGAGCTTGCAGAATCAAGCAAACCTCTCCATAGGGGGAAATCTGGGAATGGAGTCACGAAGCCACAGGTTTTGCTGCAAACCTGATCCAGGGAAGCATCGTTCCGGGATAACACCAGGATAAGGGGCCAGTGCCAAGCAGGTTAGGGGAGCAGGGCAGGATTTGCTCTGTGTCTGTGCAAAGTGCAGCGACATCAGGGATGAGTTGTGCACGAGGGGTCATGGACCAGCACCACATTCACACTGGGGGAACCGGAGATCCTCCAACGCATTTCCTCTCCCAGAGAGACTCCAGTCACACCCCCGTGTCCTAAATTGGTTAGAGTAGGATTTTCAAACACTTTAAACCCCAATTCCCGCACAAGAGGACATGAAGGCTCCCATTGTGTGGAGCAGTGTGGGCTGAGCACCCCCTCCATCCCCATCACTGTGTCCTGGCATTCCCAGCTGGCAGGGTTCAAAACAACCCTCAGCTGTCCGGTGCTAACACAACTTTCTGGGATGCTTTGGAAGGTGGGTGGTGCTGTTTGCATCCCCAGGGAGGGTGGGCAGCGGGGGGGGCTGCAGGTGGGCACCTCTTTGCCAGGGGAAACAGGACTCCGACCTCGTGCTTTGTAAACCCGTGGGATTGCAGCAGGGAAAAGCCAGCCCAGGCCACCCATCCACCCCCACCACCATCCCCAGGGACAAAGCAGGGACACGGAGCTTGGCCGTGGCCCCACGTATCCATCACCCATCTATCAATGATTTACTGCCACTGTGAAGAGCTGTTTGTGCTCCGGGGCTTCCCGGCGGCCCCGGCCAAGGTCAGTGCTCCATTTGGCAGGGAACAGATGGATGCCAAGGGGGAGAGGGAATGGGAGGCCACAAGGCAGGGTGAGACAGAGCCCACCAGCACCACGGGCTTATCCTGAGCAGCCCCCCTCCTACCACACTCAAGGAGCCTGGAGCACCTGGGGCCAGAATCATGGAAATATGGAATGGTTTGAGTTGGACGGGACCTTAAAGCCCATCTCATTCCAGCCCCTGTCATGGGCAGGGGCACCTTCCACTGACTACTTCCACATCCACCTAACCCCGCTCTGGCACCCCGAGGGGTTACAGGGCAGGTGCCAACAGCCCTTGCCAGGGGTCTGAGTCATGGCAGGGCTGAAAACCCCCTTTGGAGGCGGCAGCCGCTGGAACCGGGCTGGGAAACGCTTCCCACCGGGGTCACCGACACAGCGGCCGGCACAGCCCAAACCCACCCCCTGGGCACCGGTCAGACCCCGGGGTGTTGGGGCTGGACCAGAACAGGCACCTCACACAAAGAGTTCCAGAGGTGCCGGCAGTGCCAGGCAGGATTTGTGCAATTCCTCTGTGTTTTGAAGCCGCCGCAGCCTCCTTTAAATGTCCGACCAAAAGCAAATTGATTTTTATGGAATGGGCTGAGCCGCCTCCATGAGGATCCATAGCTCGGCTAATATTTGTCTAATGGGCTCCCACAAATAGCCTGTTAATCGCTTTGTATTTATTAATGGCACACAGGAGCCAGACAGCTGCAGACAAGATCCCTGTGCCCCTGAGCTCCCCGGATCCCCCAGCTCCCTGTGTCCCTGAGCTCCTGGGGTCTCCAAGCTCCCAGGGCCCCTGAGCACGTTGCTGTGGTCCCCACATCCCTCCATCCCTTTTCTCTGGCCACCTTGATGCCTCTTCTTCCCCCATCCCTAGCTCCATGCCACCCCACCTGCAGCCCAAGGGGATCCCACTCTGCTCCAACACCCACCGGGGCCAAAAATCCCATTTATAGGGCTGCACAGTGAACTAGCACTGGGCACCAGCTCAGAAACAACCACAGGCTTTGGCTGAGCTGCATCCTGGACCATTTCCCTAGGAAATCTCACCGGAGAGTTGCCACCACTGAGCTCTCTGGCATCCCTGGGGGAGGATGGAGGGGGCACCATGTCCCGAAAAGCCTTGAAACCCCATGGCTTTAAGCACTGATTCCAAAAATCTCCCTGCTGTTGCAGCAAACACTGGATTTATGTGCTTATTTACTTATTTAGCTGGGAATTAATATCAGATCAGGAGGCTCAGGAACATCCTTTTAAACCTGTGAGCGAGCAAATGCATTTGAGGGGTTGTAAAACCACAGTGGATTATTGCAGTGCATTTGCCCAGGAAGTATTTCAGGGTGTTCCTCTGGCAAGTAAAGCATGTGGATATACATACAAACATACATATATATATATATATATATACATATATATATATACACATATATATATATACACATATACATATATATATACCACCTGGTCACATATATACAACCTGAGCAACCTGGTCTAGTGGAAGGTGTCCCTACCCGTAGCAAGGGAGTTGGAACAAGATTGTCTTTAAAGTCCCTTCCAACTCAATTCATCCTGGGATTCTGTGGTCCCATGATCCCAGCACGTACTGCCCACCCTCTCTTCCCTGCAGCAGGAAAACACAACGTTTTGTTTTGGTTTTAAGGGCAATTTTTCAGTGGAAACATTTCCCAGACGCGCCATTTCCCCGGGAAGCAGCAGCTGTGCCGTCTCCGGCCGCCGGCGGGATTCCCCTGCCAGCTCCACAAGCAGCTCCCAATCCATGGCACAAAGCAAAGAACGTGTTTAAATGGTGAGTCAGGCCTGGGCAGGATCCTGTGCCAAAATGATCATTCCCCAGCTTTCACCCGGCGGGGTTATCCTGCTGCAAAGGGCGTGTATCCCTCAGGAAGTTAGTGAAGCCCCCTCAGGAAGCATAGGAAGGCAGGCAGGACAGGCAGGGAAGGGGGAGGATGTTGCCTCTCAGACCATCATCAAATTTAATCTTGCTGGAAAGTGTGGCCCCGAAATGACATCATTCCCTCACGTCTGGGGCGTGTGGAATACCCAAATGGTTTGTGGGGGGGCACCGAGGCCAGGTCAGGCCCAGGGATGTGCCATGGATCAGCCTGCTTAGGGACGACCAGATGGTTTCCATCCCAGATTCCTTCAGGATCTGAAGAGGATGGGAGGAGCTGGGTGAATGCAGTGCCCAAGCCACCCACCGTTGGGTGCTGTGGGTGTCCTGGCATCCTGAAGACAGAGGAGGGAACACGGTGCTGATCCCAGCCCAGGGTCCTGCACCTCCAGGAGGGAGTTTGCTCAGTTTTCAGATCCCTGAGGACCCTCAGGGACTCTGTCCCTTCCCCGGGTCTGGAGGAAGCCAAGGTGCTCAAGAGGAGCCCAGGCAGTGGTTTCACTAAAGCAAACTGGGAGGGAAAGAGGCAGCTCGCCCTTCCCCAAGGCTGCATCCGAGAGTCAGGGTAAGGCAGGAGGGAGTAATCACAGCTTTGGGGGCTGCTCTGGGCCACCCCAAAAATGCCTTTTACCCCTCTGACAGCCCCATCCCTGGAAAGGTTCAAGGCCAGGTTGGATGGGGCTTGGAGCAACCTGCTCTAGTGGAAGGTGTCACTGCCCGTGGCACAGGGTTGGACCAAGATGGTCTTGATGATCCTTTCCAACCAAAACCATTGTAGGATTCTACCCCCTTTTTGGGGTCCCACCCCACCAGTGGGTGCTGCAGCCCTCCCCTCCATACCTGGCAGAGGGGGGATTTGTACCACAGCATCCGTGCCAGTGGGCAGGGAGTTATCAGTGCAGGCCCCTAACACCAAAACCTTGATCCGCCCCCTCCTGTGCTCACATTTCCATGGCACCCTAAAAATCCCTGGATTTCTACCCCAAACACCCCATGGCAGTAGCAGGAGCCATCTCCACGCTGCTGGTCCCTGCCCTCTCCACTTCCAAACCCAAGTTGTTTATGAGCTCTGTGAGCACAACAAAGCAAAAGCAGCTGTGGCAGCTCCCTCCTTTCATGGGATTGCTTTTTTTTTTCCTTCCCCCCCTCCTCTGAATTTTTATGGTCCAGATAAAAAGCCCTGGGAAATACAGGTTTAGAGCAGAGCCCTGACACCCATTACTGCAGGAGCATGAAATGCAGTGCCCTGTCTCTCATCCACCCCAGGAGATTGCTTCCACTGGTTTTTTTACTTTTTTTTAAAAGAAAACACTAAAAATAAAGTGCCTGGAAGCTGGTGATGGGCAATGAGGGAGAAATCTCAGGTGTTTCTTGCTCACAGCTCGTGTTTGCACAGCACTGCCCTGTGCCAACATTTCTCTGCCCCAGGCTTTACCCAAACAGAGGCAAAGGGGTGAAGGATGTTGTGAGCATCCCAGGAAAGGACTGGGAAACTGTCACCCTCACTGAAACCCTGCTCAGCACCGTTGTCAGCTCCCATTGCTTTGGCAGCACTCACTGTACTCAAGATCAGTGTATTTTTTGCAGAGGGACCTGGGTCCTGTTGTGTTATCTCACACAATAACCCCCAACCTGGCTCATCCCTGTATCCCATCCAGCTCCAAAATCCAAAGCAGGTGACACAGATGCCTTCTTTGCCTCCAGCCATGCTTCTCTCCAGTGCAGGGCACCCATTTTGCACCTTTTTACACCGTCCTTTGTGCAAACTCAGCCCTCAGACCCCTTGTTCTGAAGGGATTAATTAATTTTGGTGCTTTGCAGAAGGGGATGCCCCCAAGCTCAGCTGTCCCAGCTAATTGAGTCCCCCACAGCAGCTCCCCTGATTTAAGGAATCCTAGAATGGTTTGGGTTGGAAGGGACCTTAAAACCATTTAATTCCACCCCTTGCCATGGGCAGGAACACCTTCCACTAGACCACGTTGCTCCAAGCCCCATCCAACCTGGCCTGGAACACTTCCAGGGATCCAGGGGCAGCCACAGCATCTCTGAGTAACCTGTGCCAGGGCCTCACCACCCTCCCAGCCAGGAATTCCTTTCCAAAATCCCATCTAACCCTGCCCTCTGGCAGTGGGAAGTCACTTACATCCCTCCTCCAATTGGATGTGTCAGCACATCCCACTCCCCTGATTTACAGACACCCTCGGCACACACTTGGAGTGGCTCGTTTTACATCACCATTGATTAGAGAGATGCTGCATTGCCCTGGAGCCTAATTAATAATGGGAATTCTGTGCTGACCCAGCACTTTGCATGTCAGAGCTGAGGATGCAGCCAGCAAACTATCTACAAGCCCAGGATGGCTTTGCATTCCCATGGCTGGGGCATCCCAACACCCTGGCATGGGGCAGCAGTGCTGGCTGGAGCTGGGTGGTTTCTCCCTGGGAAAGGCTGGAGGTGGGCTGGGAGCATCCTGCAACCCAGACTGCAGCACCTCCTGGTGTGAAACAGCACGTCCTTTGGTCTGTAGGCTGGTTCTTGTTGGCTTAATTGGAGAGTCACTTGTTCCCACAGTGGGATCCAGTGGGATCCAGCTCTCCTGGGCATCATTGCTGGGATGGATCCTCCTCCCTCAGTGCAGCCCCGGGATACAGGAGTCAATCCTGTGCACAGCCCCTCTCTGCAGCTCTGCCTTCCCCACACCCCCATGACTGATCACCCATCCATGATCAGCCTTGAAAAAGGGAAGGATTTGGCCTGTGAGAGCAGGAATTGATGGCTCTAACCAGCACCACAGTGCTCTGGAGAGCCTGGGGGTCCCCAGGGCTACCCTGGCACCAGCTGCTCCAACTCATCACCCACAAACCAGAAAGCCCCCCGAAATAAAACTAAAAAGTCATAAAACTCAAATTCTGTGCTCTGTATGTAAGGAAAGAGCTGCAGCATTCCCTGGAACAGCCAGGACCCCTGTGCCTGGCACAGGCTGTACCCCTGGCTCTGCCAGGACAGCTCACCCTGGGGTGAAGGCTGGTGCCACCTCCTCATCCACCCTCACCCATGGTGGGGTTTTTCCCCTCTTTCCAGCGTTTCCAGGAATCAATATGCCCCATGGCTGAGGCTTTCCTAGGAATACAGGAATATTTCTTCAGGAATATGGGATGCTGCTGCAGACACGCATCTGCCCAGCCAGTGCTCCTAGGAGGTGATCAGTCAAACAAATCAGAGAAAACAATGCTCACAGAACGTTTTTCCAAATATAAATCCCTGTTTTTCAGAGATATTCATTCCAGTTTCCAAGGCAGAAAAGGCCTTTTCCATTTCTCCATCGCCGAGCTCAGCAAGCGGCCCTACCTGCGGAGCCAGATGGGATTTATCACATTCCCCTGGCTGTGTTTATGGCAGGACTGGATCTTAAGCTGTTGCACGAGGAATACCAGGCCTGTATTAGGCTTCACACCCAGCCTAATACAGCCTGATACCTCATCTCATCCCGTCCCTCAGACACCCCAATCACCTCCACGGGGATCGCTCCAAGCTCCTACCAGCTCCCAGGCTTGTGCTGCTCCTTCCTGGCCCAGACGCCATGGAGAGGGGCCTTCCTTCCCAGCCATCCCAGCATCAGCAGGAAAGGATAACACACCTGTGGGACCAGCAGCATCCCATCCTGGAGCTGCCCCATCCCAGCAGTGTGGGAAGCTTCCCACAGAAGTGCCCAGGCCGGCCGGGTGAGGTGAGCGTGGAGAAGACCTTTAATTACACAGCACCGAGTGTTTTTCCAGTTGCAGAGGCCCAGCTGCACATTCTCCACCTGTGCCAGGTGCCATTAGTCCTGCTTGATGACTAATTGGCAATTAATAATGTCTTTGAATCATGCAAATGGATTACAAACATCAGCAGATCAATTATTTTAGTGCCTTTGCGTTAGCAAAGTGCTGCGGTGCTTGGGGGCTTGAGTTATGCAGTTTTCTATGCTATGAGCTGGGAAAGTGAGTGTTTAGGGATACAAAAGGATCATTCCCACAGCAGCCAGCAATGAGCTGCCAGCCCAGGGAATGGCTGGCACTGGAATTTCCATGGCTGACCCATGGAATGGGAGCTACAGCTTCGAGGCAGGGCTGAGCCCGCCGGTGCCCAGCTGATGAAAGGCCACTGGGACGTGTCTGTCTGCCCATGCTGGAGGCTGGGACATGCCAGGCTGGCCTGAGCACTGCTGCTCCTGCTCCAGGTGCCTTGGGAGAGTAGGGAAGGACATTAAAAACAGCCTCAAATAGCAGCAGGAGCAGCAGCCACGGCAGCACCCAGCCAGCTTAGCTTTGCTTATGCTAATGGGGGAGAAGAGACTGCAAACAGCTCCAGGTGAGAAGATTGGGCGCTGAGGAGGGAGCTGGGATTTTCCACAGGCAGGCAGCCAGCCTCATCCCTTTTATCTGCTCTCAGGAGTGTCTGGATCCTGGGGGATGGATGCCTGGCTGCCCCTCACCCCGAGGCTCCCACTGCTGTGTGGGGAGCAGCATCCTTGTGCCAGTGGATCCACGGCCCCCAGGTTGGGATTATTGGGGGGGTTTGGTATCCTCTGAGCATCTTATTCCTGCAACCACCTGCAGGAGACTGGGGAGAAGCTGGACAAGCAGCACAGGGTCAACCCGTAGCCCTCCAAAGGCTTCAGGAATTCTGCATGCGGGTGGTTTGGGAAGGGCAGGAAACACAGCATCATTTATTTCGTTTTCTATTTCCAGGCAGCGCTGTTTGGAGCAATCCTTTCCCCTCCACAGCCCCATCCCAGCAGGACCAGCTCCCTTGGGCTTCTAAGTAAAAGCCACGGTGGTGGCAACCCCTCCTCAGCGATGCTCAGCCCTTTAAATCCATCAGGATACAAAGCTGAGGCGCTTTTTCATAGCACTTATAGGCTGCTTATACTCCAAGCTGTGTTCCCACACTGTCATTCCTTTTAATTTTGGGGGAGCAGGAAGTTCATACCAGCCCTGACAACACTGCTGGCCACCCAGCAAGTCTTGCTCTGCGTTTAAAGAGGCATCTTTGGGAAGGATAAGCAAGATAAAGGAATTAAACACCCCAAAATAAAAGAAGAGGCACTCAGGGTGCAGTGGGAACACCTGCACTTCTGCCTCCCTGACTCCAGGGCTGGTTTTGCAATCAGATCTCCCGGAGTATGAACTTACACAAAGGACATGGAAAACCAGCAAAGGTCCCATTTTTCCGCAGCCTGGACAACTCCCAGCAATAGGTTTGCAGACCTGGAGACCAGGAAAATATAAGTCACTCGTGCAATGGGCTGTGTGATGCTGTCAAGTGCTCAGGGAGATCTTTCACGGAGGGGAAAGTCATTTGGGAATGAAGTAAAAGGTACTTTTTTCCTTTCCTGCCTCCTCCCAAATGTTTTGCCTTACACTGAACAGACCCTGCTCAGGGAACACCTCAATAAACATTTTCCTTCCCAGGCTACCCATGAACTTCTTAAAAAAAAATAATCTGTGTTCCTTTGATGAATCATTTGCATTCGAGGTAATTAAACTTTAATCAGCAAAGCCAAAGAAAATGAGATTTTTTTTTTTTCCAGCAGAGATGAGATAGAGATGGACCTGATTCCTATCAGATCTAACGTGCCCCATTAACACTGCCCAGCTCCTGCAGGTCTCTCCATCCCTCTTGTGGGAAACAAGATGAGGAAGAACAAAGGGAGCAGGGAAACAGCAGGATAATTCGTGCGTTTTCCAAGTGAAATGGCACTGCTCAGTTCACGGGGATAAAAATGACCTCCTTGTTCCTGTCTGCTTTCTTTATGCCTCACTTGCCAACCCTCAGTGCTGGAAAAATCCTCCCCACCCAGGTGGGGGAGCCGAGGGCAGTAACCTGCTCATTACTGGAGCTGGATGAGCCAGTGAGGCAGCGGGAATGCGGGCAGGAGGCTGCTCCCTTTCCCTTTTTGCCCCATCTCCCTCTCCGTGCCCATTCTTGTCCCTATCCTTGTTTCCATCCTTATTCCCTTCCTCTTCCCTATCCTTGTTCCCATCCCCATTCCCACCCCTATCCTTGTTCATGTCCTCATTCGCATTTCCATCCCTATTCCACCTGCATTCCTATCCCCATCTTTATCCTCATTCCCATCCTCATTCTCATCGTCATCTCTATCCTTGTTCCTGTCCCCATTCCCATTTTCCTCCCTGATTCATCCCCATTCCCATCCCCATTCCTATCCCTATCGTTATCTTTGTTCCCATTCCCATTCTCTTCCCCATCCCCATCTCCTTATCCATGACCATCCCCATCCCTGTCCTTGTTTCCATCCCCATTCCCATCCCCATCCCTGTCCTTGTTTCCATCCCCATTCCCATCCCCATCCCTATCCTTGTTCCCATCCTGGTTCTCATCCCCATCCTTGATCCCATTCCATTCTCCATATTCATTGCCATCTCTATCCTTGCTTCTGTCCCTATTCCCATCCCCATCCCTATCCTCACCCCATCCAACTCCCTATCCTTGTTCCCATCCCCATTCCCATCCCCATCCTTGTTCTCATTCCCATTCCCTTCTCTACGGTCATCCCCATCCCTATCCTTGTGTCCCTATTCCCATCCCTATGTTCACCCCATCCCCATCCCTATCCCTGTTCCTATCCCTATTCCTGTACCCATCCCCATCTCTATCCTTGTTCCTGTTACTATTCCCATCCTCATCCCTACCTCTTCCCCGTTCCCATTCCTATCCCCATTTCTTTACCCATCCCCATCCCTATCCCTGTTCCTGTTACTATCGCCATCCTCATCCCTACCCCTTCCCATTCCTATCCCCATCCCAATCCCAGTGGAGGACAGACCCTCTCCTTCAGCAGCAGCTGGAGAGATTTTAGATAAATCCCAGGTTTTTAGCTAAATCACAGAGTTTTTTTGGGTTTTCATGGGTGACAGTCCTGCTCAGCCACTTCCTAAGGGATAAAATCTCCAGAAAGCAGGGAAGAGTGATCCTGATCTAGTGGATGACATTCCTGCCCATGACGGGCTTGGAATGAGATGATCTTTAATTTCTCTTCCCACTCAAACCATTCTGGGATTCTGTGAGTCCATGAAGAGCACGGAAACGGAGTG
Organism: Pipra filicauda; assembly: GCF_003945595.2. Classification (NCBI taxonomy): domain Eukaryota; kingdom Metazoa; phylum Chordata; class Aves; order Passeriformes; family Pipridae; genus Pipra; species Pipra filicauda. The sequence continues at coordinate 1,147,130 of NW_024104652.1, read as the reverse complement.
AAACCAGCCCTGGGGACAAGATGTTTGCAAACCACTGAGCATTCCTTCTCTTCCCTGCAATCCTGAACACGCTTCCCTGTCTGCTAATAACTCTCTGGGATGTCAAAATAACAGCCTGCGCCCTTCCTGTGTCTCGGCACACACCAGTTCCTCTGCCAGCAAATAATGGCCAGAAAAATAACTCAAAACCTGACATTTTTGAGGTTCTCTGAAGGGCCAAAAGTGGGTCTTTGGTGGGAAAAGGTTGGAAGAAACCCCGGGATCTTCTGCTGGGAGCAGGACGTGTCCCCCCTGCCACCCACTGAACGGAGAGGGGACCAAGAACTGATGTCCCAGAGTGTCCCTGTGGGAAGGGTGATGCTTTTGGGAGGGGGTGGTGTGGATACTGATGGGATGGAGGTCCCCAAAGTCAGCTTTGCAGGCAAGAGTGGGGAGAGGGCTCCCTGCAAAGGGAGGGAAGGAGAGGAGGAGGAAATGAAAACTAATTAACTAATAAATATGCTGTGTTGGCTCAGGGCAGCAGGAGAGCAATCCAGAGGGCTGACTCACTCTGAGTCAGGCTGTGAGGAGTGGGATGAAATCTGGCACATCTCCTGCCTCAGCCACACTGCTGGGACACAGGGATTGATCCCAGACCTGCCAGGGCCGAGGATCCCACAGGGACCTTCTTCACGTGGGCACTGTTTTCTTTGCAGGAGAGAAATCGCTTTCCAGAGGGAAACGAAGCCAGATTTGCCGGCTGGAGGGAGCAGCTCCAATGGACTCAGGCCTTTGGAATACATTTCCCTGTATCCCTATTTTCACCTTAAAATCAGGCAAATGCAGGGCAGGTGGGAAATCCTCCTTCACGCAGCCAAACCCACAGTGGCTGCAGGAGGAGCTGATGTTAGCACCGTAGCTGGGATCCCAGACACCAACCCCAAAGCCAGCAAACGCATCCAGAGCCAAAGGGATCACAGAATCATAGAATTCCAGAATGGTTTGGGTTGGAATAGACTTTAAAGCTCATCTCATTCCAACCCACTGCCATGGGCAGGGACACCTTCCACTAGACCAGGTTGCTCCAAGCCCCATCCAACCTAGCCTCAGACACTTCCAAGGATCCAGGGGCAGCCATAGCTTGTCTGGGAAACCTGTGCCAGGGCATCACCACCCTCACAGCCAGGAATTCCTTCCCAATATCCCATCTAACCCTGCCCTCTGGCAGTGGGAAGCCATTCCCCCTCATCCTGTCCCTCCAGGCCCTTGTCCTAAGTCCCTCCCCAGCTCTCCTGGAGCCCCTTTAGGCCCTGGAAGGGGCTCTCAGGTCTCCCTGGAGCCTTCTCTTCTCCAGGCTGAACACCCCCAGCTCTCCCAGCCTGGCTCCAAAGCAGAGGTACTCCAGCCCTCAGAGCACCTTCGTGGCCTTGTCTGGACTTGTTCCAGCAGTTCCACATCCTTCTGACGTTGGGAGCCCCAGAGCTGGAGGCAACTCTGCAGGGGGGTCTCACCAGAGCAGAGCAGAAGGTGAGAATCCCCCCCTTCACCTGCTGCTCACGCTGTGGATGAGCCCAGGACTCATGGCCGGCTCACACTGAGCTTCTCACCAACCAACACCCCCAAGTCCTTCTCCTCGGCGCTGTTCTCAATCCCTTCCCTGCCCAGCCTGTACTGGAGGCTCCGGAGGGATGGATTGAGCCATGCCCTCCTTCCCGAGCCGGAGCGGTGCCGGTGCCTCCGGCCGCGCTGCCCGGCGTGTCGGCGCACGCCGGCGGGGAGGTGCTGCCTTCCCTCTGCTTCTCCTCGTTCCTGCCCGATGACTGGGCGCGATTGCTTCACCCCACGGGCTCCGGCTCCCCCTTGGCACCCACTCCCTGCTCCCTGGGTGCTGCTGCCCCGGGGCACGGGCACGGCGGGGGATGCACAGTGTGGGTGCGTGGCGAGGAGTGGGGCACAGGGTTAGATGTGGTCAAGAGCATCGCCCGGGGCTGGGCGGCGTCACCGCCCCGCACCCCCACCTCCAGCAGGCTGTGCCTGAGTGTTTGGAGGAGATTCTGCTCCTCCAGAGGGGACAAAGCTCCCATCTTCCCTCTCTGACCACTCTCAGCTCTCACTGTGCTTTCTGAGTTCGGTGAGAGGAGTCCTACTCCCTGCACAGGCACGAAGGAAAAGGCAGAGTAAAAAACTTCTGCAGTTGAGTTGGTTTTTTCCCACCCCCCGGAGGCTTTTGCGCAGGCTCACTTTCTTTTTTTTTTTTTTTTTTTCCCTTTTTATTCTGTTTGTTCTCTCTCTCTTTTTTTCTCTCTCAAAATATTTTCAACCGATGCGTTCCTGAAGACTTTCGCCTCCTGACAAAAACCTGGGCTCCCAGCCAGCACATATTTCTGATAATTCATCCATTATTAAATGAAATCAAAGACAGAAGTGAAGAAGAAAAAAAAAACCAACGCGGGAGTGTTTGCATCCAGGAGAGAGGCTGTTTACAGCTGGGATGGGAGTTTCTTTGATGGCAAAAAGATCTCCCCAAGGAAAACCCACCCAAGATTCTTGTCCTGCTCATCAAACTACAGTCATCTCTGTGTGGCCATGCAAAAAACAAGGCATTCTACAGTGTTTTCCTGCCTGGATAAAGGCCATTCCCTCCTTGCTGTGTGCTGGAGTGACAGGAGCCCTGACTTGGGTGGGTGCTGCTGGATATTCCCCCCTCCCTGCCAGCGGGTTCCCTGGGGAGAGCCTTCAACCCATGGCCAGAGACAGCTCGACTGGATCAGCCAGTCCTCTCCAAACCGGAGCGAGAGGAAAATCTGATGGAGAGGGAGGGGCACAGCAATTACAGTCTTTTGCTTTAATAACCCTCGCTGCTTCCCCGAGTCCGTATTTACATCCTCGGCACCCAAGTACTAATTAAACTCTCTCTGCTCAGGTCTAAACAACAGCAGACCCTCCTGTTATTAAAAGCAGAGGCAAAGCTGAAAATAAACCTGATTTTTATGGCTTTGGAGCCTCAAAAACCCCTCTATTATTAGTTGGCTGATCAAGGTGGGCAACAGGTTTTGAGGCCGTGCATCCGTGCTGTGTTAGGGCATCAATACACTGCATCTACCTCCATGGGATGGTGGGGATGGAAAACTGCATGGCAAACTGCTCCAAGCCACTGCTCCCCTCTCAAGCCATTTTTTGGCCATTTCCATCACCCTTAAGGGAGAAAGTGGGTCTTGGGGTCTGCAGGCACAGGAGAACAGGCTGAGCTGTGGCTGTGCCGGTGCCGCTCAGCGGCAGCTCGTGCCGTGCTGGAGCAGCTCGGGCCCTCTTGGTTTAAAGGAGCCATCAGAAAAAAATGTGAGAAAATTAATTATTCACTAGGACTGCTAATTAAGCTGATTTGCTCTGCGAGGGCATGGAAGGAAACGAGCTGGAGAAGCTCTTAATTGTTTAAAAAGAGCCGTCCTGCAGACGCTCCTCCCAAGCTGCTCTGCCTGCCGAGACCGCCTGGTCCCGTGTTTCACTGGGTCCAGAGGAGTTCCATCGAATCCCAGAATGGTTTGAGTTGGAAGGGACTTCAAAGCTCATCTCATTCCAACCCCCTGCCATGGGCAGGGACACCTTCCACTAGACCAGGTTGCTCCAAGCCCTGTCCAACCTGGCCTTGAGCACTTCCAGGGATCCAGGGGCAGCCACAGCTTCTCTGGGAACCTGTGCCAGGGCCTCCCCACCCTCCCAGCCAGGAATTTCTTCCCAATATCCCATCTAACCCTGCCCTCTGGCAGTGGGAAGCCATTCCCCCTCATCCTGTCCCTCCGTCCCTTGTCCCAAGTCCCTCTCCAGCTCTCTTGGAGAAGCCCCTTTAAGCCCTGGAAGGGGTTCTCAGATCTCCCTGGAGCCTTCTCTTCTCCAGGTGAACCCCTCCAGCTCTCCCAGCCTGTCTCCATGGAAGAGGGGCTCCAGCCCTTGGAGCAGCTTCATGGTCTCCTCTGGAATCACTCCAGCAGTTTGCCAGTGTCAGTGCCAACCTCCACCTTGCAGATGATTTCAAATCAGGAAAGATCAGCGACGAGCCACAAAGTGCTCCTGAACCCCCATCCCCAACCTGTGTGACCCAGTGCACCCAGCACCACACTGCTGCTCCTCAGGGAGGCTCCACGAGGAACCTGGGTGAAACCAGTCCAGAAAAAAATAGCACCCCCATCATGCAGACTATTTTTAGATGTCCCAAGAGCTCAAGGAAGTCCTCATCCTGCCCCAGGTCCGGCACGATGCGGCACTGGAGCAGCCACGAGCAGGGAGTGGGTCAGGTCTGCACCGTGGGCATCTCTCGTTGCCCCTGGACCACCATGGGGTGCCTCATCCTTTTCTCTGCCCCAGCACCGTGTCCAGGGGAGCCCCCTGCATGGGGAAACAGGGTCCCCATGGGGCAGCTGGGAGGATCCCCCATTGCCATCAGGCTTTCAAGGAGGGGTAGAAACCACTATGGGATGGCCAGCAAGGCACCCGGTCTGCCAACAGCCGGCAGGAAGCCTGAGCATCAGCTCTGCACATCACCATGATTTGGGCAATCCAGAGGGGATCCCAGACAAAAACACCCAAGGAACAGCTGCCATGCATGTCTATATAAACCCAAAGGCTACAGGCAGCTTGGTAGTGCAGCAATCCCAGCCCATTCCTCAGGTTATGGCAGCAGGAGCTGTTGGAAACAACCACCACCTGGACCTGCCATCGCTCCCCCCTGACACTAAGGCAGAGCAATCACACAGTGCCCAAAGCACCCTTGGGTGGGTGGGTGGGTGGAGCCCTCCATGCCCTGTGCCAAGGGAATTGGATTCCTCCCAGCTGCTGGGGTGCAGCAGTGGGAGCAGAGGTGCCCCCAGGACCTCCACCCAGCCTCCCACAGCAAGGAGTGGTCCCGTTCCCTGCCCACACCCAGCCTTGCCCTCCCACTCCCACCACCATTTCATTCCGGTCCCCCTTTGCTGGGACTTTCCCTGCCTGTCCTGTAGGGGTTGGTGGGGAAAACGCTCCCGATTCCCCATGGCTGAGAACAAAAAGAGTTGTTTTGAACCAAAAGGATTCACCTCCGAGGCACTTTGAGGAGAACAGGGCGATGTTGCCCCAGCCTCACTTCTCCCACAGAAATCAGGGAGGCACAAACATGGTGGGATTGTGGACGGGGAGCACATTCCTCCACCCCAACCCTTCACCAGGATGGGAGAAATCTGGGGCTTTGGCGCAGGCACTGACAGAGATCACAAACAAAACCCAGGAAAAAAGGAGCAGATCCAACCACACGGCCTTGCACCAGGAGCTTGGGGTTTTCCCGAGACCACACCATCCTCCACAAGAATTCCCAGGCATCTTCACCATTCCTGGCACAGCTCTTGTGCCGAAATGCCGTGATAAAGGAAAGCACAGCCACGAGGAGCACGGCTGCCAACGCTTGGCCAACCGTGTCCTCACCAGGAGAAGGCAAAGCTTTCTGACACCATGATTTCCCTGGGATCGTCTGCTGAGCTCTTCCAGCAGCTGGGAAGCATTTAGCCACAAGTAACACTTGGACAGGCACTTCTAAGTCAACACATCTCGCATGAGAGCCAGATAAGATGGCCCCACCAGCACCAGATCACCCTCTGCCCCACCTTCCCTTTCCCTTCCACGGCCCAACGCCATTAAAACAGGCCCTTGTTTTCCTACCTGGTGTTGGGAACATTTATGAGTCAGGTTCCTCCAGCAGCTCCATGGCAAGCTCGGGGATATCTCAGCAGAGCTGGAAGATAAAGCCACCAAAGGAAAGCTCAGTGTCCCTGCAAAGGTGGGATGCTTCAAGGCAGGTTCCTCCAGCCCCTCCCATGGGAGCCAGCGGGACCGTGGGGCTCTCCACGTCCTCCTGGGCTGGTGAGGCACCAGGATCCCTGGGAATTGTGCTCTGCTTGGAAGGACCTGCCCTTTTTGACTGGTGTCCAACCCCAAAGCGCATGTTCTTACCTGCTCAGTGGAAGACGGGGGAAGGCTGGACCACCTTTCCGAGAAACACATGGGTCTCAGCAGGGTTTGGATCTCGCTCTGCTCCTCCTGCTCTCCGCCCAAACGCTGTTCAGAAGAAAAGAGGCTGCAAAGTTGTGGAGAAAAGGTGGAGAAAAGAGGTCGGTGGTGCGAACGCTCCCCGCAGCCGGTGTCTCCACAGCTCTGCCAGTTGGTTAACAGAGGAGCTGTGATCAACAGGGATATTGATGTCAAGCTGGGACTTGTCTCCTCAGCGAGGGAAGGGAACAGCAGAGATTACTAAGCGATGCAGGAATGTGGTTTGCTTAATATGAGCCATCAACACAGAAGAGTAAAATAATGACAGATGTGTAATCACATTTCCTGAGTCTAAAACCATGAGATAGAGAATTTAAACACCACTTTTCCCAAGATCAAGAAGAGGAGCCGTTTGGCTAAGGACTCATTTGGTTACTAATTTCCTCGGCATTAAATCAGCTGTTTCCCAAATCTCTTGACGTGCTGTGCCAGCTCCGAGGACAGGGCAGGTCCCTGGCTCCCTTTGATGTGAGGGTAAGCAGAGGGAGAAGATGCTTTGGAAACATGGATACACCAACTGACCGAGCTGGCCTGGAGATCTGAGGTTCCTCAGCGTTGCTTAATTGGTTTATTCTAATGAAAGATGGTGAGACGAGTTTCACATGGATCTTTATCGGGGGAGCGGCGAGTGGTGGGAGACACAAATCCGGATCTGGGCTGAGCCAACCTTCCAAGGGCAGGCTGGGGGAAAACGGAGCCCTTTCCCCAGGAAAAGTGTGGCCATTGTGGGAAAGCCAGAGCCTCCTGCAGGGCTGGTCTGTGGCTGAGGGACACCAAACTCAAAGCCCACCAAGGCTGGGGGATGAAATGGCTTCTCGGCTTCCAGCTGTGGCGTTTTCCCAAAGGTCACGGGTGCAGGAGCTGGGAGGGAGCAGTTCCCTGCCCTCACCTCTGCAGATGGCGGGGAAGGGCTGGGAGGGAACGGTGTCATTTGCTTGTCAGGTGTTTTTTATTTGTCTCTTAAGATCAAAAGTGGGAAAAACACCAAGTAGGGAAGGTGCTGCTGGCACAGGAGCCAGATGTACAGGGACACTGTTCTGCCTCTTCTGGATTTGGGAAGCATGCTTCCTCTCCTGTAAGGACAGGCTGGGAGAGCTGGGGGTGTTCACCTGGAGAAGAGAAGGCTCCAGGGAGATCTGAGAACCCCTTCCAGGGCTTAAAGGGGCTCCAGGAGAGCTGGAGAGGGACTTGGGATAAGGGTCTGGAGTGACAGGATAAGAGGGAACGGCTTCCCACTGCCAGAGGGCAGGGTTAGATGGGATATTGGGAAGGAATTCCTGGCTGTGAGGGTGGGGAGGCCCTGGCACAGATTGCCCAGAGAAGTTGTGGCTGCCCCTGGATCCTTGGAAGTGTCCAAGGCCAGGTTGGATGGGGCTTGGAGCAACCTGGTCTAGTGGAAGGTGTCCCTGCCCACGGCAGGGAGTTGGAACTGGATGGTCTTTAAGATCCTTTCCAACCCAAACCATTCCATGATTCTGTGTTGTTTGCCGCTGGCCAAGTTATCAACCCTTCCTCTGCTCCTCCTCCCTGTCTTTGCAGGACCTGTGGTCCCATGTCGCTTCACTCCTGTGCATCCATGGAATTTCTTGGATGGCTTCAGACAGTTGCAGCAACAGTCTCATAGTGGAAGAAGGGTAGAGACAACAAGGCCCTGTGACCCTGGAGAATAAAGGAAAATTATTCATTTATTTAGCATTTCCCTTCATGTCCCTGTGCTGGACCTTGCTGGTGCTGGTGGAGCTGTGCTGACTGTACATCTGATGTCCTGAAAGACCATCAGCTCACAACTCCCTGGTGTGAGCCAGGAAATGCTCCTGTATTTCCAGGTAATTGGACAAAGTGGTTCCTCCCCTGAAGGTTCTTAACAAGCAGCGTCCCCGTATCCATGACCACATCCGTGCCTTCCTCCCTGACCTTATTAGAGCCCACAGAGCTGTTTCCTCCTGCCATGGGAAAGGCAGCTCCTTCGCCTAAATGGACTTTAATTAGCCTGACTGCCTGCCAAGAGCTATTCTGGTGACACCCAGGCTCCAGTTGAGGCATGGTTTCACCCCAAACTGTGCAGAACCCGGGCACAGCTTGTCCCTGGCCGGTGGGGACCTTGTCCATTCAGAGGAACTGGGGGACAAATGTCCAGCACTGGGGGTGGTAGCACTGGACCTTGCACAAAATCATAGAATCACGAAATCCCAGAATGGTTTGGGTTGGAAGGGACCTTAAAGCTCATCTCATTCCACCCCCTGCCATGGGCAGGGACACCTTCCACTATCCCAGGTTGCTCCAAGCCCCATCCAACCTGGCCTTGGATGCTTAAGGTGGCCTCGAGCATTTATGATGCTAAGGGATGACTTGGAATCCAGGGAAAGCAGCCCATGCAGTGGATTCGGAAGCATTCACGGAGCAGCCACAGGAGGCAGAGCAACCTGCCAGCCCTGCCCGTGCGGAGCAGCTCTCCCCGTGCCCGGGGCACAGCCGGTTCCCGGGCGCGTCTCAGCCCCGTGGCCTCCGTTCAGGGCTGCAATTTCCTCGTCACTCACTGGGTTGGGAGTCACCCTGGGTGGGATGCAGACTGGGCTGAGTCACACCCTCCCAGCTGGCCCTCTCTGCCCGGGGAGTCTAGACGGCGGCTGATGTGGAGACATCTCCTCCGCGAGATACCTGCGCCGGGTCCCCACATCAAAGGGCCCCTGAGCTGCTAAAGTGGGGTTGTAATTAAGCCACCCCGCGGCAAGAGGGAAAGAGTTTCTCCCAGGGCCGGCTGATCTCCCTCCACGGCTCCATCAGTCGGGGTGGTGGCCTCTGTCACCGTCCCAGGAGTCCTTGGTGGCTGTAGCAGGGTCTCCTGTCCCACAGATTGCGGGGATCGTGTCTGCTCTGTGCTGACCCTGGTCTAGAAATCCAAAACCTTTTGCAATCCAGCCGTGCTCTGCTGCAGTTTCTTCTCTCTCTTGTGCACAAGGAAACGAGCTCAACGCAAGGACCAACGTGTCAGGAGCTCCCTAAACCCTTTTTCCTGCCCAAAAGCCGTGGAACAGACTCCAAGAAGGGCAGAATGAAGCTGAAGCCCTGGAAATCCCTGCAAACCCCACCACAGCCCGACAGCTGCTCACTCCATAGGTGACCAAGCATTGCAATGCAGCAGGGTGGAATTTGCACTCCAGGGAAAGCCCAGGAAAGCAGACATTTAATTAACCAGAGGAACCAGCTCCGTGTCACTCCTTGGTGCGAAGAGCATCCGAGTCTCATCTTTAGCAGTGCAAAAGGCTCCAAGGAACCCAATGCCTTGCAGGTGGGAGATGCTGGATGAAGTTTCCCCCTTTTCCCAGGGATTTGTGCAGCTGGACCGTTTCAAAGCCAGCTGGTGACCACAAAAAAAAAAGAAAAAAGAGAGAAAATTGGCACAAACCAGGATGTGAGCTCTGGTAGGCAGGGAAAGGAGATCCAGGTGTAATGTAATGTTGCCTTAACAAAAGCAGGGAGAGGCTCCTCAACTCACCATTAAAACCTAAGCTCCATAGGATATCCCTAAAGCTCACTTTAAAGGATTAACCACCGGTGAGGAGACCCCAGGAGGCAGCTGTACTCCATAATAAACTTCCATGAAGTGGAACGATGCTGCTGAAATCTAAGATACAAATTTAAAGAAAACAGTGTATTAAAAGGTGGATCTCATCCATCCAACTGGCTCTTCAGATGAATTCCCCACAGAAGGGGGTTATTTGGTTCAACAAGAAGATGACCATTCCAAAATGCAGGACTGGCTGCTCAGGCTGTAATTGTTCTCCACGCTGGGAAAATCCTTGTTATTGACTGGCCCCAGCAGACACACCAAGATGCACCAGGTAGACTTGCTGCAGAGCAATCAGAGAATCCCAGAATGGTTTGGGTTGGAAGGGACCTTAAAGTCCATCCAGTTCCACTCCCTTCCATGGGCAGGGACACCTTCCACTATCCCAGGTTGCCCCAAGCCCCATCCAACCTGGCCTTGAGCAAATAGAGGGACAAAGCAGCCACAGCTTCTCTGGGCAACCTGTGCCAGGGCCTCACCACCCTCACAGCAAAGAATGGAAACTTGTCTTGGAATTGATTTTCCAGTTTCCAAGAGAAAAATTTTCACTCTTTCTATCATCTGTTAAATCCAAACTCTGTTTGAACACAATTTTTGTGCTCGTGCTCGCAGCTACACAACGGCCTCATTTCCCAGAAGAGGCAACCGGGGAAGGCTCAGTCGGGAAGCTCGGTGGGATTAAGAAAGAACACCCCTTTGAAATGTGGAAACCTGGCTTAAAGCTGAGTAAGGATTTAAGGTTATGAATATTCCAGCAGCAAGCCAATGCAAACTGGCTTTAATGATTCATTCTGTCTCCAAGCTGATCGAGAAGTCGGTGCAGACTTAGATGATCAGTGACATTGAGATGAGAGGGACAATATGGGGACAAAGAGAATATAAGGTGCAGTGGCACGGTTTTATGGGTTGTATAATGTTATATATTATAATAGTATATGTAATTTAATTATTATCCCCTGCCCAAACAGAATTCACCCACGTTTTGCTGTGTTCAGTCCACAGGGAACAGTCGTGCTGAAGAGGATGGGCTGGAGCAGAGGACAAGAGCTGGTCATCAACACACTCCCTTATCCAGGAGCACGAGGGGCTGAGGGGCAGCAGCACGAGGTGAGTGAGAGAACTGCTGGTACAAAGCTCTGCTCACAGAGCCCTTCCCCTCCCTCCCACGGCTTTTGCAGGTTTGCTCCTCTTATAGCAACACAGGTTTGAATTTGAGGCAGGAGGAATTACCCAACCTCACTGCCCTGAGCAGTTCCAGGGCACTGTAAATGCAGGAACTTGTCAGAGCTGCAGTTGATTTGCAGATTATTTATTTGCTTATTAGATCACATTTGGCTAATAGCTCCTGTGATCCTCCACAGCACGAGCTAATAGATCTTCCCTGGAGACCCACCAGCGTCTGGCTCAACGGTCACCTTGGAGGCAACCCTAATTAATCCAGTTTTGCCTTTCTAATGGAGCCCTAGATGTCAGCCAGCAGAGCAGGAGGCATTTCCCTCGCTGCCACCCTTTGCTGGCAGGAGTGGAGGTGAGGAGGAGGAGGAGGATGGTCTGCCTGAAGCTGTGCCACGTGTCCCATCACAGCCCCAACCTGAGAGGTGGGGAGAGAGCCAACCTGAGAGCCCAGCCGAGACCTCCTGAGGTGCCTGAGTTCAGCTCAACGTGGATGTGTGTGCTGGACAGGGGTCCTTCAGTGGACACTCCTCTCCTTGCATGGAGATGGGGCAGTGGGAGATGTAGAGGTGGCTCTCCAAGCGAGCTGAGCCTTGCACACACGGTCCCTGCAGTATTTTCCCAAGGGAGATGCTTTGTGTCCATCCTGAAGGGACATTCCAGCCTCTGCATGCTCTGAGCTGTCGTACCAATGGAGCATCCATCCACCTGGCTGCCCAGGAGAGCCTGTCCACCTCTAACACATCAGGCACCTCTTCCCATCCCACCTTCTCCCTGAACCACTGATGGCTCTTCTTCAGGGACCTGATGTTCCTTCCCAGACCCTCTTCCCACTCTTCCAAGACCTGCACTTTGTCTCACCCTGACCCCCCGACAGGCTCTTCTCCAGGGACTCCTGGAGGATGTTCCTCCCCAAATCCTGCTCTTCCCACCCTTCCAAGACCTGAGCTTTGTCTCATCCTGGCACGCACCCCTCCAGCACAGGGAATGCTTCCTCCTGGCACAGCTCAAGCATGGCAAAAATGTGTCCTGGCTGGCTGGGGCTGCACGCCATGGGCAGGCATCCCGAATCCGCCTCTTCTCCAGCACCATCCCACCATCCCTCACCCTTCTTCACCTCCCTCTTCCCCCGCCTGCGAAACAAGAAGTCTTTGTCTGCTTGGCCCCTTCCGAGGAGCACGAATGGCTTGAACTTTCCCTGAGTGAGTTTTTCCCCTCCAGCAGGATCGTGCTGTGCCGGTGCCAGGGATTAACTAAGAGCATGACTCAACGAACCAGTTCAGACCAAGCAAGAACAACCCCTCATTTCTCTTCCAAGACTCCAGCTCAGCCCAGCACAGGCTGTTCTGGAGCATCAGAAAAGGTTAGTTAACTTGAAATATGGCTTTTTAAACAGTTTATTACATTTCCCCCCCCTTTGTGCTGCAGCTGGTATGGGAGGATGATGGAAACACAATCAAGGAGATGATTCCAAAGCAGTTTTTCCCCAAATATTCTGTCTGGTTTCAAGGTTTCCCTCTTTGATCTTAGCATGTATTTCATAGAAGAGATACACTACGAGAAGTGATACATGCCATGGGAGGGAAATGGAGATTTTAGGGAAGGATGAGCTCCCCAGGTTGTGTTTGATAGAATCATGGAATCACTGAGGTCGGAAAAGACCTCTAAGATCATTCAGTCCAGTGTTAACCCAGCACTAAGTCCACCACTAAACCATGTCCCTAAGTGGCCCATTGTTTTTTTGTCCAGGAGATCAGCAGAGCCTCATGAGTTTCCCAGCATCCAGAGAGCCACAACATCCCGAGCTCCCCAGCATCTTGAGCTCCCCAACATCCTGAATGCCTCAGCATCCTGAGAGCCCCAGAGGACTCTGGCAGATGGCTCTGGCTTGTGACAGGGCACAGAGACGTGGCATGGAGGGACCCATCCTGCTCCCACAGGGTCGTTGGCTCTGGCTCCAATGGGGAGCAGAGGCAGCGCTGAAGGTTTCACCTGGGGAAAGCTGCAACACTGAAATGGGCTGGTAAAGGCAGTAGTTAAAGAAGAAAAACAAGCAAACTAGAGAAGACTACAGAACTCCAAGCAGCCTGTGGTCTGGGAAACATGGCTGGGCAGGGCCACACTGGAGGCTGGAGCTGCAATTTGGGATTGAAGCTGCCATTTCCATGAGGAGCATCATTAACGCTGTTTTTCTTTGCTGTTCCAGAGCTACTCCCAAGCCCAAAAAGCCCCAGTGCTGCCAGGACCTCACCAGGAACAACCCACAATGCTTGAGATTGCCCAGCAGGCCTGGCTGACGGGATAGTGCACGTGCCCTGCACATCCTGGATGAGCCACCTCAGCACCTGGACGGTCGGTGGCCCTGTGATGTCCAGGTCATTGCAGGGGGATAACACATCCAGGAGACAACCAGGAGACATTGGTGAGGGCCTGGCACAGGCTGCCCAGAGAAATGGTGGCTGGCCCATCCCTGGAGGTGTTCGAGGACAGGTTGGATGGGGCTTGGAGCAACTTGGCCTAGTGGAAAGGGTCCCTACCCAGGTGAGTGGGAACAAGATGATTTTTAAGGTCCCTTCCAAACCAAACCAAGCCATTCTGTGATTCTATATATATATTCTATTCTTTGCTTTCTTGTGGATGACATGGAAAAGAAGAAGGAGGCAAGGCAGGAGCATGGGTTGTGAAGCAGCAGTGCCCAAGTGTGGGGCAGAAAAGCCTCCTGGGGTTTGGGATCATCAAGGGAGGGCAAGGGGTTGATCTGTACACACCAACGCTCTGGAGGTTTGTCCTGCTGGAGCTCACTGGCATTTGGAGAGAAGGAAACCAGATCTTTAATGGCAATGGAACATCTACACCCAGCTCCACCAGGAGAAATCCTGCAATCAACTGGGACTGTCCCAGCAGGGAAAGGAGCCAGACCGGTTCAGGGGGATTGCGCCAGACTGGGCAGTGACCAACAAGTGCAATCCAGGGAGAACAACTTCAAAGCAACATCAGGGTGGGAAACCAGCTCCTCCTGCATCTGCAATGGGCTCCAGACCGAGGAGATGCCTGGAGAGGGGCTCTGCAGAAGTGTCCCGAGGGCGAGGAGCACACAGCCGGGAGCACTCTGGGTGTCATGAAGGAACGTCCCTCCGGAGCAGAGCCGTGCCGCCGGCATCGCAGTCAGCCCGTGCTCCTCGTCTGATCTCCATCCAGCAAACAGACGGGCTGGGAATTGTTTGCCCTGTATTATTCCAGGGGGATGGACAATTTCAGTGCGGTGATATCTGAGCTGTCACAATTCCAGCCCAATGGCTTCATTTTCCTCTGCGACACCTGCCAAGCGTGGCTGACACCTGCTTTCAGCTTGGGAAGGAAAATCAAGGTGTCACCTTCACTTCCGTTAAAAACCACCTCGCTGGGCTTCCCACAAAGCTGAACACGGTGTAACTCCATGCTTGGAAAGAGGGATATGCAGTGGGAAGGTGCCTCATATCCCAAACAGAGCAGGGGGACAGGGACGTGCTGCGGGCTCGCGATGCGAGGGCTGCTCCACGCAGCGAACCAAGCAAGGCCAGAGCGGGTGGGAGGGAAGGTTTCCCAGCACTGAAATGTTTCATTTGGATGTTTTTCTACATGGAACTCTCTGCTTCCAAACAACCGGCGCTTTCTGTTCGGCGCTGACCTCAGTGGGAAGAAAAATTGCTGCACAAAAGGGACAACGAGCTGACGCCAGAAGCAAAAACTCGGCGCTGGTCCCACGAGCAGTTCTGGGTGGGTCCAGACAAAGCCTTTTTCAGAGCTTTTGTAAAAGCAGTGGAATAAAAATCCCTCAAAAATCTGATTTTTTTTTTTTTTTTTTTGGAGAGCTCTAAAACACAGTTGGTGTGGACCCACTGCACCACATCCTTCCAGTTTTCTGGCTTGGCCCCTTCACCAAAAGTATCCTTATCTTTCCTGTTTCTTCCTCTTCTCTGGGATTCTTTTGCTCATTCATGTTAATAGAAAAACAACACCCCAATTAATAAACCCTGCGAGAATCCTGAGAGCCTCATTAAAATTGTTGCCTGTGAGGGTGGGGAGGCCCTGGCACAGGTTGCTCAGAGAAGCTGTGGCTGCCCCATCCCTGGAATTGCTCAAGGCCAGGTTGGATGGGGCTTGGAGCAACCTGGGATAGTGGAAGGTGTCCCTGCCCATGGCACAGCTTTGGAATGAGATGAGCTTTAAGGTCCCTTCCAACCCAAACCATTCTGGGATTCTGTGATGTTGATCAACCCTCAGTCTGGGTTTATTCTTCTTTCTGCATTTTTGGCTCCTTTATTTGGCTGTGGGGATCATGGCAATTTATATTCATATATTTACGTATTCATATATTCATATATTCAGGGAGCAATAGAATTTTAGTCACTACTGATGGCCCTTCCCAAAAGACCTTCTCCGGGTGGAGGAGATTTCCCAAAAGATGCTTCACTATTTCGATCCATGAACAGTTGATTTGGGGTGAATTGCCACGTTTTGCTCTCCAGGGAAGGCCACCACGGAGCACATCAGTGGTGGGAGACATCCAGGACAGAATTCCCATTGTGACAGCCGACAAAATCAAGCCCTGGTCTGGCAAACAGCACACTCCAGATGCCTCAAAGAGAGTTTTGGATTAAAAAGTCCTATTTCTGTGCGTTCTAAAGAAAAATCTGTCTGGATTTTTTTCCCCCAGGGCAGGGCAATTAATTCACTCCAACACTTCGCTCAATTAATTTCAAAGTGTGCTTGAGAGAAGAAAGGAGAGAAGATGAGACCTGCACCCTAATTTTCCATAGTATCAGGCCTGTGGCAAAACACATCTGAGCTCAGCCATCCATGAAATTTACTTCCCAATCCCGGGCTGGGAGTTTTCCATGGGACACACAGACAAGGAAACCCAGCCTGGGAAGACCACTGGGATTCGGGGGTGGCTGCAGGATGGATTATCTGGAAGCTTCTGTTTAGAGGTTTAACTGCTGGTTTGGGGCTTCAGCTGCAGCATCCATAATTTTGGATGCTCCAATGAGCATCACTCACTGGAATCCGGTGCTTGGCATGGCTGTGGGCTCCGACTCCCTTCCAGGCACTTCCCTATAGTCCCAAAACTGGTATCTAACAGGGTCACTGCTCACACTGGCAATCCATCCAAAGGTCCAGATGTGGCAGACAGGGATGCACTTGTGGGATTTCCAGGAAAATGCCCAGGTGTTTTTTCTGCCCTCTGGGAGCTTCAGGACCCTGAAGCGTGTGTTGCTGCATCCAGGACTGGGCATCCCTGACTCCCTGGTTGCCACCATGACCCCAATTCCTTCCTTTAATTCATGATGTTTTCCGTGACCTGCGTCTCCCAAGAGGTATCCATGACTTAACTTGAAGGAGTTAAAAATGCCTGTAGAGCTCTCCAACCCTCTTTAATGATGAGAAACAAAGGAAACACGGAGGCAGCAGGATCTCAGGCTGGAAAAGAGGGACAAGATGAAGCCCCTGCACCCGACTGAGCTTCCCCACGTCACCAGAGCCTCCTGGGACTGGAATTGGGAAGCAGCATCCCGTAGCAATGAGCTGCACAGTCCAACAGCATGGTGAATGGGAAAGCACTCCCTTTGGCACGATTTGGGTTGCAAGTTGCTGCTTTTGGTTCTCCTGGAGGGGAAGTTAAAGGATGATCTCGCCCTCAGGATCGCAGTTGGGCTGAGTCAGTCGTGCTGGCTGGCAGTGGCACCTGCTTGGGCTTTATTTCTGATTCCAGGCCTTAAATCCCGGACTTCCATCCTGAAATGGGAATAGAAACGGGTGTCTGCAGGCAGCAGGTTTGGGCCTGGCTCACAAAGCATCAGCCTGACCGTGTGCTTGGGTAAATCCCAGCCGGTCACCCATACCCACCCAGCCCCTTCAGCAAATTCCAGGCTCACAGTCCCAAAAACCACAGGCTTCCCAACCCTCTCCTTAGAATCACAGCATCATTAAGGTTGGAAAAGCCCTCTAAGATCAAGTCCAACCATTAACCAGCAGCGCCAAGCCCACCACTAACCCATGTCCCCAAATGCCACATCCACATGTGAAGTGTAACCCTTTGCAGAGCTGAGGAACCAGTGACAGGTTTTCTCTGGAAAAAAAGATCCAGGAGAGGAAAAAACAGAGGGGAAAGCATCCCTTGCAAGAGGGAGTTTGCTTGGGCCAGGCCCATGAATGAACTGTTGTAGGTGGAGGGTTTTTCCCCATCCCTTGGGTGCTCTGCTGTAGGATGTTGGGAGCTGCTGCCTGCCACGATTGCTGGGAGTGTACTCCATGTTTTCAAACTCATTTCAAAAACATCCTGAAATTTGCCAGGAAACAACTTTCCAAAGAGAAACTGAACACTGGGACGAATCTGGATCTTTTATTCCAGCTCTGATTAAAAGAGCTCACAGAGAGGGAAGTTTGTCCCCGAAGGAAACGTCAAAACATGCCCTCGCAAGGAGGGTCAGCCACGTTCCTGCAAAACACCTCAGCCTGGGTGAAATCTTAACTTTCTGCCAGGAAAACTGCTTTTAAAACAAAATACCAGCCCCTGGGAGATAGGATGTGACAGAAATCACCCATCATGTCCATTTCAAAGAGGAGGTGCTGCCCTGAGCTGACTGTCTGGTACCAGGACATTGCTGCTCCAATCCCAATCCCCCAAAGTTTACCTTGGCTCCAGAAGACCTTCCCGAGCAATCCATGTGTCTCTGAGCTGACATTCCAAGTGTTGGGAGGTTCTGGCTGGCTACAGAGTTCTGCTCTAATTATGTTCTGTGTCATGAATTCATTACTGACCTGATCCAGTGCGGGCAGATTGCAGGAGTCATATTTTATCCGTGAGCGCTCATATTTTGGATCCCCTCCTCGTTAGGGACTTGTCCCAGGAGGTCTTCCAACCAGAAGGACTTTTTCCAGTTTTCAGGACTCGCAGTGACTTCATCGTGTTTTCTCAGCACGGACCTGAAATTTAATGTCAAAAAAAAGAAATGTCTTAATCCAAGAGATTAAGTTTGCAGGGAATGTGAAAAAGCAGAGAGCTGGGAAAAGCAAGATGTAAGACGTGAGAAGATCAGTTTGATACCACAAACATAAGAAATACCCCAACCCACAAACAACCACCCCCCTCCCAAAACATGTGAAGAATTCCCACTGCTGCTCACAGGAAGTTTGTTGTGCTTGTTGTTCTTTTTTCTTTTCAAGACTGATGTTTTGATTTTGAAACTCCTGTCATGAGAACAAGGCAGCCCACTCTGAGTCCCAAGAGCAACCAGCTGGGCTTTGGATGTGCTGCTCCCTTTGAAGGAGCCTGGCTTTGGGAGCTGCCAAACAAACCACTTGGGCTCTGCTGGGCCCCTCCCCACCCACGGGCACAAGGCAGGAGAGGAGCTGCAACGCAGTGGGTTGTGCCTGAAACGGAGTGAGATGCACCCAGGTGGGGATTTGGGCTGGAAACTCAGGATTTGCACGGTTTGTTCACATCTCGGAGCAGCACACGGGGTTTTCATCCCCCTGTCAGCTAAGTGGGGCTTAACGATACCATTGCTTCTGCTCGGGGTGGAGATGACACAAACACCCTCAGAAAGCTCTCAGAACTCAGCAGGGGCTGTGCAATGTTAAGCTCAGCCCCAAAAAGGGGTGTTTTTTACCGTTTTTTCTTAATTATGATGCTCGTCAGCGACAGCAGAGCAGGAGCAAGGGCTGCTTTCCTCTCGCCAGTCATCTCAGTGCCATCTATCTCCCAACAGCTCGTTTTAATTATGCAATTACAGTGTGTACAAAGCTTTCTGTGAGCTCCAGTGGATAATTAAAACAGATGGGGAGCTTAATGGGACCAACTCCTTTTTCTTCTTTTAATTAATGTGTTAACAGTTTGCAGGCCAGCCCATGGAAATCTGTTATTTGGCAGCTCTGGGGGGTCTCAACGAACCTGGTGTTGCAGGGACACCTTCCACTAGACCAGGTTGCTCCAAGCCCTGTCCAACCTGACCTCAAACATTTCCAGGGATCCAGGGGCAGCCACAGCTTCTCTGAGCAACCTGTGCCAGGGCCTCCCCACCCTCACAGCCAACAATTCCTTCCCAATATCCCATCTAACCCTGTCCTCTGTCAGTTTGAAGCCATTCCTCCTTGTCCTGTCCCTCCATCCCTTGTCCCAAGTCCCTCTCCAGCTCTCTTTTAGGCTCCCTTCAGGTCCTGGAAGGCCACAATTAGGTCACCCCAAAGCTTCTCTTCTCCAGGCTGAACAATCCCGGTTCTCTCAGCCTTTAGGTTTTGCCAGAGGCTGAAACAACACACCTGCATCCCAATATTGTCTCATGACACGTGGCCAACAACGGCCTCTGAAGTGACACCAGGCACTTTCAATGCACACTGTGAGTCTTTCCAGGCCAAAGAAAGGTGCAGGTCAAGCTTCCTGGAGGAGCCATCCCACTGGGAAGTGCCAGGTGTCGGGATGGACATGGATCAGGGCGGGAGCAGGTGGAACCCCAAAGACAAGGTTCTATTAGGAAGTGAAGCTCTGGGACTGCCAGGGCAGGGTGGCACAGTGCAGGAAGATGGAGAGAGCAGGGAAAGGATGGACAATTCCAAGGAGCTCTCTGTGTTGCCCAAGGAGACTTGAGGCTGCAGGGTAAGGCAACAGCAGCTGTGGAATCTCAGTGGCCTCAGGAATTAGGAGCCATGTCCAGTTACTGCTGACACAGGACCAAGCAGGCATCAAACCCTTTTCACAGCACCCAAAAGAAGGTGGGTCCCCAAACAGCCCATATTTGACTTGCTGAGCTCCCTACCACAGAACGCCAGGAATGCCAGTGGTTCATGAGGACACTGGAGAAGTTCATGGGATAGAAATCCGCCGGGTTGCTGAACTCACAGGAGCCCCATCGGGAAGCCCTCGAGCTGGACATGTAAGGTGAAGTGTCCATCTTCTGAGCCTTTGGCAGTGAGACAGGGTGGGCTGGGAGGATTCAAGGGCTTTTCCAACCGAAGCTGTTCCATGATTTGATGGTTAATTTGTCTGTTATTAACTTCAGCAGGACAGTGCTCGGCAGGCAAAAGTGCAAAGCCCGAGAGAAAGAAGGAAGGGTTTGGAGAGTGGCTCCCAAGGCTGTGGGTGGCTGGAGGGCCCATTCCTGCACATTCCTGATAAACTGATAATATTTTTGTAAACTGGCTCTGATTACAGTAACAAACAAGGCATGGGGCATAGCTGGAGCAGAATCCCATCCAGCCCACCACTGGATTAGGGATAAATCACGGCCAAGGCACTGGCTGTGCTCTGGGCTCCATCGGGCCACTGGGATCAGCTTCCTGAAAGAACAGCAGTTTTATGGGAATGATCCCCAAGCAAGAAGGGCCACTTGATGCCATCAACAGGAAAACCTCCCTGCAGAGGTTTGCTTTGCCCAGGCCCTGGTGCCCTTCCAGGCAGCGGAGCACTGAGCTCCCACCAGGCAGCACACGGAGCTCTTCCTGCCAAAAGCCTGGCTGAGGGATGAGCAGGGCTGGTCTGAGCGAGCTGGCCCAGCTGAAATAATAATTCTGTGGTCAAGGGGAAAACAATGTGTTATTTCTGAGAGCGCTGGGGGTTCGCCTGGGTTTGATTTCATGTTTTTCGATTGCAGGCTGGATTGCAAAGCGGCTCCGCAGCTTCACGGAGGTGCTGTGAAAATTAAGGATGATCCCTGCTCAGGGATGTGCAGGGAGGGCAGGGGAGGCTGGAGGGGACAGGGACGCACACATGGATGCTGCAGGCTGGCGTGGGTTTTTCCCACATCTGCAGCCCAGCTGTTGGGCTACGGCTCAGCAACGCTCAGCTTTTCCAGCCCTCAGATAAAAATGTTAATGGCAGGGAGAGGGACAACTCAGTGAGGGACAGCGTGGCTCAGCAGCCACATTCCAGCACTGGGAGAAGCTTTTCATGGCATTGGAGGCATTTGGAAGTCGAGGGACTGGACTTGGAGGAAAGCATCCAACCCTTTCCGGGCCAGAACCACAGGGACGTTCTCACCCATGCCAAGCATGTTGTCCCCACTAAGGGTCATGCTGTCAGGACAGGATAAATCATCTTGTGATAAGCCCTGTCTTCCTTCCAGGCTGTCCCAGCTCCCTCCTGCCCCTCTCCAGAGGACCACACGCTCCCCAGCCCTTCCATTGCATAAGGAGTTCGTTGCTACAACAGAAATTGCAAAAACCATGGAAACTGCTTGTCTCGGCCAACCCCAAACTTAACTGTATACACAGCATAAAATTTAGTTGCTTTAAACTTGCATTTTTTGGCTCAACCCTCCTGGCCACATCCTGAGCCCGGCTGGATTGAATTACTGAGCACAAAATAAATTCCATCTGAGCGGGCTGTGGTCCTTGTCTCCCTGAACAAAGGCAGAGGTGTTTGCTTTGCCCTTTTTTTTTTTTTTTCTTCCCTGTCTTCTGGAAGAAAACGAGCTAATTTTGTCCACGTGGAGGAAAAGAGCCTGGGGTGCTGTGCTAGCCATGATTCCCTGGCATCAGCCACCTTCCCTGCAGAGCTGGAGTGGAGACTGTAGTGCCATTGCCTGTGGATCAGTCCCAATGGCCACGATGCCACTGCCTCCAGCATCCTCCTGGCAAATGTCACCTGATGTGGCAGGGCCACCTCCCTTTGTTCCAGGACTCCCTCTCCTCCTTTGGAGCAGGGACCACATGCCAGGTGCTGCACGAAAATACAGGGAATGAGGACTCTTGAGTCTTTGGGAAGGCGGGTAGCAGGGGACAGGGCTGCCTGGGAGCTCTCTTTGTCCTTAAATTGGACAGGGGGAAGGAAAGGGACATAGAAAGGGGTGGCAAAAGAGCTGGGGGGGAGCTGCAATCACCCAGAGAGCACCAGCACCCTCTGCCAGCCGGGGGGTATCTCCGAGCCCCCCACCCAGACACGGTGCACAAAACCTGGGAATGTGGGGAGGGAAATGCCCCCCCTGGTCCCAGCGCTGCCCGAGCCTGAGGGGGCTGTGGTGGGGCAGGAGGGGTTTCCCTGGGCTTCAGGTATGGGGTGGAGGGGGGGGATCCAAGCGAGGCATCGCACGCCCCAGGCGCATCCTACTGATTCCCGGATAAACTCAAACCGAGGTGAATTCCGCAGACAGGCAGAGAAAGAAGCTGGAGGGGAACGCCCGTGGCCCCTCGGTGCTGCCTCCAGCCCGCGGCTGCCTCGGAGGTGTCTCGGTGCGGGCGTGGGAAGCGGCTCAGCCGGCTCTGCCTGTCCCTGCCCTCCCGCCGCCCGCACCTCGCCTGTCCCGGCACCGCTCCGCCCCGGAGCGTCCTCTGCCTTGCACACACCTGCAGACCCACTCCGTGGTCTCCCCCACGGAAAACATCCCCGCAGGCTCTTGTCCAAGGGGTCACCAGACCCCCCGGTCCTCGCTTGAATGAGCCCTGCAGGAGATCTGACCTCAAAACCATCCAAAATAAGACAATCCCCCCCCAAAACATGCTTTAGATACCCCCCAGTGCTCATCTCACAGCCCAGTTCCATCCCTGCAGCAGTGCTGTGAGAAAGGAGTTTTTGGGGAGTTTTCCTTGATGAGCCATAATTTGCTCAGAGCAGCCAAAACGCCTCGTGATTTGCCCAATTAATTCTTCGTTGGTGACTCCTGGACCCTTCTCCTGGTCAGGGGGAAGAATGGAAAGCTGAAACACGTGCCCCACTCCAGCCTGTAGGATGTTCCCTGAGGATATTTTGGCTTATTAATTGACTTTAGTACTGCAGCCCTTTTTGGACTGAAAAAAAAAAAGCAGGTTGGGGTCACCTCTGACACCGTCACTGTGGGGTTTGTGCATTGCTGAGGGCAGGGCTGGTGGCCACAGTTTGGTGTCACCCTACAGTTGCCACCACTGCCACTGGTAGCCCCTTATTCCAGCCTCCAAAGTGAGCTGGAAATAATGGGATGGCAGCTGAGGACATGGGGATGGTCTTCTGGGATTTATCACATCCTACATGGCACGCTGGTGGGGGGACAAAAATCTCCTCAAAGAGAGTCTTAACAGAAAGTGATGGACGCCCTGGAGCAGGAACATCCCTTCTGGTTGCCATCCTTCTCTTTGGGAATCACCTCTTTGGGCTGAGCCGTCCAAGCTCTGTTGCACATCAAGGTGTGACATCCTCGGTGCCGGGGCTGAGCCACGCGGAGCGAATCCTTCCTCACACTTTCTCAGGCTTGGCAATTAATAAGGGTTTAACAATCACTTAATGGCTCGCAGGCACCCCGGGGAGGGGTGGAGCAATAATTGCCCAGTTGCCTTATCAGGGCCCACATCTGTCCAGGGAGGTTTGGCAGGGCTGGGGCTTTGATCTCGGCTCCCGGCGACTCCCACGCGCCAGCGCTCGCGGATCGCGTGTGCCGAGCTCGGGTCACGCTCCCCGTCGTGCCATGGGGTGACTGATCAGCTCTGTGGGCCACCACCTCTTCCCAAACCACTGCACAGGAGTTACGTCACCGTTTCCACAAACTGTGGAATCCCTGAATGGTTTGGGTTGGAAGGGATATTAAAGATCACCCAGTTCCAAACCACTGCCATGGGCAGGGACACCTTCCACTAGACCAGGTTGCTCCAAGCCCTGTCCAACCTGGCCTTGGACACTTCCAGGGATCCAGGGGCAGTCACAGCTTCTCTGGGCAAGGCTCCCACTCTGTGCCAGGGCCTCACCACCCTCCCAGCCAGGAATTCCTTCCCAGTATTCCAATTAACCCTGCCCTCTGGCAGCTTAAGGCCATTTCCCCTTGTCCTGTCATTCCAGGCCCATGTCCAAAATGCATCTCCAGCTCTCCTGGAGCCCCTTTAGGCCCTGGAAGGGGCTCTCAGGTCTCCCTGGAGCCTTCCCTTCTTCAGGTGAACATCCCCAGCTCTCCCAGCCTGTCTCCAGAGCAGAGGAGCTCCAGCCCTTGGAGCACCTTCGTGGAGATCTCCTGCAGCCAGGCTGCTCTAATCCCCCTGTGATGAGCAGGTATGGCTGGAGAGAGAGAAATAAAATTAAAATAGCAGAGTTCCCTTCTCCTCCTGCTCCTGAACCACTGAGTCTCCTTCCTGAGATGTGCAGTCACTTGGAAAGTGGAAACCTGTCCTTCAAACCAGGGCTGTTATTACAGTAGATGAGTTTGCAAACAAGGATGAGAAAAACAAACAAACCCAAGCCCGAGCCCTCCAGCTTGTCACCGAGAGAAGGAAAACAACCACTT
Organism: Pipra filicauda; assembly: GCF_003945595.2. NCBI lineage: Eukaryota > Metazoa > Chordata > Aves > Passeriformes > Pipridae > Pipra > Pipra filicauda. The sequence goes on along the minus strand of NW_024104652.1, from coordinate 1,123,121 downwards.
GCTGTGGCCTGTGGCTCCCTCCCAGCCCCCCTCATGCCCACACCCAGCTCTGCTGGGATGCAGCATTCCAGTAACTCCAGCTGTCCCAGGAGTGTTGCTGCCATTACCTCATCCCAAAACCCACCAGTGCTGGGAACAGGGCTCTGCTTGCCCCATGCCTGGCGTGCTGGAGGGCTGGCAGGGGGTGAGCAGATGGCTCAGAGTAAATTCCAGTTCAGCAGCAGGATGGACAAATCCTCCATGGAGCAGGATGAAGGGAGAGGGACCTTATCAGGAGAGGAGGATTCCAAAATTATCGACCCACCGCCATCTCAACCTGAGCCAAATCCAACAGCTGGTTTGGCCTAAAATGAGAAGGTGCATCCTTATCTTCCCCTAGAGCATTGGGAAATTGGATTCTCCTATAGGGGGAGATGCTCTGGGGTCTCCCCTGTCCCCACAGCCACAGGACAGGTCTGTTGTCCTCAGTGCTTGGCTTTTCTCTGGTCACAGCAGCTGACACAGCACGAGGTCAGGAAGCACTACAGGTGTCCAGGAGCTGGGAAGCTACAGAGGAATCTTCTGCCAGACCCAGAGGGAGGGAGGGAGGGAGAAGCCCAGCTGCAGACACGTCCTGTGCAGACAAAAGCATCCGGCCTGACCCTCCTCACACACGTCTGAGGAGCTTGTGCATATTAAAATAATCCCTTCAAAGAGACTGGCAAGGGAGGGAGCACTGAAGTATTGATGAGCCCAGCTGGCACAGGGATTGATCCTGGTGTGTTTGTGAAGTTTATTAATAACTTTAGAGTGGGCACACAGCACCCCTGCACACAAACACAGCCCCCTCACCGGGCTCTGAGAGCCCCCCATCCAAGGACAAGGCAGGGGTCCCATCACCTAACCCCAGGCTGGGACATCTGTCACCACACCAGTCTGGCTCTGCCTCTCATCTTGACCTCCTTAGAGCCTTCAAACAGAGGAACAAACAAGAGATAAGGGCAGAATTTGATGCTGCTGATAAACACCAACTACAGTCAGGGAGGGGGAGGGAAGGGGGCACGAGGCAGAGCCTCAGATGAGATTCCAGCTCTGCCTCCTCTGGGCCTTTTTAATGCAACACCACGGAAATCCCCCACATTCCCATCTTTGGATCTCCTCTCCTCCTAAACCCAGGTCAACCTTTGCTCCAGTAGAGCAGGTCAGCACCCAGGAGAGGCTCTTGCTGCTCCTGATGGAAAAGGTTCTTCCCCCAGAGGGTGGTGGGGCACTGACCAGGCTCCCCAGGGCAGTGGGCACGGCCCCCCCAAGGCTGCCAGAGCTCAAAGAGTGTCTGGACAATGCTCTCAGGGACAGGGTGGGATTGTTGGGGTGTCCTGAGCAGGGCCAGGGGTTGGACTGGGTGACCTCTGAGGGTCCTTTCCAACACAGAACGTTCCGTGATTCTATGCCCCTGACCCAGAGCAGCTCTGCTCTGCCCTCCTTCAGGGCTCTCATCCTGATACAGATCAGAGAGTTTTCTGGTCTCTCTCTGAGACTTGCAGTGTCTTGTTCCCAGGCTGCCTTGCCTCTGGTTCCCTCCCCGGGCTTTGTAGGTAAATCAGATGGATATCAACGAGGGTTTAACATGACCCCCAGTCCCTCCTGCAGATAAGCCCAGGTCTGGTGGTGTCCAGCCCTGCACCTCCCAGGCAGGAGCTGGAACATCTGAGTTGCTCCTGGAGAAGGGATGGGCTGGATGTGGGGTCTGCTTTCAACTGCTGCCTCAAGGCCAGGTTGGACAGGGCTTGGAACAACCTGGGATAGTGGAAGGTGTCCCTGCCCATGGCAGAGGGTGGAATAAGATGATCCCTAAGCTCCCTTCCAAGCCAAACTATTCTGGGATTCCATGATCCTCCCCGGGTCTGCACATCCTGCCTGGCTCTCTGTCCATGCCAAACCTCTTCTGTCCTGCAGGGAAGCTGCTTTCCCAATCCCATCTGCATTCCTGCCTGAAATATCTGCTAAGCATCTCGAGCCTTGGAGACACGTGGAACTGCAGAAGAGCTGTGGGTCCCCAGGCCAGGTTTGTGTGGGCTCAGAAGGACACCAGTCACCCCTGAGACCACACATGGGACGTGATCCAACACCAGCAGAGATGTTCCTCACGCTGCTGACAGCAGCAAGTGCCAGCTCTGCACTGGCAAATATCACTGAAAACTTCATCACAAGCCCAAACCATCCTGATGTGCCCATTTTAGGGGCAGAGAGAAAAGAGCCGCGTGAATCCCTGAGAAACCTGGAGTAGGATCTGCCCTCCTTGTGTTCCTGCCCTCACCATCAACTCCTCTGGTTCAAAGCAAACACTGCCCAGGCCCATGGGACCTCCCCATCCCACATCTCCGGGAGAAAGGGGAGGCAAAGAAAGAAAATAGCAATTATTTTCATGATCTCTTCAACACCTGGATTGTCCTTTTCTCCCCCTGCTTTTTTCAAGGCCGTGCCAGGTTTCCCTGTGGAGGCACCTGCACCTCCACCACAGGACACCCCACATCCCCCCCAGCTCCTCCCAGGGCTGCCCCCTCCCCAGTTAGCAGGTGACTGGTCTCCTTTCAGCCCTTCCTCAACCTCTGAATCCCTGCACTTGTAAATCCGGGGAAGGCACATGGTGAGCAACCAGAATGATGTCATCTGGGGCTGGTCTGACTCACCAAAAGCACGGGAACAGCCTCAAAACACCAGGAGCAGAGATTTACAGCCCGGCTCCCTGCCAGCTCCAAGGTGACATTGTTTACAGAGGGAGACAGTTTATGGGGCCAAAGCTCTTTCTTCCCACACCTGAGATCTCCTGGAGGTGACACTGAGATGTGGTCCCATGGTGGCCACATCCAGCCTGCCAGGAAGCTGCAGAGCATCCTGGAAGAGCATCCCCCACACATGGCACACATCACTCCACCTGGGAATAGAGGGGTGCTGTGTCCTGGGCTGTGTGGGCAGTGCAGCCCCTCCTCCTCTTCCTCGCCATTTGCCCATTATTTCCAAGACAGTTTCCCCAGGGTTGGTAGCCCAATGATCCCAGACTTTGCAAACTGCCCAAAAAGCCTGACAGTGGAAAACTTGTGGGTGAGGAGCCTGCAGAGCCTGGTTTGGGTGCAAAAGATTGGACATTGCCTTCCCCTAGACCGTGTCTCTCACCCTGGAGAGCCCTGCTTGGCGCTGGGATTTAAGCAAAATGCTGCCTTAATCTCATCCAGCTTCACAGATTGGTTTGGCTTGAAAGGGACCCCAAAGATCACCAAGTTCCATCACCCTGCCATGGGCAGGGACACCTTCCACTAGACCAGGTTGCTCCAAGTCCCATCCAACCTGGCCTGGAACACTTCCAGGGATCCAGGGACAGCCACAGCTTCTCTGGGAAACCTGTGCCAGGGCCTCACCACCCTCCCAGCCAGGAATTCCTTCCCTGTATCCCATCTATCCCTACCCTCTGGCAGCAATAAGCCATTTCCCCTTGTCCTGTCATTCCAGGCCATTGTCCCCAGTCCCTCTCCAGCTCTCCTGGAGCCCCTTTAAGCACTAGAAGGGGCTCTCAGGTCTCCCTGGATCCTTCTCTTCTCCAGGTGAACCCCCCCATCTCTCCCAGCCTGGCTCCAGAGCAGAGGGGCTCCAGCCCTTGGAGCATCTCCGTGGCCTCCTCTGGACTCGCCCCAACAGTTCCATGTCCTTTGTAGGAAACCATGGAGCTGGTGATGCATCCACAGCTCAAATCATGGCCATGGTGTCTCAGCTAAGAGCAGGGTGTTGTGTTCACAGACTTGTTTTCCTCTCCCCATGCCGTGACTCTCCTCCTGGGCTGTATTTGAACCCCTCAGCCCTGGGGCCAGGAATTATCCAGTGACTCACCAACCAGGATTGGGGACTCGGAGGGAAATTTGCAATTCAGAGCAGCCCCAAGATGGGCAGATTTGTAGAGGGCAAAACCTGGGACAAGGCCAGTCAGTGACAGGAAGGAACACAACCTTGGGTGCTCATCCAGCTGGGTGCAAAGCAGGGAGCACCCCATGAGTCCAGCACAGGGCTCTGACCATTCCCACCAGGAATTTGCCCCCTTCACCCCCATGGGGGATGCAGGTGCCCCATGGGATTCTGCAGAGCTGGAGGGGATGCTTGTGGGCTGGGAAACCTCAGCTCCAGCCCCACGGAGCATTCCCATGGGATGCTGAAGCACTTGGGTGGGGGGTCAGAGTCCGCAGGACTTGCAAGAAAACCCTTCTGGTAAAGCAAAGCTCCAGAAGCTCCATCTGACAGCACTTCCTGGGTTTATGGATGAGGGTCTGCAGGCACCCAGGGGGAAAGGATTCCCGTCAGGTTCTGCCTCCTCAGCCTTGAAAACAGTAATTGCAAGAGCGAGCAGATGACATAGGACAGAATAATTTGGGAGATGAAGTACAAAGTGAGAGCTCTGAGGAGGTGAGGAGGAGGTCAGAAGAATTGATACCTCAGGGGGGAGGGACATGATAAATGGACCCACCAGTGAGGGAGCTGAGGTGGGGTTTCATCCAAATACTGGCACAGTTGCTGCTCCCAGAGCCAAAAAGAGCAGTGAAAAGCTGGTTCTGTGCAGAAACCACAAACAGGAAAGAAGAGTCAAGAAGGGAGGCTCCAGGACCCAAAATATGAGGGGTTTGGGGTGGGAATTTTTGCAAGGAGGATGAAGGAAAAAAATAAATCACAGAAGAAAATCTACCCCTCTCAACAGTTAATTTTTTGCACTGCTCTGGTGCCACATGGGAGAGCCCTGGGATGCAGGAGCAGCTCTGGGGGTGCTGGGGTCACACAGGTGACCTGGAAAAGCAGCTGAAGGCTGGTCCTGGGGAGCTGGAGAGGAGGCAACAGATGGTGAACCCTTCTGTGCAATAAATATTGCAGGAGAGCCTTGGTTTGCCTTGGCAGAAGCCTCTCCACCACCCGGGAGCGGGATCAGACTGGAATGGCCCACATGTGGGTTGGAAATGGTCACGGCACAGAGGTGTCCAGGCAGGAGAAACTGTGAAGACCAGGACCAGCACAGAGCAGAGACCAGCCCAGGACAAACAGACAGTTCTGTCGGTGACGGTGCTCCAAGGAAGACAAGAAATTTGGGAATGAGGTTGGGATGTGCTGATTTGCAGCTATCCCAAGAGGAAAGGGAGAGCAGCAGTTGTCTCCATCTCCAAAGCAGTGGCCATTAGGTCCCACCAGCTGGCAGGACACAGACTCTTCTTATGGAATCATGGAATCATTCAGGTTGGAAAAGCCCTCTAAGATCGAGTCCAACCATCCCCCAGCACTGCCAAGGCCACCACTGACCCATGTCCCCAAGTGCCACATCCACAGGGCTTTAAAATTCCTCCAGGAATGGGGACTCCACCACTGCCCTGGGCAGCTGTGCCAGGGCTGGACAACCCTTTTCATAAAGAGATTTTCCCCAATATCCAACCCAAATCTCCCCTGGTGTAACTTGAGGCTGTTTCCTCTCCTTCTGTCCCTTGTTCCCTGGGAGCAGAGCCCCACCCCTCCTTGGTCCCCACTGTCAGGGAGTTGCAGAGCCAGAAGGTCCCCCCTGAGCCTCCTTTTCTCCAGACTAAACAACTCAAGCTGCTTTGGCCGACTCAAGATGACCTTGAGTATCATCTCCTGAAGGAAAATGCTCAGGTGATCTTCTTTTCTTCCCAGCAAGGTTGGCTCTCAGCTGTCCTCCCAGGCAGGGGAAATGCTCCTGGCATCTGTTCACATGGACTGGAAAACCTTTTGGGTGGCCTGGTCTCCTGGCAGCCTTCCCGAGGAACGGGATCCTGGATCCAGGTCTGCCCTGAAGGGATTGCACAGGCTCATCCCTGGACAAACAGAGCGAAGATCCCCGAGAGATTTTCAGCAGGAGGCACATTTGTGCCAAGTGCTTGGAAAAAGCCCTAAAAGTCAGGGAACACGGATGTTTTGGCTCACGCCGCCAAGGGCAGGAGCTTTCCAGTGAGGAAGGGACGGCAGCAGAGCCAAGCCTGGCTGCAGGAGGGGGGCTGAAAGCTGCCCATTCCCAACCTGCTGCCAAGGTTTTGGGTCCAGGAGGGATTTTCTCTCTGTTGGAGCCGAGCAATCGAGATCTTTCATTGATAAACAGTGTTTGATCCAACAGGGATAATGGGCTGGCAGAGCCAGACCCGATGACTCCACGGGATTTGTTCCATCAGTGCAAAAACAGGTGTCAGGTTTGGGGGGAGAATTAAGGCCCCACACTGACAGTCACTGCTCTGGGACACCCAGGAGGTCTGTTATTGCCACACCCAACAAGCAGGACTCCTTTTGGAGAAGGAGACGAGACAAGAGACAGAGTTTGTCAAGCTCTGTTGCTTCATCGTGGACTCAATCTTGGAGCTCTTTTCCGACCTTAATGATTCCAGGAACGGTTTCTTCCCAAAACAAGGAAATCTCCAAGTGTCATCTCTTCGGTTCAACAAACAAAATCAATTCTAAAATAAAGCAACTCAGCACTAGTGTGTTTTAAATGTACCTTTTAGCACTGACAGTGCTAATGAAAAATGTGATTATTCAACAGCTCCTACAGTCATCAGGGCAGTGCAGCCTGCAGATATTGGCAACCCTCGAGCATTCTTCTTTTCCACCTGCCATTAAATCCACTTAAAGTTCCCATCTTAATATATCAGAATTAATTATGTGCTTTCAGGCAGAGATTACTGGAAGAAGTCCTTAGGTTTGTGTTCCACAGGTCTGGCTGAAGGATTGTTCCATCTCCAGCAGCAGGAGGGTGATGAAGGCACCAGGGGGGTGGATTCTGCATCACTCTGGGGGCATTTTTGCCCTGAAAGATTCAGGGGTGCTCATGGAATCAGCCCCACAAAGAGGCCACTGAGCATCTCTCATCCACAGCAGGAATGGATGGAATATTTCAGTTGGAAGTGATGATTATCCAGTCCAACTGCCTGATCGTTTCAAGGTGGACCAAAAGTTGAAATAAATTGCTGTGGGCATTGTCTAAATGCCTCTTAAGCATCCCTGGAACTGTCCAAGGCCGGGTTGGATGGGGCTTGGAGCAACCTGGGCTAGTGGAAGGTGTCCCTGCCCATGGCAGGGGGTTGGAACCGGATGGTCTTTAGGTCCCTTCCAACCCAAACCATTCCATGAAAAGTGTTTCGGGCTCAGGGCATCACCCATGTCTCTAGGAAACCTGTTCTCCCCGCACACACCCACCACTGCAGCAGAAGTGCAGTCATTCCTGCCCAGAGAAAGTCCATTCCTGGTGCACTTCCAACCCATATATTGTGATTTGGAGTTTTTGTTGGGCTTTTTTTTCTCCCCACTGCCTTTTTTTTTTTTTTTTTTTCTCAGACAACCAAGTTTGGAAAGTCGCAGGAAATAAAAACAAGAAATTGCTGACAAGTGTCCCACTGTAATTGAGTGAGAACACAGAGCTCAGCTCTACAGATTCCCAGAAATGCAGGCCAGATGTGGCTCTCCAGGGTGGCTCAGCCAAGCCACAACCCCCGAAATGACTATCCCTGAGACTGGGAAACTTCCCCAGCGCCCCTTCCAGCCACTCACCGCGACAGCCAGTGCCCAAACAACACCCAGACAAAGAGCTGGGAAAACACAGAGTTGGCAGCAGAGCCTGGAGGGGCCCTACCACTCCCCAGAGCCGAAGGTCTGCAGCAGGGATCAGGGAATCATGGAATCCCAGGATGGTTTGGGTTGGAAGGAACCTTAAAGATCATCCCATCCCACCCCCTGCCATGGGCAGGGACACCTTCCACTAGACCAGGTTGCTCCAAGCCCCATCCAAGCTGGCCTTGGACACTTCCAGGGATCCAGGGGCAGACACAGCTTCTCTGGGCAACTTGTGCCAGGACCTCACCACCCTCACAGCCAAGAATTCCTTCCCAATATCCTATCTAACCATGTCCTCTGGCAGTGGGAAGCCATCCCTCCTTGTCCTGTCATTCCAGGCCCTTGTAAAAAGTCTTTCTTCATCTTTCTTGGAGCCTCTTCAGGTCCTTGAAGGGCACTACTGAGTCACCCCAAAGCTTCTCTTCTCTAGGCTGAACAATCCCAACTCTCCCAGCCTTTCCTCACAGCAGAGCTGCTGCATCCCTCTGATCACCTTGGTGGGCTCCTTGGCCTCGCTCCAACACATCCATGCCCTTCCTGTGCTGGGGGATACTGGAAGCAGTTTCTTTGATCCCCACAGGGCCCACGTTTCTCACCTGCGCACACACCTGAGCTTGAAAACATGACTTTCTAAGTCTCTCTTAAATCTCAGATGCCTGCAAACCATGGGAAACTGGGAACACATCGATTGCAGAGGATCATTGCTGGGTCTGAGCATCAGCACCCAGAGCCTCCCCCCGCCCCAGCTCACCCCCACAGTGCCTGACCCCCTCTGGGAGGGTTGCAATGACCCAGCGGGTCTGCAGAGATCCCTCAGGCCCTGCAGAGCCAGCAGACAGGCTGTGGTCTGCCATGGAGGTCCATCTGGAGATGGGGAAGTGAAAGCAGCCTCCTCAAATCACGGTCTGTGTTTTCCCCTCCGATACTGAACACGAAGAACATAACCCCGAGGTTAGGAGGGAAAAAAATTCCCTCCCTCCTCTCTTGTTGCAAACCAGATGGCCAACCAGGACAGCTGGGCTGGCTCTCCAAACACCAGCAGGTTGGTGGAAATCACATGTTTCAGACAGATGGTCCTTTCACCAGGACTGTCTGCCCAGCCTTGCCCGACCCGTGTGTTTTGTGCAAACAGATCCCTCCGTGCATCCCTGATCCCACACCAGCCCACGGCGCATCTGAAGCACTGAAGCTCCAGTTACGGAGCCTCCAGGCACTTCTGTCACCCTTTACAGGGTGTAATGAGACTTTCCCCTCTCCTCACCACTCTGGGAGGAAAACTTACCAAAACCAGGAGGTGCTCCTCCATTATTTAAGCTGGGAGCAAAACCTGCCAGGCAGGCTCACAGTGCAGCTGGTGACATCCCCCAGCACCACAGCTCTGCTCCAGCTGCCCAAACACCACACATCTGCATTTCTTAAAAAGACACTAAAACAGGCCACTGGACACCTCTCCCATCTGCCTGGGAAGAGCTGAGTTCCCATTTTAGTTAAATCCCAAGTGGGATGAGCCCCAGCAGCAGCACAAAGGGGCACTTGGGTGCTGTGATGCCCCATCACAGCCCCTGACCACGGGAGGCCACAGAAGGCAGGGGATGGTCTCCCCCTCCCCATTTTCATGCAGTGGGGCTGGGAGGCAAAGCACAAGTGCTGGGACACTGCCTGGGCCACCCAACACGTCCCTCAGCCATGGCAGAGCAGTGCCAGGCATTCCTGCCTGGGAGGGTGGGGAGGCCCTGGCACAGGTTGCCCAGAGAAGCTGTGACTGCCCCTGGATCCCTGGAAGTGTCCAAGGCCAGGTTGGATGAACTTGGAGCAACCTGGGCTAGTGGGAGGTGTCCCTGCCCATGGAAGAGGGTTGGAACTGATCTTTAAGGTCTCTTCTAACCCAAACCATTCAGGGACTCCATGACCACACTTTGTCTACACCAGGCCTCTGGGAAGGTGGATGGTTGCTCCTGGAAGGCCACCACCAAGCTAACCCCGGGCCGTGGGGCCAGGGTAGCCCAGGAAAGCCCAGTTTACCCCATTTCTAATTTGGCACCCACTCCTCTCCACCTTCCCTGACAGGTACAGAGGTGCCTGTTTGCTTCCCAAACCTTCAATGCCCCCTTTTCTCCTGGAACTCCCACAGCTCTCAGCTAAGCACACTGAAGTTCCCAAACCAAGAGTGAGGTTTGTGAGCCAATCCACCCCTCCCACAGCCAAATCCCTCCCCTGCAATGCCACACGTTGCTCCCGGGGCTCCTTCTCCGCTCTTCATTCAAGGAAAACCTCCTGCCACCTTTATTCCCATGGCTGGGAAGCGCTCTTCTGGCTGCAAGACTTAACTCCCTGTGCAGCAGAGAAGATTTATTCCCTGTGTTCCGTTGGGGGGATTATCTCCAGCTGCCATTATTCCCTTATCAATAATTCACCGTGCAGCCACGCTCTGGTTTGTGCCGGTGCTGCCGGCACCGTTCCCGACTCCAGGGGCAAGGAGTGATCCCGTCTCCTGCGACACTGCTGATGCTCCCAGCGAAGCAGAACGAGCAGCTCTCCCCACAAATGAGTCACATCCTCTGGAAGCTTCTCATCCCAGCCTCCCGTGGAGGAGAGCGGCTCCGCGGGAGGGTCGGGAGCCCTCGGCGCTGGAATAAATAAATAAAGGGGAGATAATTAAACTCCATATTTCAGTCTTCGAGGAGGAGTTCATAGAGAGGGACTCTTCAGCTAGAAAATCCAATACAATTAAGTGATTAAAAGAGGAAAAGCAGACATAAAACTCGAGGAGGGGAGGCCAGAAGAGCTGTTGTGAATACAAATGGGGCACCGAAGCCTTGATCAAGACTCACCCGCTCCCCCTTCGTTAGAAGCACGAGCTCGTTGCTCCTCCCATTTATCTCTCACGGAATAACAACTGTGGTGCACAAAGCTCAGGATTAAACCGGCATAATTTCATTGGACTCATTTATCCTGTACAATGCACAGGCACAAATGCCTCATTTCCCACTTGAAGAGATGATCATCGGAACATGTGATACCATCTCGGCACAGCAGCCTTCCACTGCTGATTAAATCCCAGCCATTAGGGTGATTTATGGCTCTGAAGGTGCACAAGTGTCGCTCGTGACTAAATTAGGCACTGGGTGAGGGATGAAAGGTGATCTGCCCCTTCCCAGTTGTCACTGGGAAGCTCCAAAACCGCGGTTTGGATGAACCATCTCGGGTGTCCGAGACATCTGTGCAGCCAGTGACTGAACCTTTAATCTTGCAGGGTGGCTTTTCTCCAAACACCCTGTCGCAGAGCCAAGCCAAGCAGCAGCTGAGGGCTCTTTGATCCAGCCAGGTGGATCTGTCTCCCATGGATTTCTTGGCACATCTCTCCCTGGAAGTTGTGCCTCCTGTTTCTCTATTCACCTGCACGTTTCAACGTATTGTGTCACAAAATCATGGCATCCCAGAGTGGTTTGGGTTGGAAGGGACCTTAAAGCCCATCTCATTCCAACCCCCTGCCATGGGCAGGGACACCTTCCACTAGCCCAGGTTGCTCCAAGCCCTGTCCAACCTGGAACACTTCCAGGGATGAGGCAGCCACAGCTTCTCTGGGCAACCTGTGCCAGCCCCTCCCCACCCTCATAGCCAACAACTCCTTCCCAATATCCCATCTATCGCTGCCCTCTGGCAGTGGGAAGCCATTCCCTCTTGTCTTGTCACTTCAGATCCTTCTCCAAAGTCCCTCTCCAGCTCTCCTGGAGCCCCTTCAGGCACTGGAAAGGGGTCTAAGATGTCCCTGGAGCCTTCCCTTCTCTAGGCTGAACTCCCCCAGCTCAGCCAGTCAATCCTCCCATGGCAGAGCAGAAAGGATCCCTCTGTGGGACAGCAGGATGCTCTCCAGCATGGTTTGAGCAAGGCAGAGGACAAATGACTGGAATATAGAAGTTTGGAGAAGGGGAATTCCTCAGTGGATGGCCAGTGCCATCAGCACATGTAGGTAAAGCTGAAAATACAAAACCCAAAAGGTTGGATTTCAGCTCTCCAGGCTGACTTATCCAGTACCTAAAGGGGCTCCAAGAGAGCTGGTGAGGGACTTTGGACAAGGGCCTGGAGTGACAGGATGAGGGGGAATGTCCTTAAGCTGAAGGAGGATAGATTCAGATCAGATGTTAGGAAGAAATGCACAAGAAATTAAAGTGCCTAGTAGAGAGTTGGCTCTGGAAGCTCATCCTGAGCCTCCATTTATCCAGGGAGTCAGACAGGAGATCTGCAGTCCCTAATGCACTGCAGGAGATGGCAGGAGTTCCAAAGTGAGGGACAACATTAAAGACAGTGTGACCAATGGGATGAAATAGTCAGAGCTGAGCAGCTTCAGGAGAAAACAGGAGAGAGAGGATAATAAAAAGCAAGGTTTAGAGCTTTGAGCCCCAGGATTCAAAGGAAAGGCAGCTCGGGGTCCCCAACATAAGAACAAGTCCAGGGGAGGCTGCAAAGATGCTCCAAGGGCTGGAGCCCCTCTGCTCTGGAGGCAGGCTTGGAGACCTGAGGATGTTCACCTGGAGAAGGGAAGGCTCCAGGGAGACCTGAGAGCTCCCTCCAGGGCCTAAAGGGGCACCAGGAGAGCTGGAGAGGGACTTGGGACAAGGGACGGAGGGATAGGACGAGGGGGAATGCCTTCAAACTGACAGAGGGATATTAGATGGGATACTGGGGAGGAATGTGAGGGTGAGGCCCTGGCCCAGGTTGCCCAGAGAAGCTGTGGCTGCCCCTGGATGCCTGGAAGTGTCCAAGGCCAGGTTGGATGGGACTTGGAGCAACCTGGGCTAGTGGAAGGTGTCCCTGCCCATGGCAGGGGCTGGAACTGGGTGATCTTTGAGGTCCCTCCCAACCCAAACCATTTTGGGATTCCATGGGCAGCGATGTGGCTCCTGTGCTCACACTGTGTTTTATCCTCAATCTGGGGGATTTTAATCCTGTCTGGGCAGGATCCCAAAGGCACCAAAGGCAGCAGGTCTCTCCCTCTACATGGCCATGGATGTGCAGAGGGGCTGGAGCCCTCAGCAGACTTCTCTCCCGGGCACAGGATGCAATGATCAGCCCCTCACTGCTCTTCCCTCATGGAACCCATTTCCCTTTCCATCCCAGCTCAGAAATCCACCCCTAAGGGTGAGCCAGCATTAGGTACCTCAAGATCCATGCTCAGCTTCCACGTGCTTGGACACCAACCTCCTGGTGCTTGTAGAGTTTCGGGGCAGATGAGCTTGTCTGGATGGTCACACTGTGGAGTGGGGGCTCTGAGGGGGGACAGGGGCTTTGTCACACTCAGGGATGGAGGAGAGGTGGAGGAAGGGCTGGAAAAGGGCTGGAGGAAAAGGCTGGAGGAAAAGGCTAGAGGAAAGGGCTGGAGGAAAAGGCTGGAGGAAAGGGCTGGAGGAAAGGGCTGGAGGAAAGGGCTGGAGGAAAGGGCTGGAGGAAAGGGCTGGAGGAAAGGGCTGGAGGAAAGCACTCTCTGGGATTTACCTGCTATGTAGGCAGGTAGTGAGAGGAAGACAGAGCAAGGGCAGCCCCTGGGGCTGTGCCAGAGCTGTCCCTGAGTGGAGCTGTGCCAGGTTTTCCTGCAGGCTCTTGGCAGAGGATGGAGCCAGCACGCTGTGTGTGCTCCAGCACTTGATGCCCAATCCTGCTGTGTGATGTCTCCAGCCCAAAGGCTGGGAAACACTGTTTGCCTTCCTGCTTCCACCTCGGAGCTTCCTGCACTTCCTCCTGCCCTGCCTGCTCCCAAGGGATGCAGCTCTGTGGATGCTGGATACAGGTTTTCCAGTGGCTCTTGGGAATGGCAGCATCTCCAAAACGTGCTGGTGCCTCCACTCAATCCTTTAAAATTTAAATAAAATTAAAACATGCGGTTAAATGGACCTAAAAGCACATAAACCCTTGAACTGATACCATTTAAAACCACTTCCCCCAAGCACAGTTCTCACCCCAGGGAGGGAGAAATGCCAGAAATCACCTGGAAATGGCAGTGGATTCTCAGTGGAAGGAATTCAGCTGCTCTGCTGATAAAGCAGCAATATAAATCTCTAAGCTGGAGAGGTAGATCATTGAGGGAAAATGTTTAGAGAAATTAAATCCTTTTTTTGCTGCTTCTTATGCTAATAGGGAAAAGCAAGCTGATTTGTAGGAGGGCAAAATTTAGGAAAATCAAATTCATCAACATCCCCATCTGTTCCCATTCTCATGCTGACTTTGTCAAAAATCAGCTTTCCTTCAACCAACACCCTCCTCACTCGGAACCAAAAGAGGCCAATTTTGGAGGGATTTGTAAATAAGCCACTTGTGCAAAGCCAGCCAGGAAAAAAAAAAAAAAAAAAAACAACCACAAGGGAAAGGCCTGATTAATAGGAAATACATGTTGGGATTGAAGGGATTGAGGGGATGGCAAAGAGAATAAAGGACAGGGAATGACTAATCAGCTCAGCTGGGAAAATAACCCAGAGGGCACTGCAGGGTTAATGATACCAGAATGGGGAAAGCTCCAAAACAGGATCCTGCATCTCTGCCTCAGCTGCTCTTGTTGCTCCTGGATGAAGTAGGATCTGGAAATAGCTCCATGTTTTGCGTGCAGGGACCAGCAAGCTCCTCCTTCGGTCCGTAGATTCTAGAATGATCTCCTAAAAATGTCACAGAATCATAGAACAGAATCACAGAATGTCCTGAGGTGGAAGGGACCCACAAGGATCATCGAGTCCAACTCCACGTCCTTCTGTTCCCTATGGGAAGCAACACTGACCTGGTTTGTTTTACTGTTCTACCTATTCACAGTTACTGACAAAACAGATTATCAATATAGTTAATTTAAGCAAAACACCCTATGGAGAAGGTCCTATCTCAAAACACGTCAGTTTGGGATTTCATAGAATCATAGAACTGTTGGGACTGGGAAGGATCTTAAGATCATCCAGTTCCACTCCCTGCTCCAAGCCCGGTCAAACCTGGCCTGGAACAATTCCAGGATGGGGCAGCCACAGCTTCTCTGGGCAACCTGTGCCAGGACCTCACCACCCTCACAGCCAACAATTCCTTCCCAATATCCCATCTAACCCTGCCCTCTGGCAGTGGGAAGCCATTCCCTGTGTCCTGTCCCTCCATCCCTTGTCCCAAGTCCCTCTCCAGCTCTCCTGGAGCCTCTTTAGGCACTGGAAGGGGCTCTAAGGTCTCTCCAGAGCCTTCTCTTCTTCAGGCTGAGCAAAAGTTAAGTAACAAGGCTGTGTTCCCGTATCCTCCTTCAGGGGCAGGATTATCCTGTACGATCCCATATTCCATTTATTTGGCAATTTGACCTGGGCAGGCATCTTCTGCAGCACTTCCAACACTGGGGACCCCAGGTCCAAGGTGGGCAGTCCCATGGATCATCCCTGTGCTTGGCACAGGCCAGGCCAGGCGGGATCAGGTGGATGTGCTCCCCCAGGACATCCAGCAGCAGAACCTCCCTGGCAGATCCCGCTGGGACACGCACGCCAGGTGTGGGCACTGAGCTGGTTTGGCTCCTGGCACTGCAGCAAACAGAGGGGAAAAAACCCTGACATGAGCTGCCCCTGAGGGCAAACCTGGGGTTTGTGCTCACTCACGGGGCAGAAAACGCAGAGATCTGCAGCTGCAGCCCAGGCAGGAGCCCTGGGGTGGGATGGGGCTCTGCCAACACCTGCCCATTCCAGAGCCTTTCCACCCCTTTGAGCCCAGAACAACCCGTAGGATCCCAGGGAGGAGCCCATGTGTGACCTTGCCAGTGAGGACAGCGTGCTCTGGACAGCTGGCAGGACATGGAATCGTGGAATCATTGAAGTTGGAAAAGCCCTCCAAGATCATGGAGTCCAACCCTTCCCCCAGCACTGCCAAGGCCACCATTGACCCACGTCCCCAGGTGCCACATCCACAGGGATTTTAAATCCCTCCAGGGATGGGGATCCACCACTGCCCTGGGCAGCTGTGCCAGGGCTGGACAACCCTTTCCATGAAGGAATTTTCCCAATATCCAATCTAAACCTTCCCTGGCACAGCTCGAGGCTGTTTCCTCTCCTCCTATCCCTTGTTCCCTGGGAGCAGAGCCCAACCCCCACCTGGCTCCACCCTCCTGTCAGGGAGTTGGAGAGAGCCAGAAGGTCCCCCCTTGAGCCTCCACACATCTCATTGTGGAGGCCAGGACTCCCAGGACTGGAAGTTCAAGTGATGATCCCAATCACCACAGAATAAATCCATCTGTGCGAAGCACAAAGGAGTTGGACATTTCCCTGTGCCATCATTACCTCCATCCTGCTGCCAGGTGCCTTCCTGCTGTGCTTCCTTGAGCTCAGTCTTATTCATTCCCCGACATCCTCCCATTCACAAAGTTCTCACCAATCCATAAAACCTGCTTTTTTCATTTATTCAGTCCATCCAAACATCCACAGCATAAGGTGACACAGCCGAAAATATTTACATTTCATGCTTTACCATCCTCTTTTAAAGCCACGGTCTTACCTCAGATCTCTCTGTAGAGCTGAAATTTCCTTCAGGGAAACACAGGTCCAAGCAGTCCCTCTGTGGCATCTCCACGTTGCCACCACATGGTTGGATGGCTCCTTTCACTTCCTCTCCTTTTGGTCACACTTCTTCCACAAATCCCTGGAGTAAAGGCGGAGCAGCCCTTTGGGAGATGTGCTCCAAAGCCCCTTAAAAAAAAAATACTTAAAAAAATAAAAAATCTGTTTAAGCAAACGCAGAGTGGAGCAGATCTCAGTGTGGAGCAGCGTGAGGAGCAGGAGCTCTTGGTCAACTCCTAATTATCCTAAACCAAGCAATGAGTGATGCCCTTGAGCTCCTCCTGAGGCAGGAAGCAGGGAGCCCCAGCTGCACATTCCCCACACCACCCTGCAGCCAAATCCAGCCCAAATTTCACCAGGAGTGAAACTCCTACAGCAGCTACAGCCGGGCTTCTCCATCTCCTGGGCGTGCAGAAGACAAATGAGGCCACCACAAAGCCACCGCAGGACTTCAGGACAAGCTGAGGGATTTCCACCAGCAAGTCTTGCCAAAATAATGATTAAGCCCCCTCTTTATGGTGCCCCTGGTGAGGTGCTGTGCTGGCAGCTCCTCCTGCCCGGAGAGCTCTCGCTGCACCACCCCATGGTGGATGGGGTTTCAGCCATTCCAGCTGCACAGTTCCAGCAGGGCATCCCAACAACTCTTCTCCCAGGGCTGACAGCTTTGTTGTGGCCTCTCGTGCTTAAGAAGACACACAGGAACCTCCAAGGAAAGCTCAGATCCCAGACAGGGGGGCCGTGGATGGCTCCAGCAATCGCTCCACGCCGGGTTGACAACTGGTTGTAGCATCAACAAATCAGGAAGGGGCTGGATCATCCTCATCCTGAGGGCCCTGACAACCGGTGCATCAACCAGGTAGTTCCTTCAGAAACCTGTCACCACACCCATCAAACTGACTGCAAACCTCTGCACTTGAAAACAGAGATTACACACAGGTTGTTGTCCCTGAGCAAGAGAGATTTCAGAAGCATTTGGCTTTCATTCATCTTCACGCAGCGATTTCATTGACCAGCTCCTGTAACATCAGATCCTTCGGGAACTCAGAACTTTTGGGAAGTCTGGCCACAGGCACAAGCACTGACCTAAGGGGGGACACATCAGGTGTCGTTCCTAATCCTGGGCACACACATCCTGCTTAGTACTGAGGACTTAATGTCCAGTTATTGTTAACAAAGCCCTGTTGAAATAAATAAATACATAAAAGAAAGCTCTGTATAAGACCACTTAAAATATTCCCAAATATTTGACAAGGTGACGGGAAGAGGAAGAAAGAGTTACTTCACCCTTGGAGAACCACTTTTAGAATCCCAGAAAGTTTGGGTTGGAAGGGACCTTGAAGATCATCCAGTTCCACCCCCTGCCATGGGCAGGGACACCTTCCACTAGCCCAGGTTGCTCCAAGCCCCATCCAACCCGGCCTGGAACACTTCCAGGGATGAGGAATTCACAACCTCCCTGGGCAGCCTGTGCCAGGGCCTCACCACTCTCACAGGGAAGAGTTCCTTCCCAATTCCTAATCTAAATCTACTCCTCCAACTGTCTAAGAAATCAGCTCTGCAATCCAGTAAACAGCCAGGAAGATTCAACAGGGGAAAATGTGGGATATTCTCCTGGGAGACCCCTGGATTGAGCCTGTGGGCTCACAGGCACGAGGAAGAAAAAGTTTTGCTCAGGGAATAACATCACATCACCTCAAGAGCCAAACTGTGCTGCCCATTTCTTCATGTCCAGCATCTCTGGTGGCTTCAGAACTTCCCCCAATGCCACAGGAATGGGAATATGACAGGGAAGGCACAAACCCAGAAGAAATCTCTCCCCTGAACACCCCTTTCCCTTCAGTTGAGTCGTGGAACATCCCACATGCCAAGGAGTTGAAAGAGAAGATTCAGAGATAGAATCTTCCTGAGAAATCAACAATCCTACAAAGTGGGGAAAAAAAAGGATGGGATCCAGGAGGTCCAGGATCAGCAAAACAAAAAGTCTCTGGAAGGAAAAGCACAGCTAATAAATATATATATACATAATATATATGTATGTATTTTTTAATAGTGACCTTGCATTAATTGTTTCTCATTTCGCACTTCTAAAACTCCTTTGTTTTGTGGAGACATAATTTAACTTATAAAAACCTTTTAAACAGAGACATCCAGGAGATTTCACTGGTGCCTTTCCCCCCCCCCCTCTGCTGTTCACAGGGATTTCAGAGCCTGCCCTCACTTCAGGGACATCAGTCACACACAGAGTCCACATCCACTCAATCCCTTGGTATTGGTTCCCAGCATTCCTGCCTGGCTTTTGGGCACCTACCTGGGGAAGGT
Organism: Pipra filicauda; assembly: GCF_003945595.2. NCBI lineage: Eukaryota > Metazoa > Chordata > Aves > Passeriformes > Pipridae > Pipra > Pipra filicauda. The sequence goes on along the minus strand of NW_024104652.1, from coordinate 1,104,633 downwards.
GGAACTCTTAGGACCTAAGAGTTGGTATTCCAGAGCTTTCTGGATCTGCCAGGCAGTTAAAGAGAAATTCCATACGCAATGCTGAACAGAAATGAAACTTGTGTCTGGAAAGTTTAAAGAGCTAAATAGGGAAAAGTGAAGGAAAAGGGCAGGATCTCTTCTAGAAAGTTGCTGAAGTTAAAGCCCACAGCAAGGTAAGGACTTTTCAAGGTAAAGAAAAGCTGGTCCAAGGGTGGATTGTAGGGAATCAGCCAAGAAATAAAACTCAGGGAAGAGCCAAAGGTGATGGTGGTTTCAAATCAAACCAGGAACTCCAGATGATGCAAACAAGGAACAAGACACCTAGAAGAGATATAATTCCCTCTTCTTAAATCAGAAAAAAAAAAAAAAACAAAAACAACTCAAAATTGAGATTGTACTTGGGTGTTTCTAAACACTGCAATAGTTTATAACACACTGAAATTTCTCCTTCCATCAGTCTTTGTCCCAACTGAAAGCCCTGATTTCCAAACCAAACCTGCAGCTGATGTTGGCAATCTGGCAAACACCGACTGCCAACAACACACAGCTGCTTCTTTGTTTCTCACCAGGCTGGTCCCAACCAATTTAACACCTAAATACACTTCAGTTTGACTTTCTCCTTGGTTGGTTTTTTTCCTTAGGAGTGGCTGCTATTTTCTGTTACATATATTAAGTGGCAGAGGAGGGAAGTGAGGTTTGTACGAGCATCCACTTAATTCCCCAGGCAATGCCCGTTCCTCACTCCTGCTGGGGAGCAACTAAAAGCACTGTTGCACTTTCCCAGAAAACCCCACACATTCAGACTGCACCTACCACATCCTCCATACTCACTCCTGGAGCAGAGATGAAGGAAAAGAACAGGGAACAGGAAAACAGGTGGCACCGGGAGTGTTACTCAGCAGTGCCCTGAGCATCCCTTGCCTGGATTTGTTCCCTCCTCTTTCATTTCAGAGCTCCCACAATTCTGAATTAAGCTTCCCACTCCAAGATTAATGCAGCGGTGTTGATCCCTTCAGCTCCTGGGGCTGGATACACTGTGGAGGTGGGAGAGGGAGGGGTCGTCTGCAGCTGAAACACCATCTGCAGGCGTTTTACGTAACTACAGAAAACAGTCACCAAAAAAAAAAAGGGATTTTAAACCCCATTTGTCAACTCCAGCCCACCTTTTTTTGCTACACAATAAACCCATTTTATTACCATTGCTGGCCAGGCCTGGGATGAGCGAAAGCTCCTTCCCAAACCATTTAATCAAAAGGAGGTACCCAAACCAGTCCTGACTAAAAAACACAAGCACCCCGGTGCAGCTTTAGTTTGAACTATTATTCAAACTCATCTTTTCAAAAAGATTTATCACAAAGATATTTTTCAGCTGCAGTGTTACAATTTTTATCCATGGAAACAGCTGGTTCATCACTAAACAGCAAGACACTGGCTCGAAAAAAGAAGACACAAACACAGGAATCCAAAGATGGTGGTTATTTTTTTACTTGAAGACTCTCCGAAACATTTAAAAAAAAAAAAAAAAGAAAAAAAAAAAAGTCTTGTTACAGGTAATTAATTCCTTCTGAAATGAAACAGGCTCAAACTGGTTTTCAAGCATCATCAGTACACACAAAGGACAGGCTCTTACACTTGTGTTACATTGCAACCTTCACTCAGCCTCAGTAAACATCTTTGGAATAGAGAGATTTTTTTTTATTATTATTTAAAAAAAAAGACAGCAAAAAACTTCAATATTCACAGGACCAAAGCACAACATTATGCAAAAGATGAATGGGAAGATCTACAGAGAGTAGCAAAACCAGGCTGCCTATGGCTAATGCTTGCAGAAGTTACACAGAGGCTGGATTCCAGCAACTGGGAACACTCACCCCTGAGAGGCAGGTTTGGGATTTGGTTGCTTGCCTAAGGCAGGGAGGGCAGTGAGAAGAGTGTGCAAAGGGAAAAGGTAAAATTAGTGCTGGGAGTTCTTGTTCAACCAGGAGTCTACAAGCACAGCATGACAAAGAAAAGGCTGGTTGTTCTTTTCCAACTCAAAGTTATCAGCATATACTCTGTATATTGAACAAAGTTTCGCTGTAAGTGAAAAAAATTAGAAAACCCTCCACCTATAAAAGCTACATTTAAATATATTCCAAGTGCAGTGAGCACATACAGTTCAGCTTTGAGCTCAATTCCTTAAAAACAGCTACAGCATTTCTGTGTCCTGCCTTCTCAAGCCCTCTCCAAACACTAAAAAACACACCATTTATCAGAGATGGTGCTACTGGTTCTCCTCAGCATATCATGGATTTATTGCTTTATTTACAGAGGCTAAAATCTAAACTCTCAGAGAATTTAAGGCAACCCCACAAGCCCAACACCTCAAAGGCATTTCTGGCACACAGTGGTCTCTGTTCCAACACCAGGAAAAGTTTTATCTTTAAAAAAAAAAAGAAAAATGACAGGAACGCTCAGGTTTTAACCCAAAGGACCCTTTCAAACATCAGTTCCATCTCCCAAACACACAACCCAGCCCTGAAGTCATTCCAGAGCACCAACGTTCAGGAAAGGGGAAAAAAAAAACCAGGGAAAAAGTCAAAGGAGGAAGATCCAAGACATAACAACTCATTCGTCTCAATTTGGAAGATTCACTGAGATATTTGGATAACTAAATCACTTTTTTTTTCCATGAGTTATGTTTTATCACATACACTTAAAATGCACCTTACAAAGGAGTCATCAAGACTGACTAAAAAAACCCATTATTATATATTCTTAACTATTTATGAGCTGATTCACCTGCTGGAGCTCCAAATATTGGATTTCCCAATATTCCTTGTTCATTACAAGCTCCTTGTTTGTCTTCTTAACACTCACTGGGGGAGCAGGGATTTAGAGCTGCAGGGAAAATATCATTTCTATCATTTCATAGCATTTCTGAGTTTGCTGTGTTAATACCCAAACCCAAGTTTACTATTGACACAGATTTATCAAGTGCCAGTCCTGCAAACCCACTCAGAAGAACAATTTAAAAAAAAACCCACCAACTAACTACAAACAATAAAACAACCAAACAAAAAACAAACCAGCAAGAATGGGTTTGTCCAAAAAAAAAAATAATAATAATAAAAAAATCTTAACGTGCTCAGTTTTAGGGTAACCCTTCCCTTGCAAATATTTTGGAAATTAAAAGAATATGGAAAATTCTTTACAAGATAACACTGGTCCAATGGGCATGTGCATTCTTTTTATTTCTATACAGAGTGAAAACAAATACCACACAGAAAACAGTAAACTACATTTTTTTTCTTAAGAGGAAAAAAATTAAAGTATATGGTTCAAAAAAATGGTTTTGTGAAAACAGGGGAAAAAAAAAAATGTTTCTGTAGAAGAAATTAGGAAGCTGTTATTTCAACTTCAGGCCAGGTAAAGCCTGCCTGGATTTTGCAGTAAAATTTGATTAAGTAGAAATCACTGATGATGTATTAAAAATGAGCCAGAGTCCTACTGCCATCCAGCAGGGAGAGTGGAGAGGATTCACACAGAGGACCCTGCATGTAAACTATTCCCACCTGGAGTCACAAACAAGATTTCATGGTGCTATTATTTGTGATTTTTTTTTTTTCTTTCAAGAGAACTACTTTGCCAAGAAGCTCATACAGTTTTCTACAGCCTTTTCTAAAAGAAAAATGATGCCAATAGCAGGTTTCTAGTCAGCCAGAGAATCCTGCTACAGAGTGCTTGTGCCATGGTCTCCTGTAAGACAAAAACCTGGGGGTTTGTAGCTCTCATTGTCGTAGCAAAAAGCAGTTTTTGTCACAGAAAAAAGCCTGGGACGTGTCCCATAACTGAAGGGACTTTTCCCCCTCAGCATTTCTTCGGAGCACAACTAGGTGAGATTTAGACTGAGAAAACCCTTTTTGAACACCCTGACACCAAACAGGTTAGTGCATTTTCCTTGCTAATGTTCCCCTCATGCAACAAGTCCACTGGTTTTCATCCTGGTAAAAATAATCCCTAGAGAACAAGTCATTCCAGGAGCCACATCAATGATTTCTTGGCACTTCCCTGCACTCAGGCAGGAGAAGTTCCAGCCGTTTGCAACAGCAAGTTTTACTTTTAAATACCTGACGCCAAAGATGCCTCTATTTTTGTTTGGGTTTGGTTTTTTTTCTGACTTCATGAAATGCATCCACATTACCAAGACAGGAGTCATTCTTCTCTTCAAGCTGAAGGATTTGACATTTATCTCCCTTTGAGTTGATGACTCAAACACTAATCCTGCTCACAAATCCAGCTAAGATTTATCCAGTGGAGCAGCCGTTTTCGCCAGGCGCTGCCTCACAGCCCTCGGTGACGAGTCTCTGTTGGACACCTCTTTGCCCTCCATTTCATCATCTGAGTTATCTTCCTCGTCTGCTTCTTGCTCTTCATCCAGCTTTTTCAGCAGCTCACCTGCCTCTGGAGACAGTTTTCCTTGAGGAGAAAGGGAAACACACACACACAAATAAACATTTTTTAGCATCGCGGGCGATCACGGGGAGCTCCGCTCAAAACTTTTCCCTCCCTGCCCATGTGGAACTTCATGTCTTGCAGGTATGAAAATGCTCTAAAAGCATTCTTCTACCTCCTAAAAAAACAAAGTCCTTTAAAAGTTTAGCTAAATGCAAACCCACTACAACCCTAAGGGCAACCAGCAAAGCGTCAATCACAGGCGCAAAGCCCCGCGCTCAGTCTCAGGTCCTGCACACACAAGTTCTGCACCAATATTTATTTCATAGATTTAACAAACTGAATTAAAAGTTTACAGGGGGCTTACTTGACTGAGGGTACTGTGCTGGTCTGTGCCTTTTGGAGGGGCAGATACAGTCAGCCAGGAACACCATCATCTGAAACCAAAGGAGTCAAAGCTGAAACCCCCAAACATTCTGCACACGGAATCATCTGGGTTGGAAAAGAGACTTTTAAGATCAAGTCCAACCATTTACTTACTGCTACCCCGGCATGGATCCCACCCAGCCCCACCCCTGTGTGTGCCTCAGGGGTGTGGCAGGTCACTGACCACTTCCCCTTGGATTATGGGGGCTTCATCCTGCTCCCCCATCCCTGTGTTCCAGCTCAGTGTATCCCAAAAACAACTGTTAACCACTGAGGTGAAGGCAGCACAAGTGTAACACACAGTGGTCACAGTCTGTTCCAAATGCTTCACTTACCAGTCCCAGGATCAGTCCTGAGAACAGAGTTGCCAACCCAAAAATAGCATAGGAGCCCCAGACCGGTATTCCAAGGTTTTCTGTTAAATAACCATGGCCATGCTATGGAATAAAAGACAAGAGAATCATTCCAAGAACAGCTGAATACCACGTCTGTTAAGATAAAATGAGGGAGAGATGTAAGCACATACCCTGATCCACATGGACAACTGGAACAAAGCTGACATGCTGCTCATCCTGGAACAAAGCAGAGAAAAGAAACTGAAAACATCTTTAAGTCAGTCCCAAACCTGTATATTCTGATTTCCCTAACTTATTCCCACACTGAACTTCATGTCCTTGTCTAGTTTCCTTTCTAACAATTCATTTATATTTTCTGTTTTGTCTTTACTTCAATAAACCCCTTTCCCATCCAGCTACTTTTGGTATCAGTTTGTATCATCTTCCACATACGGACTGCTACAAATTCACAAACTTTCTCAACTTTCAAGTTACTTTTATGTTCTAAGTGACATTTGGACCAACGGTGTATGAGGAGCCAGCTGGAATTCTGTTCAAGACGTTGGGAATGAAGCACTGGGAGATTTTATTAAAACCAAAAATTAAGCTATTAAAAAAAAAAATCAGGTTATAGAAGAACTGAGAGATCTTCAGACACATTTAAGTTTAGTGTCCGAATATAAAAAATAATAGAAAACTTGGTAATCCTAAATTAATGCCCCGTTTCACACATTCCTTGGTGTGGGACAGTATTTTGTTGGAGAACAACCACACAGTTTGAAGATTCAAACAGCACTGTGAGTGCTGTTACACAAAGTAACAACGCCGAGCTTCCTGGAAGATGTAAATTTTCAGACACTTCATAAAACGAACGTTAACAGAGGAAAAACCACAAACAATCGGGTTCATTTGCCTCAACCAACGGTGTCCCCAGCGTGCCTTGTCACTCAGTGCCTCAGCTACTCTGACACCACCACACAGCACATGCAGCACCAACTCAAAGCCCCCCAAAGCCACAAAACCTGAAACAATTCCAAAGACAGTGTTTCTTCTCAGCCTTCACTTTTCCTTTAACAAAGAAACCTTCGGGCTTCACCCTGCTTTTAACTTTGCTGCAGACACATTGTTTTAAACAACAGCCCATATGTACAACTATGTTGCTATATTATTTCCCATTTTTTTATTGTTCGTTTAGAATCCCAGAATGGTTTGGGTTGGAAGGGGCTTTAAAGATCATTTCATTCCACCCCCTGCCATGGGCAGGGACACTTTCCACTAGCCCAGGTTGCTCCAAGCCCTGTCCAACCTGGCCTGGAACACTTCCAGGGATCCAGGAGCAGCCACAGCTTCTCTGGGCAAGTGTGCCAAGGCCTCGCCACCCTCACAGCCAGGAATTTCTTCTCAATATCCAACCTAAATTCCCCCTTTTTTAGTCTGAACCCATTACTCCTTGCCCTGTCACTACAGTTCCTGAGGGAGAATCCCTCTCCAGCACCCTTGTAGGCCCTTTCAGATACGGGAAGGAAAGAAAATTCCTAGAATTTCAATGGACAAAACGTCTCACTGCCTCATTAAGTAACTTCAAGTGTCAGCAAGTCACCTACAAGACTTTAATAAAACAACACAGTCACCTACAACTCTTTCAAGCCTTAAAGTAAACCTTGCTCGGGGCATCTCTGCCATGGTGATGATGCTCAGGTCACCACTGCCATGGTGACATTGCTGGGGACATCTCTGCCATGGTGGCATTGCTGGGGACATCTCTGCCATGGTGACATTGCTGGGGACATCTCTGCCATGGTGACATTGCTGGGGACATCTCTGCCATGGTGACATTGCTGAGGACATCTCTGCCATGGTGACCATGTTCAGATGACCTCTGCTCTGATGACAATATTCAGGTCACCTCTGCCATGATGACAATGCTGGGGACATCTCTGCCCTGGTGACAATGCTCAGGTCACCTCTGCTCTGATGACAATGCTGGGGACACCTCTGCCATGGTGACAATGCTGGGGACATCTCTGCCATGGTGACAATGCTGGGGACACCTCTGCCATGGTGACAATGCTGGGGACACCTCTGCCATGGTGACATTGCTGGGGACATCTCTGCCATGGTGACATTGCTGGGGACATCTCTGCCATGGTGACATTGCTGGGGACACCTCTGCTATAATGATAATGCTCAGGTCACCTCTGCCATGGTGACATCTCTGCTGTAATGGCAACAGTCAGGTCACCTCTGCTCTGATGACAATATTCAGGTCACCTCTGCCACGATGACAACGTTCAGGACATCTCTGCCACAGTGACAATGCTGAGGACACCTCTGCTTATGATGACAGTGCTGGGAACATTTCTGCCCTGGTGCCAATGTTCAGGTCACCTCTGCTATGGTGACAATGCTGGGGACATCTCTGCTACAATGACAATGCTCAGGTCACCTCTGCCATGATAACAATGCTCAGGACACCTCTGCCACGGTGCCAAGGCTCAGGTCACCTCTGTTATGGTGCCAACCCTCCCAGAGCTGAGGAGGAGGCAGGACACTCACCCACCAGGTTCACATTCCAGCATGGAGCTGCTCCCACGGAGGCAGCAGCAGGTGTGACACACCTGTGACACCCATCCCAGCATGTCTGGCAACAAATTCTGACAAAAACCAACCCAAAACTTACAGGAAAGAGGAAGGACCAAACCACGAGGACACTGGTTCAATAGATTTCCATTCCTGGTCGTTGATGAAGTTAATGAAGTCAGTTTTAGTTCTTGCACCCTGGTACCTCCTGAACTCTCCATCTTTGCAGCTGTAAATCAACAACAACAAAAAAAAATCCTTTCTCTTATATGGTTCAAGCATGGAGCATTTGCTTCCACTCAACAAATTCCCTCCCACCATCTTGTCTATTATTATATATATTTAATTACTTAGTCAGTTTTAATTCTTTAGTTGATATTGCCTCTAAAATCTTTTCCAAACGCCTTAATTACAAGTTACTCCCAGAATACTGACCCCACGAATATCTTGGCTGGCTTTAGGCTGTGATTCCATAAAGAAAAAAGATAATGATCTTCCTAAAGCACTTGCCACACAGCTGCATTAAAGATCAACCTACAGAGACATGATTGCAAAACAGAAACACCCATGAAAAGACAGGATAAATAAGGCCTGAGGGGAAAGGAAATCATCTGGCAGTATCATAAGGTCACAGAAGGTAAGACAGTGAAAAGTACCTCCCATTCTTAAAGAGCATAATGAACCTCGTTTATTTGTCCCAAAAAATAAGGGAAAAAAAAATGTCCAATCTCCTCCAAAAAATCCCATTGCATTCAATACTTACTGATAAATGGTAGGAAGAGCTGTGATGATAAAACGGCCACTTAATCCTGTAGGAAAACAGGAATTTTGAGAAAAGCATGGGATTTGTGCAAGAAAAGGCAAGAAATGTTATTATAAACCAAATACAGGCAGTGGCACCCCCAGGTATCAACCTTTATATGCAATAAAACACAGCCTTGTGCCTATCATAGTACACGTGGCCTAAAAGATATTTGTCCCTGGACAAAGAGCAAGGAAGTTTTTCCATGGGGAAAAAAAAGAGATGTCCAGGGATAACTGCTCTGTTTGACTATTTTGGGGCTGTAGCTCCTCAGAGAGAGACTCCTTTCCCCACATGATCTGCAACCTCCAAAAACCTTGAAGAAAATAACCCAAGTGAGGCAAGTTTCAAAAATGCTGTGACTTTGGAGAAAGGGATCAGCATGGAGAACACCATGTTTAAAACCCCACGGAGATAAGTGAGATGGAGCAGAGGGAGAGCAAACTCTTTGCACTCCCTTTTGCCAACCAAGGGAGGGACTTGCTACAGGGAAGGCTGAAGCCACAGCTTTGCTCAAAAAGTAGGGCCAAAAATCTGCTTGAAATCCTTCACATCACTTCTCTAAAAAAAAATATAATACATAAAGAGAATGATAGGTTATCTAATTTATTTTTTTTTATTTTATCTATTATCTGACTGTCTGCTCCCTGTGAGGGTGGTGAGGCCCTGGCACAGGTTGGCCAGAGAGGTTGTGAATTCCTCATTCCTGGAAGTGTCCGAGGCCAGGTTGGACGGGGCTTGGAGCAACCTGGGATAGTGGAAGGTGTCCCTGCCCATGGCAGGGGTGGAATGAGATGGGCTTTAAGGTCCTTTCAACCCAAACCATTCCGTGACTCTATTAAGCAAAATCAGAGCGTTTAGCCACACAGCAACCTACCTTTGGTGGAGATGAGTTAAAGACTCGCGTTATTCCCTATTAATTCAGTTTATCTCCCACAAGCACCGCTGTTCGAGCCGAGCATCCCCCGCCGCCCCCTCCAGCCCCTCTCACCCGGCTGCTCCGTCACATCCACTTTGGCCACGTTCACCCCCAGGTCCTCTCCCCACTCGGCAAACTTCTCCCACTCCGGCTGCAGGTTCTGGCAGGCGGGACACCACGGGGCGTAGCTGTGGGGACGGAGGAAGCACAACCCTGTCACCACAGACCCCGCCACACACACCCAGACAAACACGCACACAAACACCCCGCACCCCACACCCCGCCCCGGCAGCGCTGCCCCACTCACAACTCCACCATCCACTCGCCCTCCAGCAGATCCCGCCACATGCCGTCCGACAGCACCTTCACGGGGCTGGGTTTGCCCAGCGCGGCGGCCGCCAGCGCCAGGCAGAGCGGAGCGCAGAGCGGAGCCCACAGCAGAGCCCTCAGCGGGGCCCGCGGCCGCCCCAGCGCCGCCATCTTGGGCCGCTCCGCCCTCCTTCCCGCCGCGTCACGCGGGACACGCCCCCCGCCGCCCTCAGGGGCCGCGCGTGCGCGGGGAGGTGGGTCCGGGGGTCCCGGTGGATCCCAGAGAATCCCGGAGTGGTCCGGGTGGGAAGGAACCGTAATTGTCTCATTCCAACATCCCTGCCGTGGGCAGGGGCACCTTCCACTAGACCGGGTTGCTCCAAGCCCTGTCCAGCCTGGGCCTGGAACACTTCCAGGGATTCAGGGGCAGCCGCAGTTTCTCTGGGCAACCTGTGCCAGGGCCTCCCCACCCTCACCCCCAAGGATTCCTTCCCAATATCCTGAATTTCTCCTCCTTCGATTTCTACCCATTACGCTTTGTCCCGGGATCACTGAGGTTGCAAAAGCCCTCCCAGGCCATGGATTCCCCCCCGTGCCCGATGCCCACCTTGTCCCCCAGCCCGGAGCACTGAGTGTCACCTCCAGTCCTTCCTTGGACACCTCCAGGAATGAGGACTCCATCCCCTCCCTGGGCAGCCCCTTCCAATGTCCAATCACCCCTTCTGTAAAGAAATTCCTCCTGATGGCCAACTTAAACCTCCCCTGGCACAGCTTGACGCTGTTCCCTCTCCTCCTGTCCCTTGTTCCCTGGCAGCAGAGCCCGACACCCCCCCGGCTCCCCCCTCCTGTCAGGGGGTTGCAGAGCCAGAAGGTCCCCCCTGAGCCTCCTTTTCTCCAGGCTGAGCCCCCCCAGCTCCCTCAGCTGCTCCTGCTGCTCCAGACACTTCCTCAGCTCTGTTCCCTTCCCTGGACACGCTCCAGCCCCTCGATGCCCTTCTTTAATTGAGGGGCCCAGAACTGGACACAGCACTCGAGGTGTGGCCTCACCGGTGCCCAGCACAGGGGGACAATCACTTTCCTAGTCCTGCTGGCCACAGTATTTCTGATACACAATCATTGTCACTGCAGCTTCTGACAAATAGTCCTTCTCCAGCTTCCTTGCAGGCTCCTTCAGATACTGGAAAGCTTTTATGAGGTCTCCACACAACCTGCTCTTCCCCAGGCTGAATGCCCCCAGCTCTCCCAGCCTGTCTTTATTACAACTTCATGGCCTCCTTTGGACTTGTTCCAACAGTTCCATGTCTTTTTTATGTTGGGGACACGAGAACTGCACACAGTATTCCAAGTGGAGTCGCACCAGAGCAGAGTAGAGGGGGAGAATCCCCTCCTCCAACCTGGTGCCCGTGCTCCTCTGGATACAGCCCAGGATCCCATTGGCTTTCTGGGCTGAGAGTGCACACTGCCAGCTCATGGTGAATTTGTCATCAACCATCACCCCCAAGTCCTTCTCCAGAGGGCTGCTCTTAATCCCTTCTCTGCCCAACCTGTCCATGTGCCTGTGATTGTCCCATCCAGGGCAGCCTCAGAGATTCTCCTCTGAGGAAAATCCCAATCCCTGCATCACCCCGGGGTCATGGAGCACAGCTTCTCTGCTGCTACCCAGAGAAGCTGTGGCTACCCCTGGATCCCTGGAAGTGTTCAAGGCCAGCTTGGATGGGGCTTGGAGCAACCTGGTCTGGTGGAAGGTGTCCCTGCCCACAGCAGGGGGTGGAACGAGATGATCTTTAAGGTCCCTTCCAACCCAAAGCATTCCATGATTCCATGGTCTTTAGCTACTTATGACAGAAAGTAACAGCACTTGAGTACTTCATTCTCAAGCAAAAGCCAGGGAGAAGGACAATGGTAACAGGCAGACAAATCCCACATCTTCTCCTTCCACAGGGAGAAGGACACTGGTAACAAATCCCACTATCATGTCATCTCATCTCACTTCTGTCTCTCAGCACCTTAGGCTTTTCCAGGAAAGGAACCTCTTTTTCCATATGCACAAACTTTGTCTCCCAACAATTTTTCTCCAGCTCCTGCTCAGGATCAGCTGTGATAACATCACCTTCCCTTTTCCTGCCTGGATCATTCCTTTCCCTGCCCCTTTCCCGTAATTTCATATCCCACAGTCCCGAGCCTTGGCAGAGGTCTGCAGCAGCCTTTGAGCAGTGCAGGAAAAAGAATAAATTTTTATTTTACTTTATTTTGGCAACCTATCTATAGTACAAAGTGTATGTTCCCTTCTGTAGGAGAACACCAAGGCATCATTAAGGACTTGATGAGTCCTGTTGTTCATCGATTCAGTGCTCACTAATAAATCACTGCTTGCAGCCCTCTGCTGGTCCTTTTGAGTCATAATTGAATTTTTTGAAATTTGTTATTGATAATCCGAGAATATTCCATTCAGCATCAGTAATGAGGTGAGATGCAAGGAGCCGTCTCTGCTTAACCACCAGACTCAGTGATCCTAAAGGTCTTTTCCAGCCTAAACCACTCTGTGATTACCAGCACACATCCAGATCATTCGAGGTGTGATGAAGAATAAGTGCATGAAACTGTGTTGTGTTACCATGTGTAAATAAATTTACCACTGTAAATAAAAGATTCCTTCAAAGGCACACCAAGCTCCCTTTAGGAACAGCTTGAAAGACCCTGAGAATGATGACTTCATACCTCCTCTGCTTGCTTCCAGGAATTACTTGAAGTGTAATGACTGCTCTGGATTACTTTTTATCTCTGTTATTAATGTTACATTGACGTTGTCTTGTTTCTTTGTAAAGTTTTGAGAACTAGAAGGCCCTAACTGTATCTTTTAGGTATTTTTTCCTCCAGCCTATTTCCCAAGCTGCCTGGAGAAATATCTCCCTGGTCTTTCAAGGTTCACAGCAGAATAAAGACATTTAATAACCAAGTGACCTTAAGAAATAAACACATCTTTCTTTCTTTCTTTTTTTTTTCCCCCGTGTTCTTTTCCAGCGCTGCCACACAGAGGCAGAGTTGAGGCTGCTTCCAAACGGGAAAGAGTGAGGGAAGAAAATCCTTATCACTTAGAAACGACCTGGATTTCCTGCTGGGGACACCGAGTCATTTTTCAAGGTGTGAAGGGCTTTTTCCTTGTCCAAGTTGAGGTTGTTTTTCCAAGATAAAGGGGATCTTGTGGTCAGTTTAGTCCTTCCCGCCAACACACAACCACAGCTCGATCAAGACTGGGGTTACAAAAATCCCAGGTGTGTTTAAGTTTCATGAAAAGAATTGTCCATTTAGAGCGAGCACAGGAAAAGGCTGAAGCACAAGCCCAGATAATTGTTTGACAGAGGGAAAATTAGGAGTATTTTAACCTCTTCTAGTGGAAGGTGTCCCTGCCCATGGCAGGGGGTTGGAAGAAGATGGTCCTTAAGGTCCCTTCCAACCCAAACCATTCTGGGATATGTTCTTCTGTCCACGGAGCTGTTTGGGATGAAGGATGATGAAGCAAAAAAGGCCTGTGTGATCAAGAAATCATTCTTTTCCTGATGACATCTGCACCTCAGAAAAATCAGATCCCACAGGTAGGAGTGGGAGGGAAAAGACTCAGCCTCCTTTGGGCTTTGTTTTCTTTTGAGCTGAAAATAGAGGGGGGGGAAGACTGAAATGCTTGAATGTCTCATTTTTCCCAAAGTTAAACCCACAGAGATGAACAAACTCTACAAAATCCAATCCCAAGTGGTCAAAAAACATTTAAAAATGCAAACAAATTGACCCACTGCCGGGGTTTTTTGCAGAATGTCGATTCATTTCTAAATTCATTTCTATATTAATTTCTATATTCGTTTCTGTTTGAAACGTGAACCAATTGAAGCAGCTCTGTTTTTACATATTTTATCTTCTTTTCCCTGCTTTTTTAAGTGCCCTGAGGTGCCCTGAGGACGAGCTGAGCACTAAACCAGGCAGATGAGCAGCAGGAGCCTGAGGTCTGACCTTCTGAAGGACCACTTGAGGAGAGCAGAGGCCCGGCCAGGTGATTATTTCAAGCTCTGCAGTGCCTGGATGAGGTACAGCATTGGAGCCCTGACCTCATTTATAGCTCCTGCATTTATGAAAAGCCAAGAGATTATGCAGAGAGCTTTCCTGAGGGTGATCATATGAGGCAGGAGACATGAAGTCATCGTCCTGAAGCCCAAGGTGAAATCAGGCTGTCCCAAAAAACCCCAGGCAGGCCTAGGGATGCATCTCGTTGTGCTGCAGGAAGGAAAACTGATCCGGCTTAATTTTTTTAGGGTGTTTTCCTAAGAGATCTCCTGAAGGGGACTTTGTGGCCAGTTTAGTCCTTCCAACCAACACACAACCACAATTTGATCAAGTTTAGGGTTATAAAAATACCAAGTGTCTGAATTTCATGAGTTGTCCAGTTAGAGTGAGCGCTTCTGCCAGGCTGTTTCCTGGCTTTATCCTGTAGGGAAAGCTGGTGTTTAAAATCTCACTCAGAGCAGTTTTCTGGGCTTAAGAGTTAGAAGACTAAAAATCAAGAGGTAATTACTTTTCTATAGCTCAGCATTTCATTCCAGGAAGACAATCCAGGTATCAATTCTTCCTCCTGCAGAAAAAAATCCTGGCTTTCATGGGAAATAATTCAATCCTACCTGCCTGAACTGAAGCCCACAGAGGTGCCTTTGGCCTCCCAGGAGCCAGGTTGGGCTTGGTGCCTGTGACATGGCTTTCCCACTGCACATGGTTGGGAAGGATTAGCAGAACCCCCTGTCCTGCTTGGATAAGCCCCCGTTGGAAAGCACATTCCCGCCCAACAGCCCAGTCCTTCTGCTCTGCAGCACCTGGGATATCCCAGCAAAGCCTCCCAGGGTCCAGAAGATCCCTGGGGGTTCAGGTTTTTGGGAGCTTCAGTGTGAGCAAAGCCTTCCCCGTGCTCAGCTCCTGCTGTTACACAACCCGTGCCCGCCTGCGGTTTGCGTCAGCTGCAGAAAATGCACAGTAAGGTTTGCTGCTTCCCGCTTTGGAAAGCCACTTGGAAGACCTCGGAATTACAACAGCCCTTCTCACAACCCATCAGCCTTTCCCCCCAGTGCTAAGAAACTCCAGTAACTGCTAATTATTCAGTAATTAAGTGTCTCTCCGGGGTTGTAATTGTGAGTCTGGTCTCTCCCCGTCACTGTGTGCTCCTTAGGTAGCAGTTTTCTCAAGGCCCAAACAAATTCTCTCCTTTCCATCTGATTGGATTACAAAATTGCTTTAAACTCTGTGGAGATGATTAGGAAAAGCGTGGTTTTGCGCAACAGTTGCCATGGGAACTACAGGAGAGAGAGATCTTTATAAACCACAAGTCGAGCAGATTGTGTTGCAGACAATTAATATTGTCTCGTTCATTTGCCTTAACTCTTTTGTGCGCTTATCCCAAAATAGTTTTTGTCTCTTTTTCCATGTCAAATGCTGTGTCAAAGAGATTCTGCTCCCTCATTCTCTTGCAAGGCCATCCTGGTTAGTTATATCTTCCTCTTCTTTGCCTCTTTGGTCTGGGGACACCTCTGGGGGGGATTTGGTTTGGGATTGGGACACAAGTGTGGGAGAAGTGTCAAAGCTTCCATCCTGTCACTGGAACCGGAGCACACTGGTGGCTGGGCTGAGCAGCTCTAAATGCTACTCCTGCACCAACCCCTCTGCTCTCTTTGCTAACACTCCAGACTCCTCAAACCTTCATTTCTTCTAATTCCATGTTTGACACTTTAGGGAAGAGAAGCTGATAATTGACCCAGTGCTGGTCCCTCTGCTCTCCTCTCTTTCCAAACCCTCTTCCTCCAGCCCCATCCCATCTCCTGAGTTCTCTCTCACCTGCCCTCTCCCACATCCTGCCATCCTCTGGCTCTCCCCTCACACCACAGGTGTCACACCTTAAAAACAGTTCGCAAAGGAATGTCCTTATTTTCCTCCAGACCTCTGCCTGACTCTTTGAACGGGAGGAATTCCCCTACCAAGGGAATTCAATATTCATTCATTTAAAAAGCAGGCTCCTCCTCAGCCCCCTCCCCTGTGCAGCACTGATTTCCTTCCTCTGGATTCGGGGTTGGATATGGGATTACTTATTTTCCCAGGGGCTGATCCATCATGCTGTTGTTTCAGTTGTTTCAGTTCTCCACAAACAGCTTTTCTGTCCCATCAGAGGCAGAAGCTGCTTTCAGCTGCTTCATTTTTAGGCCACTGTTCAGATCCCAGGGTTGTGATCCCAGTTCTTCCACCATCCCACCTGTTTCACAAGAGCAGCCACGGGATTTGAAAAAGGCAAGGGCCAAAACACCAAACTTCCAGTTCCTGATCAAAATCAGGGGAGAGTGAGACGACCTCAGAGAAACACAGGGGAGAATCAGCATTGCATGAGGTAAGCCTCCTCTTTTCCCTGGCTCCAGCCTCCAACTGATTTTGGCAGAAACCTTCCAGAATATTTGTTCTGAGGCAGCCTGGAACACGTCAGCAGGCGAGATCTCAGCTCAGGAAGATGAGAGGAGACTGAGAGCAGGGGCTTGCAGTGGGAAATGCTGGGCAGCCAGAAATGTAGGTGCTGGCACTTCCTCTGCTCACACCATTTTGCTGCAAAATAGGCACAAACCAGAGAGCACAGAGCAAAGCACGTGTGTGTGTGCTCTTGCACACCCAACAGCCAGGCACAAAATGACCATCTCCTGCCCTCCAAATACTTATTTGCTCCAGGTTTACTCTGACCTGCTGATTTTCCATCCCTGAAAGTTGCTCTTGGTTCCAGGAGACAGCGAATATTGTGCTGACTGAAACCCATTTGCTGCATTTTAGTCACAAGAAACCCGTTGCCTGGGGGCCAGCACAGGATTGTGCCTGAGGGTGTCCAAAGACATAGAAGGGAAAATTATATTAAAAGTGTTTTCTTATAAAATGTCACCTTTTTTTGCAGGAGGAAGGTCTGGGCAGGTATTTTTGTACTGTTTTGGGAGCTCCAGCAGACGTTACGTGCACAGGGTATGACAAAAAATAGGCCATATTTAACTCATTATTCTCAGTCCATAAAAACATTCCACTTCAGGCTCGGTTTCTATCCTTAAAAATCTGTGAGGCAGGAGAGATGTCAGCACACCCTGCATTTTCCCTGTCACCATGGAAAAGGAAGCCTGTGTAACCTGAGAACTAGGCAAGAAGAACCAGAAAGTGTTTATTGTGGCCAGTGCTCCATGTGGATGCATTCCCAGTCACCTGCCTTGTGCAGGCTGTGAAGATCCAACCTGTGTGTTCCCTGCAGTCTCTGAGGCTGGAGGAATTTCTCTGGGAAGCCTGTGGGGAAGTGGTGTTGCTTCTGAAGCCAAAAATAATTCTTTCAGATAGACAACTTGATCTGTAACAGGCCCTTTACCTCGCTGCTATCAGATAATGCTGGTGAGATGCAGGTCATGACCTTCTGGAGGATTATGGTGGATTATTAGATCAGATTAGATTAGATTATCTTCCTGGATAAGGTCAGGAGGGCCATGGGGTGAGAGGGAGATTTTCCACATATCCCCAGGCATCCAGGTGTTCTTTGGAGGGGATCACCTCACTCCTCCTTTTCTTTGCATCCCTGTTCCATCTATCTCAGCCTGCCCTGTGTGGGCACTGATGCCAACCTCTTTCTAGTCATATCCTTGCTGTTCAGATCAAACCCACTGTGCCAGGCAGGGCCACAAACAGAGCCCTGGAAGCTTTTCCACCCTTGGAAGGAGACGGGCTGGCTGCTCTTGGCAGAAATCCCACTGCTGCTTAATTGGAAAAAGGGTTTCAAATCAGGCTGGTATTTTTTCTTCAAGTAAGGCGTCTCAAATGGAGAGCTCAGCATCAAAGAATTGAGCAGAGCAGCACAGAAACAGCAGCAAGAGCATCTAACAAGGCAGAGAATGTGAGTTCAGTGATTCCTGACCCTGGTGAGGCTGGAAAGGGAGACAGCGCTTCCAAGGTTGTCTTTGAGCACAAGGGAACATTTCTCCTTGTGACTTTTCTATTTTGCAGCAAAAAGAGAAGCACAGCAACAGAACAAAACTGTTCTTCTAGAAGGAACCGTCATATCTAACCAAATATCTGCTCACTGACACTGAGGGGCTCCGAGTCAGGCTCACAAGAGCATGAACAGCACACCAGGATTTTGGATTTAACACCCCTTCCCCATTTCTCTGCCTGGAAAGACCTTCTCTGAGTAGCCCTATTGCTGATGGGCATTTGCTCTCCTGGGCTGGGATTAGGATGGCAGAAACTTTGCAGCTTTCAAATCCAAATTCCCTGAGACTGGAAGAGTTTTGATCTCACTCTGGACTTTATTATTTACATTTTCTTTTCATGGCTTCATGGCCACATGGTTTTGCCTTTATACAGTGGGTGTGCATTGGCCACACTCGTTCTCACAGGCACCTTGTAAGGTTTCCTAAAAACTTCTGCTATTTTTAGAACTAATATTTTCTTGTGCACTGTGGGAATTACAGTCTCAGGTCCCAGGGAGTGTGAGGGACAGGCTGTGACAAGGGTGGACTTGCTGGGTCACTCACAGGAGGGTTTTTTTGTCGCTCTGTACCTTCCTCCACTGCTGCCACTGAGGCCCAAGGGGTTACCCTGATCAACCTGCAGAGCAGGAGCTGATTGTTCTTTATGTTCTCTGTAAATTCAGATGGAAGCCTGTTTTCACTAGAAAAAAATATGGATTTATTCACCCCTTTGCAATAAAAACAGAGTCATTTTAATATGTTTTCGGGGGATAATTGAGTTCAGTGATTCAGTGCTAAGAGCTCTGTCCCCTGTTCCTCAGAGGGTGTTCTCTCTGACACATTTATCCACATTCCTGCTGTGAAGAGCCCTGTAAGACCTGCCCACGCTGGAACTGCTGTGTGGGCTTATGCAAAATGTTCCTTCACCCACAGCTCCCTGCCTGCCTCTGCCTTAAAATGTCATTGAGAAACCTTCCAAGGAAGCTTATTGGAGGAGCTTCTTTCCTAGGAGTCTGCTCCAGCATGACCTGAAGGTAACAATCCCATCTCTGCTGCAGAATTAGTTAAAAAAATGATGGGGTATTTTTTTTTTTTTTTTGGCATTCAAAGGAAAAGAATAGGGACATGTTGTTATATCATAGAGTCACACACTGGTTTGGGTTAGAAGGGACTTTTAAAGGTCATCTTGTCCACTCCCCTGCCATGGGCAAGGACAACTTCAACTATCCCAGGTTGCTCCAAGCCCCATCCAACCTGACCTGGAACACTTCCAGGAATCCTGGGGCAACCACAGCTTCTCTGGGAAACCTGTGCAAGGGCCTCACCACCCTCACACACAAGAACTCCTTCCCCACATCCCATCTAACCCTACCCCCTGGCAGTGGAAAGCCATTCCCCCTTGTCCTGTCCCTCCATCCCTTGTCCTAAGTCCCTCTCCAGCTCTCCTGGAGCATCCTTAGGCACTGGAAGGGGCTCTCAGGTCTTCCTGGAGCCTTCTCTTCTCCAGGGGAACATCCCCAGCTCTCCCAGCCTGGCTCCAGAGCAGAGGGGCTCCAGCCCTTGGAGCATCTCCATGGCCTCTCTGGACCCACTCCAACAGGTCCCTGTCCTTCCTCTGCTGAGGCCCCCAGACCTGGACACCACATACCAGCAGGAATCTGCTGCTCCCATCTCTCAGGAACAGGAGATACAAGTGGTGGGGTACAGTGTGAAGGTCAAACACCAAACATGGGAAAAGTGGGACCCAGGGGTTTCTATCAAACATCTAAATCAGAGGCTGGAGAGACAAAAGGAATTTCGATAAAAAGGGTCCATAAAGGAGCAGCTTTTCCCGTGGCTCATTCTTGCCTCTCATTTTCATTTATTTATGCTTTTCCTCATGTCAACAACAGCCCTGTGTGCCCTTAGAATAAAACTATACCTTCAGACAAGCAAACAAACAGGCAATAAAACACAAACTGTTTCATTTTACTGGTACCAAAACGCAGTGCAGGGAGAGCAGGGAGGGGATCTGTCACTGCCTCACAGCTGAACTTTGCTCTTAAGCAAAATCCATCATAACTGCTTGTGCCTGAGCTGCAGTCCCAGGAATTCACCACCTTCTGGAAGCGCCTCCTGCACCAATGTGTCTCCTGCAGCAGCGTCTCCTCCTCGCCTGTCTGCCGGGTGCAGGATGATAAGCCAGGTTTAATCATCTCCAAATCTTATTCATACAGCACTTGCTGTGTTTCAGCAGAAATTTGGTGCAGATCAGGAGCTCCTGAACACTTCAAAAGGGCCAATTTCACCAAGTTCATAAGAGAATTGTAGAATCATACAATCCCAGAGTGGTTTGGGTTGGAAGGGACATTAAAGATCATCTTGTTCCAACCTCCTGCCATGGGCAGGGACACCTTCCACTGGAGCAGGTTGCTCTGAGCCCTGTCCAACCTGGCCTTGATTAGGTATGAGCTGACAGTAAATTCTTAGTTAATGTGCATAATAAAGGGGACAGTTTGAGGATGTTTTCCTACAGAACCAAACCACCACCAAGGGGCAGAGCCTCTCTGCGTGGAGCCAGGCTGGGAGAGCTGGGGGGGTTCACCTGGAGAAGAGAAGGCTCCAGGAAGACTTGAGAGCCCCTTCCAGGGCCTAAAGGGGCTCCAGGAGAGCTGGAGAGGGACTTTGGAGAAGGGTCTGGAGTGACAGGACCAGGGGGAATGGCTTAAAAATGCCTGTGTGTGGCAACCACAGAGAAGATCCACCCTAATGAAACGCTTCCTGCAGGAATTTGATTCCTGCTGGAAATAAAGTCGTTATGCTGATTGTGGTTTTGGGATGAGACAATGGCAGCGAGCAGCAGCTCTGGCTGATGGATCCCATCTCCTTATCTCTGGGGTAGGGAGACAAGTCAGGAGAGCAAGGGCCAGCGTGTGTGAGGTCAGGGTGGCCACGTGGCTCCAAATACTCCTGGCTCTGCTCCAAAAAATGGGCAGGGAAAAGGCTCTAAAGTGATTTATGTAGTGGCCAGAGGACAGAGGACTTTTCAGGATGATGTCCCAGCCGTGGTGGCATTCCCAGGCAGAGTGTGCTCTCCCTGCCCAGTCTGAGTGACAGGCACTTCCCATTCTGTGTCTGGAGAGCTGCTGGGTGAAGGAATGGCTGTGTCTGGTGTTGGGAATGCAAGGATCTCCTGTGTACAGGATGAACAATGGGAAAAGGAGCAGGGGAAGGATGGGGACCAAAGGTTGTCAGCAGCACAGGTGGGGTCAGACCCAATCTCCTCTTTGAGGTCTCCACAGAGATTCCTGGTTTTGAAGACATGGGCTGACCTGGTGTTGAAGATCTGGTGCTGACCCGGTGGAAAGGAGGTAAAGAAGATTTTAGGATGCTCTTGGAACACCCACAATTCCAGCTGGGGCTTGAGCACGGCTTCGTCATCACGGTTCGATCAACAGCCTGTGCTGCTGCCTCTCCTCCCCCTTTTGTTTTTAAGGTTCTTTAGTCACATAGGAAAATGTCAGGCTATAAAAAAACTCCCAGAACAAAATCAAAAGCCCAAGCGAGAAGGAAAACACAGCTGCAATTCTGAGGTTGCTTTTCAGGTTGGCTGTGACCGAAATCCTTTCAGCACAATCCTTTGCGACGCCACACAAAGGCAAAACACCCCTGGAGACCAAGGATCCTGATTGGGTTGGGGACAGATGAAGTAAAACTGATCTAAATTGTTGTATTCAAGTCACTAAATTGGTGATATTAGGGGAAATTTCTTCACCAACAGGGTGGTCAGACATTGGAACAGGCTGCCCAGGGCAGTGGTGGAGTCCCCATCCCTGGAGGGCTTCAAAAGCCATGTGGATGTGGCACTTGGGGACATGGGTTTGTGGTGGCCTTGGCAGTGCTGGGGGAACGGTTGGACTCCATGATCTTAGAGGGCTTTTCCAACCCAGAGCTGATCTCAGTTCCCAGGAAGGCAACAGGGAGCTTGGTGCTGGCACAGCCGGGTTCCCATCCCAGCTCTGGGATCATTCACCTTCTCCCCTTGTATCCCTGTGGCCAGAGGCCAATGGGCAGAGCAGAAACCCCACACACATCCAGCTGGCAACCAGCAGGAGCTTCCCAAACCCTGTGGCATTGGAGCAGACAGACAATCTATCCCTCTCCAACCCAGTGATGTGAAGGATCGTGTCCCTGTGGAGCTGGTGCAGAGCCAGGGATCACTCCTGTGAAAGCAGCACCAGGGGGAAGCACAGCCATCCTTGGAAAAGTGCTGCCTGGGAGATTTTAGTGATTTAGATGGAGTTTGGGGCTGCCCAAACCCACTTTTAACACTGGGCAGGAGCAACCTGGAGACACAAGACTGTGTCCCTGTTATTGGGGATGCAGGAGCCTGTGGATGCTCAGTGCCCTGACACAGCAGGTACAGCCCCAGTGTCACTCCAGGCCAGCTGTCCTGTGCTGTGACAGGATGCTGTGCCATCCCATCTCCTCCACCTGCTCCACATTCCCTTGCAGTGAGGATGGGCAGATGGGCTCATCCACGTTCCCACCACAGAGCCAGATGGGATCGGGATCCGGGGCTGGACTCAAGCTGCCAAGAGGCAACGCAGCAATTCCAGAAGTCTTTGAAGAAATCTGGGCTCCCAGCCACTGCTGGAGCAGTGAGCCCAGGCCACAGTCTGATGTGTGGAGTGCCTGCATCATCCCTGAGGAAGGTCTTTGTGAAACCCAAAAGCTGGGCAGGCAGAGTATGGAAGGGAGACTTCTGGAGACTTTGCAAACAGACACACCACATATAGGCAAGGAATGATGCAGGTCCTGGGAGAACACCTGAGGAATAAATCACATATATTGTCCTGCTGTGACAGCATCATCTTGATCAGAGGGATGGAGCACCTCTCCTATGAGGAAAGGCTGAGAAAATTGGGATTGTTCAGCCTGGAAAAGAGATGGCTTAAGGGGGACCTTACTGTGGTCTTCCTATACTTGAAAAGAGCTACAAGAAAGATGGAGAGGAGCTTTAGACAAGGGCCTGGAGTGACAGGACAAGGGGGAAGGGCTTCCCACTGCCAGAGGGCAGGGTTAGATGGGATACTGGGAAGAAATTCTTCCTGTGAGGGTGGTGATGCCCTGGCACAGGTTGCCCAGAGAAGCTGTGGCTGCCCCATCCCTGGAAGTGTCCAAGACCAGGTTGGACGGGGCTTGGAGCAACCATGGACACACGAAAGGTGTCCCTGCCCATGGCAGGAGCGTGGAACAAGATGGAGTTTAAGGCCCCTTCCAACCTAAACCATCCTGGGATTCTCTGATCTTAAGCTGACAGCTGGAGACATGAACCACGTGTACCATGGGATGAACAGCAGGGCTGCTTCTCTGATCTTACCCAAATGGGGCTCCTGAGAGAGAACTGTCTGGAAATTCAGACAAAAACAGTGATTTTAATACACACACATCATCAAACAATGCAGAGGCAGTGCAATCCCACTGTGCCATTCCCAGGGGGAAGAGGTATGTGCTGGAGACCTTTTTGATCTAATAAAAACACTGCATAATGATACCCAACGGCTGAGAGCTCGAGTCTGAAAAATTCCAGCTGGAAATAAGATGCACATTTTTAACTGTAAGAGATTGCCAGGGGATGGGATAAATGCTCCCTCACATGGAACCTGGTGGACACACCTGGGAGGGGGATGTTCTTCCATCCTCATGGAACCACTGGCCATTATCAGCCCGTGCCTGGCAGATCAAAAGTGCTGCAGAGCACGGTGCCTCTGCCTTAAAATCCAGGATATGCTTTTTCCAACAGAAAATGGCCCTAGATAGAAACACTGGTGGATTTGGGTTGGAAGGGACCTTAAAGATCATCTCATTCCATCCCCCTGCCATGGGCAGGGACACCTTCCACTAGCCCAGGTTGCTCCAAGCCCCATCCAACCTGGCCTTGGACACTTCCAGGGATCCAGGGGCAGCCACAGCTTCTCTGGGCAACCTGTGCCAGGGCCTCCCCACCCTCACAGTCAGGAATTTCTTCCTAATTATCTGTTCTAAATCTCTCCTCCTTTAGTTTAAAACCATTACCCCTTGTCCTGTCCCTCCATCCCTTGTCCCCACTCCCTCTCCAGCTCTCCTGGAGCCCCTTTAGGCACTGGAAGGGGCTTTAAGGTCTCCTTCAAGCCTTCTCTTCTCCAGGCTGAACACCCCAGACCTCTCAGCCTGTCTCCAGAGCAGAGGTGCTCCAGCCCTCGCAGCATCTTAGGAGAGGGCTGCAAAGCCACTACTTCTTCCATACTCAGTTTCCATGGCTGTTTCCCAAACATTTTTCCTCCTGCCCACAACAAACACCAGATGCCAGCGTTTTACCCCACGTTTGACCTACAGGTTTGGAAACAAGGGGCTGTGCCACACCCAGCTTTGGTTCAGTTGATCACCAAGACACGTCTCTATTTGCTCAGTGACCCAAGATGCGAAGTCACCACATCTTAATCCGGCAGAACACGGGCCCAGGGAATACACTTGTAACACTCTCATTTAATTTATTCGCACAATCAGATTAACAAATGAATTTGTGCCGAGCCCCGTCTCTTTTACAGTCCGTGGGTATTTCTCCGAGCATCTGGATGTCTGACAGTTTGTTTACATGATCACCGACATGAATAACTTAAATTATTTGGCTTAGCATCCTCAGCAGCCTCTATTGGAGCCGCCTGCAGTGGCAGCTCCCGAGGAATTTTAATGAGCTGTTAACAATGCGCGAGGGTTTTGTTGTTGTCTGCGGACACGGGCGAAAGGACCGGGGAGTGACACCTATTGCGGGGCACAAAAGGATTAATAACCTGTGGCTGAGCTGCCTGCCGAGGTGGCTCATTCCCAGGCCAGAGCACAGACCCTTTCCTGATCCCCCAGGGAATGGCTGGAGCTGTGCCAGGGCAGGTTTAGGTCGGATATTAGGAAAAGGTTCTTCCCCCAGAGGTTGGTTGGGTGCTGAACAGGCTCCCCGGGGCAGTGGGCACGGCCCCAAGGCTGCCAGAGCTGCAGGAGGGTTTGGACAACGCTCTCAGGGACAGGGTGGGATTGTTGGGGTGTCTTGTATAGGGACAGGAGTTGGACTTGATGATCCTCGAGGGTCCCTTCCAGCTCAGGATATTTCATGATTCTGTAATTCTATGACCTGGCAGGGTGGCAGGAGCTTTGCTGTCACCTCCCAGCTTGTTCTCTTTGAGGAGACTCATTTGAAAGGAAAGGGGTCATGGTCACTGCCCAGTTCTCCTTCATCCTCCAGGCAGGTTCCTCTCCAGCACTGGCTTGTGAGGGTGGGGAGGCCCTGGCACAGGTTGCCCAGAGAAGCTGTGGCTGCCCCTGGATCCCTGGAAGTGTTCAAGGCCAGGTTGGATGGGGCTTGGAGCAACCTGGGCTAGTGGAAGCTGTCCCTGCCCATGGCAGGGGGTTGGAACAAGATGATCTTTAACGTTCCTTCCAACCCAAACCATTCCATGATTTTACATGCAGGGATGGTAGAATTTGTCTAACAGTTGCATCAGGCAGCAGCTGTCCTGGAGGATGGGATTTCAGACAGAAAGGCGTCAATAAAAGAAAAAAAATGGATTTTACTGTAACATCCCACAAGGGAGGATTTCATAATGTAAATATGGAATCTCTGCACCAGAGCCAGTCATTTCCCACTGACCAGCACGTGGGAAAATGGCACATCCAGTTTTCTCCAAGCCAAGGAGCTCCTGAGACACCTCTTAGAGCTATTTATTGATACCAGTTTATACCAATTCATTAACTCAAACGAAGTGATGCCTGAACCTCGCTCTCCACACCACTCCAGGGAGCGCAAAGCTACATCCCACCAAAAACAAATCACCCCCCTGGACACGGGTGGCACTCGGGGACCATGTCCAGGGTGAGAGGGGCTGTGAGACGCAGTCCCACCGTGGATGAGCAGCAACAGCCCTGCGGGAGGAGAGGCTGGAGGCTCGGAAGGAGCAGCTAAAACGGGATTTGCGCACTCTCCTGTTTTAGCAGCGCTTCAGTCAGAGCAACGCGCATTCCCCGGATATTTTTATCTGGTGCAGTTCGGGAGCGCGTTCCTCGGGAGTGCGGCTGCCTTACGCAACGTCCCCGACACGCTGCTGTCCCCACAGCCTGGCAGCCCCTCTGGGTGCCCCATCCCCGTGGTCCCCACGTCCCCGTGCCGTGAGGGGGATGTGGAGAGCTCGGGAAGGGTTTGGGGGAACCAGGAGCAATGTGTGTCCTCACCGCTGCGTGTCGAAGGAAGGAAGAACCTTTCCGGAAAAAAACCTTTGGAGGTTGAATTGTTTCCCTCTGCAGTGGCCATTTTGGAGGGGAACTTGGCAGGAGACATCCTCCATGTGGGTGGAGAAGGAGCCACTGCTCCCTGAGAGTCTCCCTTCACTTATAAAATCCTCAGGCGTGTTGACCAGGCCCTGAAGAGCCACCTCTGGTTTCTGCCTGGCTCTGGCTTTCCCTGCCGCCCTTCCAGAGCATCCTGGAGGATGGCTCCTTCTGCTGGACACTTTTCCTTGCCAGGAGATATTACCATATACTTTAAAAGGCACTGTTGGGAAGAGATCAGCTGAGGTGCCCTGGAGGCAGGCTGAGGCTGGCAGCCCATGGAAGTGCCAATATGGATGGACAGAGCAATGTTTAGGAATTAAAACCACCAGCAGCAGGGTCTCTGCCATATTCCTTTGCCTGCAGATTAAAGCTTCCTGTGGCTTGCTTGGAATCTTGCTATGAAAAGTAATTTCTCCTATAAATATAATGAGTCAGTGATGCCTGGGAACTGTTGTGTTGGAAGAGCTTTCTTACCTCCAGAGTCATCCTCTCTCAAAAAGGCAAATGTCTTATTTATTCCTTACTTGGATAAAGATTTTTCTTTCGCATTTATTATTTCCTGCTGCTGCTCTGTGAGTCAGGACACCTTGTACAGACACTGTAAAGTTGTGTCATCCTACAGCTGGTTATTTATGTAAGGGTAGATAATGACAACCATTAATTGGTATTTAAGGAGTTGTATTCAGTCCCCCGGCAGCTTTTGTGCTTCACAAAGGCAGAACCACAGCTGCAATGAGCACCAGGAGAGAACGTCCTCACCAGGGCTACTCAGGGCTAAAGAAACACCCCAAAAATTGAATTAATGGACTCTTTTGAAAGCCAGTGTGAGGGTGGTTCAAGCCACTTGATGCAGAGGTCAGTGTCCCACAGAGACCAGACCTTGGAAAACATTTTCAAATACAGACTAAATGAGGGGAACTTGTAAAGTGTTTCCACAACCATAAATCCTCTGCATGAAGCAGCAGGTGGAGAGACACAGTATTCACGGAGCCAGACCCAGAGACCACTCTTTGGGATGGTTTGAGTTTTAAGGCTTTTGGGATTCAGTCTTTGCCACCATGGGATGTTACAAAGATGTTGCCCAGAGAAGCTGTGGCTGCCCCATCCCTGGAAGTGTTCCAGGCCAGGTTGGACAGGGCTTGGAGCAACCTGGGCTAGTGGAAGGTGTCCCTGCCCACGGCAGGGGGTTGGAACAAGATGGGATTTAGGGTCCCTTCCAACCCAAACCAGTCTGTGATTCTATGAAAGCTTTTCCATTTTTGCTCTAACTGTTTAGATAACCAGTGAGGCTCCCCTTAGCTTATAAGATTTTTTTCCACAGCCAGACAGCATTTGCAGTGTGGGGATATCTGTCAAAAATGATTCATTCCTTCCCCTCCTCTCCCTGCTGATATTTTCCTCCCAGCCATAATAATATGCATTTTTCTCTCTTAATCTTCCTCACACTTCTGTGTCTGGGATATTTCATGCCCCGGTAAGGGGCTGGTGAGAGCAGAGGTGGGTTCCCCCTTGGAGGAAGGGAAAACCCAGAGTGTGGCACAGGGACTTGTGTGCCAGCCACCTCCTCTCCGTGGAGATCACAGAGGCACAGAATCATGGAATGGTTTGGGTTGGAAGGGACCTTAAAGCCCATCCAGTTCCAACCCCTGCCATGGGCAGGGACAGCTTCCATTAGACCAGGTTGCTCCAGGCCCCATCCAGCCTGGCCTTGGACACTTCCAGGGATCCAGGGGCAGCCACAGCTTCTCTGAGCAGTCTGTGCCCGTGATATGACACAGCCAACCTGGCACTGCCTCCAGCACTGTGTGACCAGGCTCAATGTCCCCAGGCCAGCACAGGCCCAGCCTCCATTATTACCACTTGCAGATTTATATGAAAATGCTCCAAGGGCTGGAGCCCCTCTGCTCTGGTGCCAGGCTGGGAGAGCTGAGGGAGTTCACCCAGAGAAGAAAAGGCTCCAGGGAGACCTGAGAGTCCCTTCCAGGGCCTAAAGGGGCTCCAGGAGAGCTGGAGAGGGACTGGGGACAAGGGCCTGGAGGGAGAGGACAAGGGGAATGGCTTCCCACTGCCAGAGGGCAGGGTTAGATGGGATATTGGGAAGGAATTCCCATCTGTGAGGGTGGTGATGCCATGGCACAGGTTTCCCAGAGAAGCTGTGGCTGCCCCTGGATCCCTGGAAGTGTTCCAGGTCAGGTTGGATGATGCTTGGAGCAACCTGGAATAGTGGCAAGTATCTCTGCCCATGGCAGGGGTTGGAATGAGATGGGCTTTAAGGTCCCTTCCAACCCAAACCATTCCATGATTTTATGATATTTAAATCCCGTTGGACCAGCTTTGGAATCCACAGCCCAGGCTCCCCAGGATCCCGTCACCCCGTGCCGGTGCGAAGGTTCAGGGAAGCAGCTGCTGAGCAGATATAAATAGGGAGCTTGAGGAGCCTGTTTCCAAGTGCAAACAGCAGAGATGGCTTTGCTCTGCTTGGAGGGTGCTAAATTTTCCCGAGCTCAGTGACAGGGAAGACAATGGAGATCTCAGAGGTTGGGATCCCATTCTCTGCCTGCCTTCGCCTCCGTGATTTCATCTGCCCACCTCCTGCTCCTCCCCCAGCAAACCCCCGCCCCCGGGCACGGATGGAGCTGCTGCCAGAGAGGATTAAGAAGGAAAGGGAGCTGGGAAGCCACTTGTCCTGCCTGCATATCCCTCTTGGAAAGCAGGCTGCTCTGATGGAAGGTGTTCACGTCGATCATTGCAGCAGGACGGGTATCACACCTCCTCCCACACTCCCCACCTCCCCGTGGGGCCTTTCTGCTCCATCCCATTCCTTCCCCAGCCCTGACCACATCCCACCCGAGCCCACAGTCTCCATGGGGTCTTCAAGAGAACATCTCAGTTCAGATCCAAGCCCCTGAACCACCAGAGGAGGTCACTTGGAGAAGGGTCACTCCACCCCTGCTGATCATGGCCGGGGACACTCCCAGCCCAGAGTCCACCACGTATGACCATCCTTAAATGGCCATACCCTTCCACACCCTTTCCATTCCAGAGCATCCTTTCCCAAATCCATTCCCCTGTGCAGTCTTGGCTTCAGCAGATGCTGCTCCTTTTTGATGCCTGTTCCAGATGGGATCGTTTCATCTCCAGATTTCTCAATGCACTCAAGTCAGAGCTCGCAATTTCCTTTCAGATGCATTAAGTTCCTGCATAATTTTCAATTCACTCTTCTTTTGTGGGTGATGAATAGAGGAGGGTGTTCTCCACCAAAGGCAGTTTATTAAAATGCAAATAAACTTCAGGCTGAAGGTCCATTGGAGCACTTAAAATCCCGTGCATCGACAGGGAATATGAAATCTGGTCCCAGGAAGAACTTGAGGAGCTGGATATTTTTAAGGAGGGGAGACAACATCATTCCCCACCACAAACACTGCCCACCTCCTCCTACTGAGAGACCTTCAGTGGTGGCTTAAGGCATCACCCCAAGGCCTGGGCAGCCAGAGCTGGCATTTCTCATGCCAGGTCTCCTTGGAAAAGTTCAGTCAGAGCAGGTCAGCCACTTCTGAGGAAGACACAAAAGCAGCAGGGGAGGGTGGACAAGTCTCTTTGGAGACTTGCTAAATTGGTAGCCGTGGCACCTGCCTGTGCTGGGCATGGATGGTGCCTGGGAAGGTCTTCTGGGAGAGATGTTCTCCCTGCTCACCTCCGGTCTACCTGTGGCTCCCCACATTCCAAGTCCCCTGGAGGCTGGAGCTGCTCCTTGGCAGGATGCTCTTGCTGGAGCAGGGATGTTCCCCTCAGTCCCATGATCTCAGCAGCCCTCTGAAAACACCATGGAGAACCATCCTGGATGGATGGTGGTCTCCAAGCCTGGTCCTGCTGCCAACTGCTCTGTCCTGGGGTGTCCCAGACCTCACAGGTGACACCCAGTGCCACTCAAACACATTCCCTCTCCTTGGGTAGAGGAAACCCACCCTACCCTGGTCACACAGGCAGCACTCAACACCCACAGCCCTGGGGATCCAGGTGCTGAAGGAGCTCATGGATGCTCTGGATTCAGGGACACAGGATGGGAAGTGTGGGCACATCTGTGGCTAAAGCTGCCTGGCAGTTTTGGAATCCAAGAGGCTGAGAAGGGTGGGAATGGCCATGGACTGCCTTCCATGGGGACTGGAGTGACAGGACAAGGGGGAATGGCTTCCCACTGAGGGAGGACATGGTGGGATACTGGAAACAAATTCTTCCCTATGAGGGCAGTGAGGCCCTGGTTGCCCAGAGAAGCTGTGGCTGTCCCTGGATCCCTGGAAATGTCCAAGGCCAGGTTGGATGGGGCTTAGAGCAACCTGGGCTAGTGGAAGGTGTCCCTGCCCATGGCAGGGGGTTGGAATGAGATAATCTTTGAGGTCTCTTCCAACCCAAACCATTCCATGATTCTATAATTCTATGGATCATGGCACAGACCCAATTCCTGCCATCCTAGGTGGTCACTGCCCAAAATAAATCCCTCAAAGCCTTCCAGCACCCAGTCCTGGAGGAGCTACAGGCTGAGGGAGGAGGGAGAAGGGAGCACATCCTGGAAGGGTGAGTGCTGCTCTTTGCTGGGGATCCATCCCAATCCCTGCCCACAGGGGGCATTCCCAGCTCTGCCAGTCCCTGGGAAGCTGTGTCACTTGTTGATTAATGTTCCTGTGTCCATCTGCAGCCAGGGAGGCCAAAGCTGTGACCAAAATCTATCCAGGTTGCCATGGCAGCAGGGAAAAAAAAATTAAAAAAAATAAAAAGGGAAAAAGCAAATCCTAGGGGTGGGAGAAGGGATCTCCAACAAAATAAAAAGCCAAGATGATCTCAGTGCCAGCACAAATCCAGTGGAAGCTCCTGGGAGAAGAGGCAGGGGAGGTGTTGGCACAGGGAGTGGATGATGGATGGATGCAGAGCAGTCGTGGGAAGAGGAGGGGGAGGAAGACGGGCACGGTGTTACCTGTTTGTCACTCTGCTTCGGGGAGGGAATAAACCCATCAGAGCCTTGTGGGATGCAGGGATCAGGTGGAGACACTGCCACAGCCCACAGACTCAGAGAAATTCCCTTTCTGACATGGGAAAATGCTTCAGAGTTTCCTTGTCCTGTCCCACCTGTACCTCGTGCTGGAGCCCCCCGGGCCAGGCACCAGCACTCACCCCCAGCTCCTGGATGTCCAGTGGTTGAAAGAACCCACCAAAGTGGATTTGTTCCTCACCAGAGCTTTTCCAAGGTCCAGAAGGACGAGACTGACTTGTTTTAATTCTCCCCCTTTTCTTTTGCAGGCTGATTTTTTCCCAGTCCTGTTCCCCACACCCCTCTTTGCTGGACACCCAGCAGCTCTGCCCTAAGACACAGGGGCAGAGAGTCATGGAATCCCAGAATTGTTTGGGAGGGAAGGGATCTTAAAGCCCATCTCATCCCACCCTCTGCCATGGGCAGGGACACCTTCCACTGGAGCAGGTTGCTCCAAGCCCTATCCAGCCTGTCCTGGAACACTTCCAGACATGAGGCAGCCACAGCTTCTTTCAGCAAAGAAGTCCCCAAACCTTCCATTTTCCTGGGATTTCAGCAGCCCTTTCAAATTGCAGTGGTTGTAGTGAGTGGGTGGCTGAAGTCTCCGTAAAAATGATGCCTTTTTGCTTTCCTGGAAAAAGCCTTTGGTGTTTCTCTGCCAAAAATCAAAGCCAAAAGCAGGGAGGAAGCAAGAGCTACGGGCAAGAACCTTCAGAAGAGTGTCCAGCAGGTTCTGGCCCTCTAATTCAGCCATGACAGGGACAGAACCGTGCCTGGTCACTGCTCCCCTTCCAGCCAGGACACTCTTACCTGGCTGTAGTTGAATCTGTGGGAGTTACACACGTCTCCTCTTGGCTGTCTGTGAGCCTGAAGTCATTTCCTGTGGAGCAACCATGGAGCACCAACATCCTGGTGTCCACCTTTTCCTCTTCCCGTGGTCCAGACATCTCCTTTCCCTCAAGCTCCTTCAGGATGCTCAGGCTCCAGAGCTGCCTCTCAGCTCCAGCACGGCAAAGGCAGTCAGGGAAAAAAGGGAAAGGTTTTGCCTGGAGAGGGTTTGGTACCTGCATCAGGTGACTTTCCCCTGGCAAGGTCACGCTGCCTTGAGGTGTGCCTGCCTGGAGCAATGCCTCAGGCAAGGAGTTACACACTTCTTCCCTCCTAAAATCCTGCTGCATCACCAGGACAGCAAGAACCCCCCGGGAGAGAAGTGTCAGCCCGTCCCAGAGAAGGTGCACTGAGGACAGTTCAGCTTCCAGTGAGATGATGCACCAAATAACATGTCCCATGAGATGTTTTCTTCCCACATCCTCTCCATCATCTACTCTCACAGCGTCTGGACTGGATGGGATGCACATCTTCTTCCACCCCTGAGGCCAAGCTGGGTGCCTGGGCGCTGAATCCCCCAAATACCCAGGGAACGTGCGTGTGGTTGGCACCAACACCCCCAAAGAAGGATTTCCAACTTTTTTGATGTTCACCTGGGTAGCAGAAGAGCAGGAGGTGGCAATGGCATGGAAGAGCAGCAACTGGACATCCATGGACACGCTTTGGTGGGTTGGATGTTGCCCCAGGATGATGCCCAGCATCCTCCCTGAGCTCCACTGCCACCTGGGAGGAGATCAAACCAAAAAAACCATAGAATATCTCAAAATGCCAATATCTCTCTGTTTTGCCCTTTTATTGAGATTTGAAATGTGACTTTTTGCCAGCCAGAGGTGGGCCTGCACGAGGAGTGGGCCGTCAGGAACGGGAACATGCCTGGTTTGCTTCCCTCACATCTCCTCAGTGCTTCCACCACCTCCCTGATTCATCCGAGCGTGTCACTGCACGGCAACAGCCTGGTGGGAACACCCACGCCATGTTCCCCGAGGTGGGAAGAGGGGGAGATGTGCCAGGGAGCTGGAAGCAGCCATTCCTCTGTGAGGGGTGAGTGTGGGATCAGTGCCACCAATCCCACCCAGAGCTGGAGCACGGGATCAGTGCCACCAATCCCACTTGGGGCTGGAACATGGGATCAAGGACAGCAATCCCACCCAGGGCTGGAGCATGGGATCAGGGACACCAATCCCAGTCAGGGCTGGAGCGTGGGATCAGTGCCAACAATCCCACCCAGGGCTGGAGCATGGAATCAGTGATACTGATCCCACCTAGAGCTGGAGCATGGAATCAGTGACACTGATCCCACCTAGAGCTGGAGCATGGAATCAGTGATACTGATCCCACCTAGAGCTGGAGCATGGGATCAGTGCCACCAATCCCAGCCAGGGCTGGAGCATGGCATGAGTGAAACCAATCCCACTCAGGGCTGGAGCATTGGATCAGTGACACCAATCCCACCCAGGGCTGGAGCATTGGATCAGTGACACCAATCCCACCCAGGGCTGGAGCATGGGATCAGTGCCACCATCCCAGCCCAAAGGGGCAGCTGTAGGACTTGTGAGGGATCTACCTGCTGCTGTCCTTCCCACAGCCTTCAGTTTGGAGCTGTTGGCTCCTATGGCTACAAGGTGGAAGGGTTGATCCTGTCATTGCCTCTGCCACAGTCTGGCCACCACCGTGGCTTCAGCTCAGGTCAGCTTCTGTCTCCCAGGGTTTGGCATCCGGCCACCAGACTTGGGATCCCAGGCCAAGTGACCCCAGGGAGAGGGATATCTCTCACAGCACCTGCCCAGGACAACCTGCCTCTTCACCCTTGTCTCCCTTCTGGTGGGAACCCACCTCCCATGCCTTGGGAAGGGAAAATGCAATTCCAGGCCAGGCTGGCTGGGGCTTGGAGTAGCCTGGTCTAGTGGAAGGTGTTGTGGCCAGTGGGTTGGAACTAGATGGTCCTGAAGGTCCCTTCCAATCCAAACCATTCTGTGATTCCATGATTCTCTAAAACCCGTGGTGAGGCATGAAGGCACCTTCTCCTGGCCTCGGCACAGACATGCCCGGTCTCTGATGGAGGCTCTGCACCAGGGTGAATGTCCTGGAGTCATGGTCTTTGCCTGGAGGCCACTCAGAGCAACAGATAAACTCATCCTGTGGGAATCAGCCTGTCTGTCTCATCCCACTCACCATCAGATGTCCACCATGAAGAGACATCCACACCTCAGCAAGTCTCCCCAGGCTCCCTTCCCGAGTCCCTGCCTGATTTAGGAAGAGATGATGGAACCCTTGGACAGGGGCACCAGACAGGGCTGCCCCTTCCTGCAGGACAAGCTGGTGAGAGCCCTGCACAGCTGGGAGGGAGCAGGAAAAACACTTCTTGCTCCCCAAGGGGTCCTCCCTCCAAGCTGGTTCTCCGAACCCACGCGGAGCTGCCGCCTGCGCAGGCAGCTCTTCCAAAAGCCCCAAATATTTTGGGCTCAGTGGTTTGTTCAGTGGTTGTTTAGAGCAGATGGACACTGGCGCCAGTTCCGTGAGCTCAGTGTCTCCCTTCACACGTAACACATCGTGGCAGATGTTGAACAGCTGCTCCGAGCACCTCCATCTCATCACCAACACGGATCCCGAGGAACACAGGGAAGCAGAATGACTCCCAAAGTTATGCAAAAACACCCAACCTGGAGACAATTCTCCCATGTAATTACCGTGATGTTAAACACCGTTACATAATGATTGCAGATTCCAGGTCAGATAACTCCCTACGTCACGGAAGCATGGAGTGTTTCGACATTTATGGGAATACTTTTTTTATTTTTAGTTGGTTTGGTTGCCATGGCAGCGAGAAGAAATCTGCACTGGGCTCAGCTATACATTGGATTTGAGCCTCCCACTTGATACATCCAAAAAGTTTCCCCCAAAGTTGTCAGCCAGAAGCTGCGAGGGGTGGAAGGAGGCTTGACAAGAAAATAGCCCAGTGCCATAATTTAACGTGGAAACTATTCCTGAAGGCCCTCTCTAATGCCTGGGTGAGAGCAGGCACACATCAGCTGATCAAGTTTTATTATTATATTTAGATACAATTTAGATTATACTTAGATTTTAGATTTTAGAACTCGGAATTCTAGAATTTAGATTCATTTAGATGTCTTAACAAAGCAGGTGGTACTGCAGAGGTTGCTAGGGGTTTAACAGGTTTGGATCATGATGAATGAGCCACGTT
The DNA here is from genome assembly GCF_003945595.2 of Pipra filicauda. Classification (NCBI taxonomy): domain Eukaryota; kingdom Metazoa; phylum Chordata; class Aves; order Passeriformes; family Pipridae; genus Pipra; species Pipra filicauda. Next base: position 1,069,351 of record NW_024104652.1, on the reverse strand, counting down.
CTGCTCAAAGGAAGCAGAAATTGTCTGAAAATGAGAATATCATAGAGTCCTAGAATGGTTTGGGATGAAAGGGTCGTTCCCCCCCCTGCCATGGGCAGGGACATCTTCCACTATCCCAGGTTGCTTTGAACCCCATCCAAGTGGCCTTGAGCAGTTCCAGGGATGGTTAAACAAGCCTTGAGTTGTTTGTGAAGCCAATAAATTTCGATCAAACTTTCCTTTTCAATGCTGAAGACACAGGGAACGTCACACCTTCAGCACATCTTCTGAGCCACCAAACGTTCCCAGCTGAGTCTTTGGGCAGCAGGGAAAGGGAGGATGGAGACAAATCCAGCCTGTGGGAGGAAGGACAGATTTTTTCTGGTGGGATGAGTTTAATATTGCTGTTCTCTGGGATGAGTCACAGGCTGGAGAAGTGGGGCATTAATCTCAGGGGAGATGAGTAAGTGGGCAGGATGGTCAGAGGAGCATCACAATTTATATCTTCCTGTGTATTACCAGTGGCTCCTGCTCTCTCTTGATTAAAATCAGAAATTTGCCACTACTCCCCCGAGGAAAAAAAAAAAAAAAAATTTAAAAATAAATGACGGCACCTTTGCAAGCAAGAAGCAAATTTTAGATTTACAGATTTTTCAAAACATCTCTGAGGCATCATTTGGCTTCTCCCTCGCAGTCCTCCTGCAGCAGTCAGACATCCCCGGGTCCTGGCGTCTCGCCAGCCTGGCAGTTCCTCCATGGAGCAATTTTGCCATCTTATTTCCAGGAGTGATTTCCAGAAGAAGTTTTTCGGGAGCTGACAGAGAAGCATCACTTCCCCCCCCCCCCCCCCCCCCGCTGATGCCCACAGTCATGGGCCAGAATTCCTGCCGGAAAGTCCTCGGAGAAGAGCAATCCTTCAGCATTTGGGGGTTTGTCCTGACACTGTGCTGCTGCTTAAGTGCTGATTTAATAAGGAAAGTGTGTGCTCAGCAATTGTAATGAAAGTCTGTTAAAGGAAAAAGAATCATTAAATATTTAAACGGGTTACACAGTTAATGTTCTCATTAGTGTCTCTCACTAATGGGCCTCCCCACTGCCCGGAGCAAGAGCAGCCTTGGCCACCTCCCCAGGTTCTTCAGAGGGGTTTAAGGAGTTAGGATCTAGAGGGTTGTTTAACACCCACTCTGTGTGGGTGGCAGTGAATTACTTCCCCGGTGAACTGGGTACACAGGTCTGGAGATGTTGCTCATCGGCCAAACGAGCCCAGAGTGTCATTGTTGGGGAGCAGGGGCAAGAGGGGAGCAGGAGTTCACTGAGTCACACAGAGGTTTGGGTTGGAAGGGATCATTAAAAGCCATTTAGTCCCATGGCAGGGACATCTCCCACTATCCCAGGTTCCTCCAAGCCCCATCCAACCTGGCCTTGGACACTTCCAGGGATCCAGGGGCAGCCACAGCTTCTCTGGGCAACCTGTGCCAGGGCCTCCCCACCCTCACACCCAACAATTCCTTCCCAATATCCCATCTCACCCTGCCCTCTGGCGGTGGGAAGCCATTCCCCCTTGTCCTGTCCCTCCAGGCCTTGTCCCCAGTCCCTCTCCAGCTCTCCTGGAGCCCCTTTAGGCCCTGCAAGGGGCTCTCAGCTCTCCCTGGATCCTTCTCTTCTCCAGGTGAACCCCTCCAGCTCTCCCAGCCTGGTTCCAGAGAAGAGGGACTCCAGCACTTGGAGCATCCCCGTGGCCTCCTCTGTACTCACTCCATCAATTCCATGTCCTTCTTGTCCTGGGCATCTTTGCCTGCCTTCTACACAACAGGAAGATTTCTGACTCTGGCTGTTTTGCCATTGGGAAGCTCCCCTCTGAATTCCATAATCCATCTAACTACAGGAAACCCCACCACTACCCCAGGAAGATGCAATTCCCTGCCAGAAGTGAGGCAGCAGAACTGGCAGCAGGCTCTGAGTGGTGGGAAGGAACCTTTCCTGGACAAAGGGAAATGGATTCTGGAGAACTGGGCATCAAAAATGTTCAAAAACTTGAAGGTTTGGCTACAGGCTCACCAGTGGATGCCTCACGCTGGGGACAGTGAGATAAAATGGGCAAAGATGCCACCTGGGTTCAACACAGGTTGATCATCCACACTAATTTGGCATTTTTCCTTGCAAAGAGGAGACCCCAGAAACAAATGGGAAGGGGTTTCACCTTCCTGAGCTCCTTCAGCGCACCCGAAACGGTGCTTGGAGCAAATGATGTAACCAGTAGAGAAGCTCTGGAAATTGTGCTGGGGGGCAGTTCCTGCTGGAATTCTGGGAGCCCTGGGACCCTTTGAGACATGTCACCAGCATTCCTGGTGAGGGTCTTGGCATGGAAGATGAGAGTGACCTCAGCAGCTGTCCCAGTGCCAGGAGCTGTCCTCAGGATGGGGAAAAGCAGGATGTGCTGAAAACTGTGAATGACCTGAGGGAGGGGAATGGCAGCAGGGATGTGGATTTCAAGACCACTCACGCAGGGACTAATAAACAAGGATTTCTCCTGTCAGCCAAGAGCTCATCCACTCAAGATGATGAAGGAGAAGGAGGAGCAGGGTGTATTGGCTGGTGATGGGATGAGTTATGAGCTGCCAATGTCTTGGAGCCATAAAAAGACAACTTTAACCTCTGGCTGCATCCACTGAGGTGTTTCCAGCAGACACAGGGAGACAGGAGTGTTGCTGTACAGGGGGTTGTACAGGAGCACCAGAGGCTCCCTGTAGCTCACAAGGCACCACGTGTGGCACCTCCAGGCATGAGAGGAAACACGTTTCCAGAGCCTGAAGCCGTTTTCCCGCATGGTAGTGGAGGATCTGCTTCCATCAGACAGCTGAAGCCTCTCCAGTGGCATGGGGACACCTCTGGGAAGGCCCTGGGGATCCCCAGCCGTGTCCCAACCCCTCCTCTCAGGAGCACTGAGCCCTTGTCCACTCTCCAATTTATCACTTTGAGGTGTTACAGGAGTGGGATGAATACAGAGACTGCAGGGCTTGTTGTCTTGGCTCACTCCTCTCTTTTATTTATTAGCTCTAGCCCAGCTCAGGGCCTCATAAATCAACTCAGACTCACCATCCTGGCTCCCCAGTACCTGAACTACCCCCCCTGTCCATCTGCCCACTCCACCTTTCCTCTTGAAATCCCTCTCTGGACCTGAGTGCCCTGTGCTGGTGAGCAAGACAATTTGTCACCTTCCCAAGACCCTGCCAGCAACACACCTGTGGGAAGATCCCATCAGGCTTCCCGTGGATGAGAGATTGATCCATCACAGGGATGACGCTGGAAGATTAATTAGCGGCAGGCAGCCTTCAGCTCCGTGTCCCACTGCTCCTCCCTCCAGTCTGCAACACGAATCCTATTGATTTTCCCTTCCTGATGTCCTGCAATCCCTTTGCTGGTGGGGATCCCAGCAGGAGATCTTGGAGCAGCCTTGTGTTTGCACGTCCACCTGCACAAACAGAAAGCCATGGAGGTTTCAGAACCCACTGTTGCCCAAAGCAAGGAAAGTTCAGGTTATTTGTCATCAAGGCAACAATAACAACATGAAAATACTTGTTAAAATGGTAAAAACAGCCCCTGCCTCCCAAGCAGGATTCCTAAGAAAAAAAAACCCAAGTTTTTTACTATGAAGGTGGTGAGGCCCTGGCACAGGTTGCCCAGAGAAGCTGTGGCTGCCCCTGGATCCCTGGAAGTGTCCAAGGCCAGGTTGGACAGGGCTTGGAGCAACCTGGGCTAGTGGAAGGTGTCCCTGCCGGTGGCAGGGGGTTGGAATGAGATGGGCTTTAAGGTCCCTTCCAACCCAAACCATTCCATGATTCTATGATTCTGTGATATATGGAGGCTGGCAGGGCATGGAGAGGGATGGCCAGGAGCAGGTGATTGATGTCCTCATTATTACAGTTCACCAAGAGGATTCAAGTGCACTTCCAGAGCCCCCATGACTTAAATTTATCTCAGCCCCACAATGTCTTCCACATCCCCCCAGAGCAGAGGGTGGATGCAACAGAAACGAGGATTCAACATTCCCACTGCAGGAGATAGAGCAGGAAAATTCAGGAAGAATTTCTTCATGGAAAGGGTTGTCAATCATTGGCAGGGGCTGCCCAGGGAGGTGGTGGAGTCCCCATCCATGGAGGTGTCCAGGGAATGACTGGACGTGGCACTGAGTGCTCGGGTCTGGGTGACAAGGTGAGGATCAGTCAAAGGTTGGACTCGATGATTTTGGAGGTCTTTACCAACCTAAATGATTCCCTGATTCTGTGTAGAGGCGAAGCTCCTGGCAAGAGCCACACGAGAAAAGCAGGAGCCAGTTACTACAAGACAACTTCTCCATCCTTAAACTTGGAATCGCTGATCACAGCAACATCAGACAAATGAACTGAAGTTGGGACAAGTAATTATTGCAGGTTCAGAGCTCTCAGGGCAGTGACAAGTGTGACAGCTGTAAATAATACACAGCCAGAGCACGGGAATGCTCACTGGGAGAACAGGGAAGGCACAAGCTGCAGTGCCAAGAAGAAAATAGCTGAATGTTTATGACCAAGTGCTGCTTCCAAATGTGCTGGCTGTGTTCCTGTTCCTCTTTGCAGGGCTTTTTCCTTTTTCTGCTTGTTTCCATGATCATCAGGATCTCTCCAGCAATCCTAGACCTGCCAGGGTGAAAAATGGCCACGGGAAACGAGAGGCAAACAAGGAAGGATGGTTTTACTTCAGCAAAAGGGCAGCTCGAGGAATGAGAGCAGGGGAAAAAATGACCAGCTCTGAGCAGACACCAAAAGGAAGCTAATGAGGAATGCACAGCAGAGTCCAGGGGAAGCCACGGTGGATACAGAGCCTGAGGAAGGAGAAAGGGAAGAACAAAGCACGGAGCAGAAAAGAGACACACTCGGAAAGTCCTTTTCTCATTATCACTTGTCCTTTCTTATCAGGCCGAGGAATGGTGGTGCCTTCCTTGTGCAGCTCAGCTCGTGGGCCTCTCCATCTGAATACCAATGTGGGAGCTTGGAATTGCACCTGCTCCCTGGATCCCAGGAACTGCATGGACCCACGGAGCCCCTCAGTGTGTCCCCATCAAGCAGGGGACACACGGCCCCAGGGTGTCCCCCAGTACTTCTGCCAATTCCCCACCATGGAATCGGGCGCACCCAAAAGTGGTGGCTTGAGTGTTTCAGAAAATAACCTTGATTTCTGGGATAGGGGGATCCAAACCAGTTCCCTGCACTCTGGATATGCACATACAAGCAGCCAGAGGAGCCAGCACTGGTGACTGCCCCTCTTTGTCTGGACATTTCCAGTGCCGAGCAGGTCACTGCCTCTCTTGGATGCATCCAGTCCTCACCCTCTCAAGAGTCCTGGGGAGCTGCTGTGAAGCTGCCTCAGTTCCCCCAGCTCTGCCACCAGTCCCCCTGTGTCACCCCATGGCTTAGCACTGAGCATCAGGATCCTGAAGCCAGTATTCCTGCATCCTTAGGAACTGCCATGAGCGGTGGCAAAGGGCCATCCTTTCCTTTGGGCCGGGGCCCCCCACCCCACATATGGGATCAGGAGCTGAACTTCTGCCCCTCGCTGCCCCCACAGTGGCTTTGCAGAGACTCTGCAGCCCCTCTGAGCTCCAAATTCCAGCCCCAGGCTGGATTCTCTGCCCCCAGGCTCCCACACTTTCAGGTCACGGCTCCTCTCCCAAGAGAAGTCATAGAATCCTGGAATGGTTGGGGTTGAAAGGGACCTTAAAGAACACCTCATTCCAACCTCCTGTCATGGGCAGGGACACTTTCCACTAGACCAGGTTGCTCCAAGCCCCATCCAACCTGGCCTTGAACACTTCCAGGGATCCAGGGGCAGCCACAGCTTCTCTGGGAGACCTGTGCCAGGGCCTCCCCACCCTCACAGCCAACAATTCCTTCCCCACATCCCATCTAACCCTGCCCTCTGGCAGTGGGAAGCCATTCCCTGTGTCCTGTCCCTCCATCCCTTGTCCCCAGTCCCTCTCCAGCTCTCCTGGAGCCCCTTTAGGCACTGGAAGGGGCTCTCAGGTCTTCCTGGATCCTTCTCTTCTCCAGGTGAACCCCCCCCCAGCTTTCCCAGCCTGGTTCCAGAGCAGAGGGACTCCAGCCCTTGGAGCATCCCCGTGGCTTCCTCTGGACCTGCTCCAGCAGCTCCACATCCTTCTGCTGTCGGGGTCCCAGAGCTGGACATAGTCCAAAGCCACTGTTAGGGGAGGCACAGAGCCAACGGGCAGCCCCAAATGTGTGCACAGAGAGAGGGATATAAGAGATGATACAGAGACATTCCAAGCAATCTCATTTTTCCATTGGCTGAACAGGACCCGCGATTCCACGCTGCCCGTTGCCAGGATATTTTGAAGACCTTAGTCGACCTTCAGAGCGAGCAGGGTTGAGAAGCAGAGCCACGGGAGCCCCCCGGGGCCCCATTCCCGCTCTCCAGTGGCGGAGCGTGTCCCCACGGGGGCGTCCCAGGCTCAGGGACCGCGTCCCACTCCCCACGCGGGGCATCCCCGCATCCCAGCGCTGCGATTCATGGAAAGCCGTCGGATTCCCGAGCGCGATGCAATTTATCACACGCGCGCGCGGCCGCTCCGACAATCACCGCTACAGCCCCACGACCCAACCCCTCAGCAGACCCTCTGCCACCAGCGCTCCCAAAGTCACCTCTTGCGCTGTCAAGAGGGGGAACCGCGGGAGCGCCCCTGTATCCCAGGGGCGGGATGCTGCGGGCTCCGCGCGCTGCCCGCAGCGAGGGCGAGAAACGCGGGGCTGCAGGGCGGGGAACACGGGGCTTGGGGGGGCGCAAAGGCGCAGGGACGGCTCCCGGGGGCGGGAGCGGGGCGGGAGCGGAGCGGGGCCGATCGGCGCTGTCCCCGCGCTGTCCCCGCACCGGCCCCGCCGCCGCCGCAGCCCCGCGCGCGGCCCCCGCAGCGCGCGCCGCGGGCGGGCGGCTTGACGGGCGGGTGGCTCAGCCAATGGCGGCGCTCAGCGCGCCTCCGCGCCGGCGGGCGGGCCAATGGGCGAGGCGCGGGGCGGGGCGAGGCCGCGGCGCGCGGCGGCGGGCGGCGGGCGGGCGGCAGTCGGCGCCCGGGCGCGGTGCGGTGCGGGTCGCGCTCCTCGGGCTCCGCCGCGGCCGCCGGTGCCGCCGCGCCGCCCGCCGCCGCCGCGCCTCGCCGTTCCCCTATGGAAGAGATGGAAGAGGAGCTGAAATGCCCGGTGTGCGGCTCCTTCTACCGGGAGCCCATCATCCTGCCCTGCTCGCACAACCTGTGCCAGGCGTGCGCCCGCAACATCCTGGTGCAGACGCCGGACTCGGAGTCCCCGCAGAGCCGCCGCGCCTCGGGCTCGGCCGTCTCCGACTATGACTACCTGGACCTGGACAAGATGAGCCTGTACAGCGAGGCGGACAGCGGCTACGGCTCCTACGGGGGGTTCGCCAGCGCTCCCACCACGCCGTGCCAGAAGTCCCCGAACGGGGTGCGGGTGTTCCCGCCGGCCGCCCCGCCGCCCCCCGCCGCGCTGGCGCCGCCGCCGCCGCCGCGCAACGCGTGCCTGACCTGCCCGCAGTGCCACCGCAGCCTGGTGCTGGACGAGCGCGGGCTGCGGGGCTTCCCCCGCAACCGGCTGCTCGAGGGCGTCATCGACCGCTACCAGCAGGGCAGGGCGGCGGCCCTGCGGTGCCAGCTCTGCGAGAAGGCGCCCAAGGAGGCGGCCGTGATGTGCGAGCAGTGCGACGTGTTCTACTGCGACCCGTGCCGCCTGCGGTGCCACCCGCCGCGGGGGCCGCTGGCCAAGCACCGCCTGGTCCCCCCGGCCCAGGGCCGCGTCAGCCGCCGGCTCAGCCCCCGCAAGATCTCCACCTGCACCGACCACGAGCTGGAGAACCACAGCATGTACTGCGTGCAGTGCAAGAGCCCTGTCTGCTACCAGTGCCTGGAGGAGGGCAAGCACTCCAGCCACGAGGTCAAGGCGCTGGGAGCCATGTGGAAGCTCCACAAGGTGAGCCCTGGCCTCGGGGTGCCCTCCCCGCTGTGGAGGGGCACCTGCCCGGCACACCTTGACCCCGCACATCACATCTTCCCCAGCACCCCCGCCCGCCCTCTCCCACTGCGTTTTGGAGCCTCGCTGGAGAGGAGCGTTGCCCTCCCGGCACGGGGAGGTTGGCATCGTGCACGTGATGCTCCCGTGTATCCCCAAATCGTGCAGATGATGCTCCCCCGCGGGTCCCCAAGTCACGCCTGGCAGGGCCCGGAGGTGGATCGGGGACATCTGCGCTGCAGAGCCGGGAAAGCAACAGGGAGCGGTGGCTTCGGGAGGAGGGAGGTGTGAAATCTCTCGCGGGGGAGGATGTGGGGGGGCGGGAGCTGGGGGTGCTGGCGGGTGCTGCTGGGGAAGGGGTGCCACCTCCTCCGGCAAGGGGAGGCACAGGGAGGAGGAGGGATGGAGGGATGGCAGCGCGGTAGCGGAGCCTCTCGCGGAATACTGATCAGCTCTCGGGAGCCTACTCGCTCCCGCACACGTCCACGCTGGACGAGAGGATCCCAGCGCTTCAGGCAGGGATGTGCCATCATCAGCTCCAGCTCAGCTCCGTCCACCCCGCTGCTTCCCTCCCTCCCTCCTCCAGTGACCGTAGGAACTGGGGCAGAAGTGACTGGGACGCGGGCGGACAGGGCACAAGGGGATGGGCGTCACTCCTTGGATGAACATTGGGATAATTGGCCCCCACTCCGGCAAATCTGAGCAGGCAGGAGCAGGTGGGGCGACCTGCGACAAGTGGGGAGTGAGGGGGGGTGTGACCTGCCTGGTGGAAGGGACTCGGCTGGATTGCTTTCCAGGAATGTCTCAGTCATGCTTTGGAAGCGCGTGGTCCGTGGAGGATGCGGGTCGCTGGGATGCAGCTCTGCACCCCGAATTGGGTCAGTGGGTGCATGCAGGGACAAACTGTCGCTTGTCATGGTGCCCCAAAAAGGGTAACACATTGTGTTGTTGTGGGAGGAAGGGTTCGGTGGTGCCTGAAGCTGCTGGAAGGGGCTTTTCCTGACCCCGTTTTGCTGGGAGCAGGAACTCCTCCTCCCTGGCTTCCCAGCGCTCCAACAGAGGTGAGGCTCATGTGCCAAAGCAGTTTTGGTGCCCTTGCCCTTGTCCTCGTGCACAGGGTGCAGTCAGTGATCCCAAAGCCAGCAGGAGCACCATGGCACAGGTGACTGCTGACCTGATCACAGGAGCCTGGGGGCTCTGAGGGAGGGTGGCACAGGATGGAGCCAGGCTCTTATCTGTGCCTGAAATAGGTGCCAAGAAATAGGACAAGAGGCAACAGACAGAGACAAAAACACAGGGAATTCCATCTGAACGTAAGGAAGAACTTCTTTCCTGTTCAGGCCAGGCTGGACAGGGCTTGGAGCAACCTGGTCTAGTGGGAGGTGTCCCTGCCCATGGCAGGGGGTTGGAATGAGCTTTAAGGTCCCTTCCAACCCAAACCATTCTGGAATTCTGTGATTCTAATGTGGCTTCCCAGAGAGGCTGTGGAGTCTCCCTCACCAGAGGTATTCCAAAGCTGCCTGGGCACAGTCCTGAGTGACAGGGGAACCCTATTTGAACAGGGAGGTTGGATCAGATGACCCACTGCAATCCCTCCCAGCCTTACCCATTCCATGATTCTGTGCTAGCATGGCATGAGCTGTTGGATGCTGTGAGCATCTTATTCCTCTTGCCTGTTACGAAACCCAGCGAGTGCTCGCCGTGCAAGAGCAGCCTGTTCTCCGGAGTCTGGTCCTGCTGGCTCAGCTCTTGGTGCAGGATGAACCCCTTTGGTCTGGGCTCACAGAGCAGGAGCAGAGCCAGGTCCAGCTGTCGGTGTTGTGCTGCAAAAAAAGAGAAATCTAACAGGCATCAGGCCTTTCCATAAGGTTTTGGCTTCCCCTGCTTTGCTTGAGGTGCAGCAAGGCACGCACTGATACACACATGAGCATCTGCACAACTTCATGTGCAAGTACTCAAATATTCCAGTCCTTTTGTTCTTGATTAGGATGGTTTATCCTTCCCTGAATGCTCTACCTTTCCTTCAAAATACCTTTTCCCAGGGGAGAACTGTGGCCACGCAGTATTTCCTTGATGTGGGTAACAGACGTGGAGCTGTAACTGTGATTTCAGATAATGATTTTCGTGCAATTGCTTTCAGATTTTTGGAAATTGAAAAGTGAAGTCTCACCTGCCTCGAGTGAGCTGTGTTTCTGCAGGGGTCCGTGGCTCTTCCCTGGTGTTTGCTTGTTGGGGGAGGGAAAAGAGTCTCTTGTGTCAAATATGGTGTTATGGTATAATTGAAGGAGTGATTTCAGGGCCAGAGCTCAGATTGCTCCCTGAGGTGCCATCTAACAAAATCAAGGGAAGAGGCTATTGGCCTTGATTTTTGTTATCCAGACTATAAAATCAATGCTGTGGAGCTTCAAGCTTTATCCTGGTTGGGACTGGGCGTTAAGGAACCAAAACACCTGCAGATGTGAGAAGTGAAACCCATGGAAAAGTATCTGGGTGTTATTTTTTTGAGGGGACAGGCCTTTGGCACGAGCCAGACTTGCTGAAAGGGTGTCTGCCCCTTTTTGCCTGATCTTTTCTCCCTGATGAGCAGTGTAATGATTACCTAAGAAAGGACAGGCTTAAAAAATCATGGAATGGTTTGGGTTGAAAGGACCTTAAAGCCCATCTCATTCCACCCCCTGCCATGGGCAGGGACACCTTCCACTAGCCCACGTTGCTGCTCCAAGCCCTGTCCAACCTGGCCTTGGACACTTCCAGGGATCCAGGGGCAGCCACAGCTTCTCTGGGCAACCTGTGCCAGGGCCTCCCCATCCTCCCAGCCAAGAATTTCTTCCTAATCTCCAATCCAAATCGACCTTCTTTTAGTTTACACCCCGCTCCTGAATTCTCTTCTGCCGTTCCAACACCTCTCCGTGTGAAATCCCTCTTCGGGATCCGTCTGTGCTGCTCATTTCTGACCCAAAGAGGTTGTGATTCTCGCTGCAGCCTGTGATGACCCCGGAGTGCCTCCATGAGCTGTTGTTCTTGAAAGCAGCAGCGTTCACGCCCCAGTAGGTGATTGTCAAGCCCGGGGGCGATCAGCGTTAAGTGCAGCCGTGCTCTCGGCTTTGGAGCGGGAGAGCAAAGGGCTTTTCACGGGCCTCTTGGGGAACTGCCCCAATTTTCACCCGTGTGGCTCTCACAGATGATCCTTTCAAAATAATCTGTGCTGAGGCACAGTCGGTTGTAATTCAGGGAGATGAGGTTTCTAAGCTGGACACAGATTGTGAGAAATCCTCTCTCTTCCCGTCTCCCTTTCAGGACAGTTGTCGGGAGAGGGGTAAATATTCAGAGGGATGGGGAGGAAAATGGGGTTTTAATCTGAATTGTCCCAGTTTTGTGCAGATATTGCAGCTGTCTGGATTTTATCCTGGCAAGCTGGAGTGCTGCTTGGCATATCAGGAGCAGAAGCACAAGATGGAGCTGAATCATTTATTCTTTGCACATCCGAGTCCCTCTTGCTTTTGCTGGGAAGTGTGTGGTGAGTGCAGGCTCAGCAGCTTGATGATGTGTTTTTACAGATGGATGGATGCATAGATGGATGGAAGGATACACGGATGGATGGGTGTGTATGTGCAAATACACACGGACTGGAAGGGATCTCCAGGGTCTCCCTGTCTCTGACAGCCCCGAAATCCCATCCATCCAGAGCAAGCTCTGTCTCAAAAAATATTTTACCCTTGTTGGTTCATGTTGAAAAGGATTGCCAGAAGTTTGTGGATTCTGGTAGCGGGTTTTAAGCAGGTTTGAAAGATTTTGGGGTTAGACAGTGGTGTAGAGCAGTTATTCCTGCCCCTCTCTCATAGGGTATCCAATTGTTGCCCATGACTCGTGTATCTGGCTGTGCTCTGCAGAGCCCCTGGCACTTCTCACGCCATGGCTGGACACCCTCCCTGGGCTGGGTCATGCCTGCCAGAGGCTCCTTTTGTCTTTGGGATCAGTATCCCAACTGCAGCAAAGGTGAACCTGGATCTACTCTGTGGGGAAAAAAAAGCTGAAGAAGTCGGTGGTTCCATGGTGAAGAGTTTCTGCTCACTTTTGGGGCAGTGGAGCAAAAAGCTTCCCTCTCCTTTGGGTGGGGATCGTGGGGTGTTGCCTCTTCTCTCCACTACCATCCCAGTCACATTCCTTTTGCCTTGTGCATCCAAAGAAGGGCAAGGAAGGGGGTGAAGGGTCTAGAGCACAAGTCCTGTAAAGGAGTGTGGTGGAGCCCCCATCCCTGGAGGGATTTCAGAGCCATGTGGATGTGGCACTTGGGGGCATGGGTCAGTGGTGGCCCTGGCAGCGCTGGGGAGCAGTTGGACTTAGAGATCTTTTCCAGTCTAAACTATTCCAAGGCTCTGGGGTGGGATCACACTCTGCTCTGCCTTGAGGAGCAGGTCAGGCCTGTCCAGTTCCTCTTGTGGCAAAGCAGAAACAGGTCTTGACTTTGGTGGAAGGTAAATAGTGCTCTCCATTATAATTTTCCATGGGGTTTGACTGCCTGGGAAGGGATTGCCCAGTCCAAAGACACAAACTGTCCTCAGACTGCAAACCCCTGCAGCATCTCTGCAGGTTGCAGGAGAGAGCCCAGCCCTGGGAATTTGCATTCCATGCTGTGTGGAATCAGTAATGATGGTCAGTAATCAGAGGCTAATTAGGGCTCACCTAGACCTCAGCTCCCCTCCAGGCTGTCACTAGCACAGATGGGATGAGGGATGCAGGGCAAGCCCTATTAAATACCAAAAATCCTGTGCACAACAGGACTTTATTCCAGCAGTTTTGTGCATCTAGGGAGAACCAGGGGTGGAAAACCCTGCCAGTGCCTCTCAGTTTGTGCCCAGGGAACAGTGGGCACAGGAGCCAAGTCAGGGGTGAGCAGACAGAGTTTTTCATTAGCTCACTTGGCCAGGCCCCTGTGTTTGCTGCCAGAGGAACTTTTGTGGGGAGTTGCTTTCCTGAGGCACTGGGAATGTGCTGCTGTCGGGTCCGTGGGAATTCCTGTAGCCCCCAGAGCTTGGGGAGGTATCCAGGGAGTTGCTGTAGGGCCAAGATCTGTTTGCCTTTGCAAAGTAAAATATTTGCTGCTGAAACAGAAGCGAGGAGAATCCTTAATGTTTCCCTGTGTCAGGCAATGCTCTTTCCCAAGCCTTGGTGTGAGGGCCTTCCCAAATCCCACTGCCTTGGCTCCATCACCTGCCATCTGCAGCAGCAGGTTCAATGCTCTCTTCCAGCAATGCCCAACAGTTTTCCCAGTTGTTCCAGAGAGAGGGGTAAACAGGCTGAGATGCTTTAAAGTTGGGAAAAGCAAGGAAATGTCAGGGTCTGGAGCTCCAGGAACAGCTGAGGGAGCTGGGGGGGCTCAGCCTGGAGAAAAGGAGGCTCAGGGGGGACCTTCTGGCTCTGCAACCCCCTGACAGGAGGGGGGGCAAGGTGAGGTTGATCTCCCAGGTAACACAGACAGGACAAGAGGAAACGGGCTCAAGCTGTGCCAGGGGAGGTTAAGATTGGATATCAGGAAAAATGTCTTTACCCAAAGGGCTGTCCAGCCCTGGCACAGCTTCCCAGGGCAGTGTTGGAGTCCCCCTCCCTGGAGGGATTTCAAAGCGCTGTGGATGTGGCACTTGGGGACACGGGTCAGTGGTGGCCTTGGCAGTTGGACTCAGTGATTTAAAGGCCTTTTCCAGCCTGAATGATTCTGTGATTCACACCAGCTTGTGTTTGCCCAGGATCTGGAGGTGAGGCTGCCACCTTGCATTAATTTATTTAGAAAACAGCTTTCTGCCAGGTGGCTCTTGCCTCTGCACTTACTACGGTTAATGGAGGAAGGAGCAAACACAGATATCCTCTTAATCAAAGGTAATGTGGTACAGCAAGTTCTACGAGGTGTTCTTGGAGCCTGTGGAGCAGCTGATGCCAGGAGATGTCCTCTTAGTTATTTGCAGATGGAAATGGGCCCAGAGCCATCTCGGAGCGAGTGTAAATCACTGCAGCTTCATCCATTCCAGGGGGAAGCTTAGAGGACACATGAGGAAGGAATTCTTGGCTGGGAGGGTGGGCAGGCCCTGGCACAGGTTGCCCAGAGAAGCTGTGGCTGCCCCTGGATCCCTGGAAGTGTCCAAGGCCAGGCTGGACGGGGCTTGGAGCAACCTGGGATAGTAGAAGGTGTCCCTGCCCATGGCAAGGGGTTGGAAAAATCTGGCCTCTAAGGTCCCTTCCAACCCAAACATTCTGTGATCCTGAATTCCAAAAATACACCAACCGGACAGGATGATGCTGGTTTGCATCATTTGTCTCAGGCCCTCCAAAGGCTTCAAAGCATCTCAACATGGAGACTGATATTTGCTTGGGTCCATCTTCATCCAGAAGGTTCCTGCACTCTGTAAATATCAAACCTTTTCCAGTCACTCCACATCTTTTTTCTTTTATTGGCCACTTTATGAATGCAGGATCCCACTGGCTCCACGTTTCTCGCTGCATTTGCTGTGGTGCAAGTCAGGAGCACCACAGCTGGAATGAGTTAAAAAATCAGCCCAGGGACTAATTCTTGTGTCTCTTTTGTGGAATTTTCAGCAGGTGTGTCAGCCAGAGTTTCCCCTCTCACCACATCCCTAGCCTGAAAAAACAGTAGAATTAACAAGCAGGGCAAAAACTGCACCTGGTGTTAAGTAAATGACTTGAGGGTGAGAAAAAGGCTTTGCTGTTCATTTACCAGGTTTCACAGGATGCAGTCAGAGAGCTGACAGTGGTGCAGGATGGATCTTTGTTGGGAACACGATCTCAGGAGGCTTTGGGGCTGCTCTGCATTGCTTATTCCTGCTCTTCTAAGTAATCCAGCCCCCAAAAGCTTAGGTTTTCAGAGGGAAAAATCTGCCTGGTGTCACTTATTGAGTCATAGAATCACAGACTGGTTTGGGTTGGAAGGGACATTAAAGCCCATCCAGTTCCACCCCCTGCCATGGGCAGGGACACCTTCCACTAGCCCAGGTTGCTCCAAGCCCTGTCCAACCTGGCCTTGGACACTTCCAGGGATCCAGGGGCAGCCACAGCTTCTCTGGGCAACCTGTGCCAGGGCCTCACCCTCAAGCCAGGAATTCCTTCCCAATATCTAATTTAAATCTCACCTCTTTTCTCCACCTACCACAGCCTGTTCACATATAACCCCAAATCCTGTTTAGGAGTCTTGTGGTGTACTTTCCAGGTATTTTAGACATATGTCTTTTGTTCTCTTTCCTGAAGTTTCAAGGAACTTTCATCAGCCCTTGATGAGCCTGTGTGATTCACACACATACTCATTTAATTCAGAGTGTTTTTGAATTGCATTGCTCTTCCCAGCTGTTATGAAAGGATAATTAAAGAAGAACTCCCCAACTCTCAGAACTGCTCTTTTGTCAGCCTTGTTCCCTGCTTTGTTCTCGGGATGAAGCATTTTTCCACAGGGCCATGGGATGCGTTTTACCTGTTAAATTGGCTTATAAATAAGCCAGTTCATTCCCTGTCCATTCAGATAGTCCTACTGGGATGAATTGGATAAATATCTATTTAGAGCAAGCACATAAGCCAGAGAGAGCTGGTGGTATAAATCTCTGGTGACCTTAGCTCAGGTAATGTCCTAGAAGGAGAGGCAGAGGCTGGTGTGGAATTCCTCTGAGGGGTAAAGCTCTCAGGGTGAGTTTTTCAAATCCCCATGGACCATCCAAGTTGTAAGTGGACAGAGCAGGATGGTTGGGTAAACCAGTGCTCTGGGACCGCCACTGAGGGGTGTCTTGAGTGGATGAGGGTCCTACCAGGTGGGCATGAAAAGGAAAGCTGTTAAACTCTTTAACAAGGGGACATATAAATAGAAATATATAGAAACTCTCCCCCATACCAGTGGCACCTCCCTGATTAATGCAGGAAGGAGACCAGAGCTGAGAACAGCAGGTCAAAGAATTCAGCTTTCCTGTCAAAGGCAAATTTTGTTTGTGATCTGAACTGACTCCTGTTTTGCCTCCAGAACTGGATGCAGCTTTGGGAACAGCCTGTCCCGGAGCTGGCTGGAAAAGCTCAGCAGAGGTTTGACTTTTCCTGATAAGGGCAGAATTTCTAGGTGGAAAAGAACATGATCAAATTAATTTTGAAATTTTCTTGAGCCAGCACGTGGCTGTAGCAGCAGGTGAGAGCAGAGAGGTCCCTGACTGCCAGGGGTGATGCCAACCTAAAACACAGCGGGCACAGCATGGATTAGGTTTTGGCTCACGATTTTGCATTTAATTAGCCATTAAATTCCCTGGGTTACAGAAATACAGGGATGATAATAGGGCCACACTCTGTTTGTAGCAGCAGAAATTGCTCTGGGAGGGAT
Source organism: Pipra filicauda (assembly GCF_003945595.2). Taxonomy (NCBI): domain Eukaryota; kingdom Metazoa; phylum Chordata; class Aves; order Passeriformes; family Pipridae; genus Pipra; species Pipra filicauda. The sequence goes on along the minus strand of NW_024104652.1, from coordinate 1,052,947 downwards.
CTAGGGGTTGAGAGATTTCCCATCAGTGTTAATTACCCTTTCCCCTTTACTAACCTTATATGAGTTGATGGATTTTGAAAAAAAAAAAAAAAAAAAAAAAAGGATGGGAATTGGATGTTAATAAGGCATGCATGGATATTGCCTGGAGTGCTGTGGGCTGGAGCCACAGTTGCCTTTCCCAAGAAGAGGAGGTCGGATCCACAGCTGGGGTGAGGGAACACGGCTCCATGGAAGCAGATGCAGCAGCACCGAGCCACTGGAGTGGAAGATCATGTTTGCAGCTCCAAATAAATGCCTCATGTGGAGATCCCAGCCTGGGTGCCCACACTGGGGCTGCTGCTTCCAGCTTGGAGAAGGCGTGTAAAGCCTGAATACCTGGGAAATGTCAGTTAAACTGTTTGCACAAACCCTGAGGCCGTGGAGCATCTTTCAACCAGGAATCCCCTTTTTTTTTTTTTTCCTTTTTGGGCATTGGACCCTTGCATTTAATTCCATCTTTTTCCCCTTGCTCCTGGCTGGCCCTTGTGGATTTGCACGGTCAGTTCACTTCTCTTGTCACGGTGCCCTGCAGCAGGATTGTTCTCTGTCTGTGAATTAATGATGTTTTATGGCTTTACTTTATGCTCCAGGGTGCATAATGCACCCATAGCATCACTCCTCTGCTTTCCACCTGCAGCTCTTGGGGTTTTCTCTGGTGAAATCCCTGTTTTCCCAGACAGCCAGTGCCCCTTGATTCAAGATGTGTTAATTCCCTAATTCTGTTAACTTCACCGTTTTTCTTCTCCCTGCTTTTTACCTCTTGACCTTTGCAGGCTGTAGGCAATGGAAGGAGCTGCTGCTCCTGCCCCATCCCTGGAAGTGTTCCAGGCCAGGTTGGACAGGGATTGGAGCAACCAGGGCTAGTGGAAGGTGTCGCTGCCCATGGCAGGGGGTGGAACAAAATTGTTTTGAAGGTCCCTTCCCACCCACACCATTCTGGGATTCTGGGATTCCTGGCTCAGCACTTGGTGCACTGACTGGCCAGGGTCTCTGATCCTTTGTTAGCTGGAGGCTTTGCTGTGCCAGAGGGATTTCTGCTTGGGAAGGATCTTTCTATCTGTAGAGGTCTGAGTTTGACTCCAGTGTGTCATCCCTGCCCAGAAAGGTTTCTCTGATTCTGTGCTGTGGTCTCTGCTGGAGGATGTAAAGCTGGGAAAAGGGGGAGGGGGGTTGTGTCAAGCTTTGAAATGGATTATTTCTAACAAGGCACATTATTGATTTCAAGATGAAGACATATTGCTTTGGGGTCAGAGCCTCTGTTCCTTTCCTCCCCTTTCTGGCAGGGCTGAGCTGTGTTACCCAAAACACCCAGCCTGGAGCAGGGGAGGAGTGGGAAGATGCTGGCAGGTGCAGTGTTGGCTGTTCTTACTTCAGTGAGGGAGGGAACTGTGGCAACACTTCCCTGAGGATGCTGGAAAAGGAAGGGGTGGGCTGGAGATCAGTTCTCCCTGCCAAGGCTTTGCCTCGTTCTCCTGAGCAAATAATTGCACAGCCTCCCTGTCCGTCCTCTCCCTGCCTCCCACTGCCCTGGCTGGTTCAAAGCTGCCTCCTGGGAATGTGTGTTTAGCACAGCTCCCTTTCCTCCAGCCCAGCAGCCCCATGGTGGTGTGATGTGAATTCCTAACGGAGCACGTGGAGATGTTCTGGGAACTTCCAGCAACGCGGAGGGCGCCGGAGCTGTCAGGGCTGGGTGAAATCCCATCAGGGACATAATGAGAGCATCAGCCTCCCTGGGAAAGCACTTCCATACTTGCCCGGGCTTAAATTGAAGTCACAGAGATTTCAGGGCGTGACTTAAATGTTTTCAGGGGTTGGGGTGTCTGAGATGGTAAATTGGTGAGAGCCCTTGATGTGCAAGCAGGGGCGGATTAACGGCGTTGTCCCTTGGCTCCGTGACAGATGCCACTGTTTCCTGGGAACACAGAGCTCTTTCTTTGGCAGGGTACAAGACAGAAGTGTAAAACAAGCTTTGACTTTCATGGCAAACCCGCTGAAGTCTCAGCCCTGCTGTCTGTGGGAGCAGTCAAAGTGCCTCTGATTGTCCCGACACACATTTCCTCGGTGCTCCTTTGTAGTTCAGCCGACTCCCTCTTTCTTGTGCCATTTTTAATCCCCAGCCAGCTCTTTGTGAGGCTCTTTCCTAGGAGGAGCAGCAGCGGTGGGTTCGTGTCACGCTGTCACATAAAACCCACACAGCTCCCGTATCCATCCTGCTCCAACACTTCTCCCATCCTGACATTCAGTTCCCAGGGAACGAGGGCCCGAAAGGGCATTTGCTGAGCCCACGGCCTGGTGAATCACAGCGAGTGCGTAGACAGAGTTTCTCACCTATGAGATTATTTCTCACCTCCCCCGGAGCACAGCACTTAAAAATTTGTGGATATAGGATTTTTCTTTTTTTTTTTTCTTTTTTTTTTTTTTTTTTTTTTGGCCAACAACAAAGAGTTGTGATATTGTACCATTTCGGATTTCGCCCTCTGGCAGGAGGAGGGGGGTGGGCACTGCTCCTTCCCCCTGCTCTGCTAACGAGAGATGACAACCCAGAGCGAGGGGCAAGGGGGTTGTTTGATGGTATTGGCTGTGGGAATGGTGCTGTTCTTCTGGAGCTGGGACCAGATGACTGAGCAGCCGATCCATCTGTGACTTGGGCTCTCTATTGATTTCCTGCCGCGGTGCCGGGCTGTCAGATGGGCAAGGACACGCTCCAGGCAGCTCCAAGGAGGATGTTTCCTCCATTTCTGGCTGGCAGGTGACTTGCCCACATCTCTGCCAAGTTGCCAGCTGACCAGCTGCCTGTTGCAGCAGGATTCTGGCTCGTGTTGCCATGGCCTGCTGTTTGCTTGTGCCAGATGTGCCTGGTTGGCCTGAGATGGGATTCCTGGATGAGCAATAGGAAGGTGCCTGAGGAAGGCCAGCACACTGATCTGTTCCAGCCTGGAGAAAAGGGGGATGAGGGGCGACCTTCTTGCTCTCTACAACTCTCTGAGAGGAGGTTGTAGGAATTTGGGTGTCAGGATTTTCTCCCAAGGGACAGGATGAGAGGAAACAGCCACAAGCTGTGCCAGGGGAGGTTCAGGTTGGAAAATTCAGGACGAATTTCTTCATGGAAAGGGTGATGAGGCATTGGAAGGGGCTGTGCAGGGCAGTGGTGGAGTCCCCACCCCTGGAGGTGTCCAAGGAAAGACTGAACATGGCACTCAGTGCTCTGGGCTGGGGGACAAGGTGGGCATCGGGCACAGGTTGGACTCGATGGTCTTGCAAGTCTTTTCCAACCTCTGATTCTGTGATTCTCTGGGATGTCTCATTGTTGTGTGAAGCTTGGAGGAATGTGCCTGTTGCAGGGTGGAAAGGTAGAGGAGGAGAGGGGAAAGGAGGGAGGATCCCACTTCACGCTCTCAACATTCTCCTCCCCCATCTTGCAGTGCCTCAGCATCTGGGGAGGGTTCAGAGGCAAAGGTATTTTACTCAGTTTGTTCCAGGCTGGGTTGGATGGGGCTTGGAGCAACCTGGTCTAGTGGAAGGTGGCCTCAATCAAACACGAGCTGTGTTTGAGGGGATACCTCCTGCAGTTATGTGATGCTTCTCCAGCCGGGGGGGAAACGTGAGATGCTCGTACGGTGCTGTGTCAGCTCCTGGGGTCAGATGCAGCTTGGCAGAGGCAGTGACAGTGACATTACACAAGGTCACTGGTGGCAATTAGCACAGATCATCCTTTGGCAGGACCTTGTGCCCTCAGCGTTTGGCATCTCAGTTCATCTCGTGGTGCAGCGAAAGGAGCGTCGGAGGGGTAATTTATGTCACGACTGCACAGGCTGTGTGTGGGGAGGGATAAAAGCCCTTCCTGCCATATGCCACGGCTTTGGCTTCAGCAAAGCTGTGAATTGTTTGCAGTTGTCGTGAATCGTGTCCAGGTCCAAGAGGTTTGGGCCTTACAAAGCAGGCAGTGGCCTCCTGGAGGGAGGGAGGGAGAGACCCTTTAGCAGGGCCCGTTGTAATTAGGATGAGGGGCGATGGTTTTAAATGAAAAGAGGGTTGATTCAATAGATACAGGGAAGAAATTCTTCCCTGTGAGGGTGGTGAGGCACTGGAACAAAGAAGCTGTGGCTACCCCATCCCTGGAAGTGTTCAAGGCCAGGGTGGACAGGGCTTGGAGCAACCTGAGATAGTGGAAGGTGTCCCTGCCCATGGCAGAGGGGTGGAACAAGATGAGTTTTCAGTTCCCTTCCAATCCAAACCTTCTCTGATTGTGTGATGTATTCAGAGTTGTCACCAGGTAAGGTCATGGATCAGTTCCCTTCCAGTGGATCTGGTTTTCACCACCCTGTGTGTTACAAACAGTAAAATAAGTGTAATTTAAATCAAAAGCCTACCAGTGGGGTTTGTGTTTATTCAGCCATTCCAGAAGCGCTTACATCCCAGCAGGGTTCCTGAACCCAAGAAAACACCCACTTTACTTGTACATGACCCGAAACACAGTTGATTTAAATTAAATATCATGAAGTTTGCAGGACCAGCATCATCACCTGGCAAGAGCCTGTGCTGCAGTGTGGAGTTCAGGGGGGCTGGGCTGATTTAAACTGCTTTACACTCTGCTGTAATATATGACCTGTTCCTAACTGTGCTTTGCAGGGATCTGGAGCAGAGTTGTTTGCCTAATGACCATCTCTGGGAAAAGCTTTTAACCTCAGTAAAATGCCCATAAAATCAATATTTGTTCTATTGCAGTCATTTGGTTTAAAGAGTTTACTTGGTTTGGGGGTCTCCAAATTGATTTAAAGTTATAGTTTGAAGAAGCCAAGAGATCTGTGAATACAAGTAATATCACAAATGTGTGTCCAGTGTCTAATTTAAGGCCAGATTCTTCCTCCTTCATTTGTCCTGGATGTCAGGAATAACTGTGATGACTTGAAGTAATTGAATCCTTCAGCATGAGGTTGGTGGAATTTGAACATTTCTATGCAGTTGGTAGGTAATTTATATAACAGTTTATGTAACAACTTGCTGCCTTCACCATTTTACATGTGCATAAATAAATCAATCTACCTCTTCATTGCAGAGAATATTTTAAAATCAGGTAGTCTGGGTGACTGCACAGCTCTGCAGCAAAAAATAACTATTTATTCTGAGGCAGAGTTCATATATAGATGATTATTTTTAATGTCTGTGCTCGGAGTGGAAGATAATATAGTCTGTAATTAAATACCTGTACCATCCCTGGCCCTAGATGGGACATGGAGATGCTCCAAGGAGAAGCAGCTCTGCTCTGGAGCCAGGCTGGGAGAGCTGGGAGAGTTCACCTGGAGAAGGGAAGGCTCTGGAGAGACCTCAGAGCCCCTTCCAGGGCCTAAAGGGGCTCCAGGAGAGCTGGAGAGGGACTGGGGACAAGGCCTGGAGGGACAGGACAAGGGGGAATGGCTTCCCACTGCCAGAGGGCAGGGTGAGATGGGATATTGGGAAGGAATTCCTGGCTGTGAGGGTGGGGAGGCCCTGGCCCAGGTTGCCCAGAGAAGCTGTGGCTGCCCCATCCCTGGAAGTGTCCAAGGCCTCTTAAAGGCTTATCCCATGACACACAGGTCCCTCCTCAGTGGCTTTCCACACTGGCAGTGCCTGTGACAGCTTGGAACCCACGGAGCTGTTTGCTCCTGGTTCTGCTGCACATGCAGTGAGTGTGTTTTGGGAGCCTTTTGAGCCCCTTCCCTGTGTGTGAGAGAAGGGAGGGAAGGACAGGCCTGGGCAAGCTTTGCTTAATGAGCTGCTTTTCCCTTCTGTATTCAAAATTGGATGTAAGTTTAAATAGAAGCCTATTTAAATAAGGAGAAATTCTTCAAGGGAAAGGAACAGGCCCTGGCACTTCTGAACTTACTCCTTGCCTTGCAGTGTGCCACCAGAAAAAGCTCAAGCTCCACGTTTTAGAGTTATATTAAAAACCTCTGTGTTTCTGGGACATTCGTGAGCAGAACCTTTGTTCTTTATTCCTTCCAAGCTGCTGTGAGAAGCAGCCACAGCATCTCCACAGAGGCTGGAGGTGAAGGGGAGCACGAGGGCTGCCCTGGATGGTACAGACAGGACACAGAGCGTGGGACAGCCGTGGGACAACCCAGGCTGGTCCTGTGCATATGGATTGTGAATCCAAGGGATTGTGGCAGGGACACTCAAGCTGACTGCCTGGGAGCTAATTAAGAGTTGGGGCTAATGAGCTCAAGCAGAGCACTGGGCTAATCCCACTGGAGTGGGTCTGTTGTTCATCCTGCTCTGCAGGGTGGACATCCCACGGATGGGACAAGAGGAAATGACCTCAAGTTGCACCAGGAGAGGTTCAGTTTGGATATTAGGGAAAATTTTCTTCACCAAAGGGGTTGTCAGACATTGGAACAGGCTGCCCAGGGCAGTGGTGGAGTCCCCATCCCTGGAGGGGTTTAAAAGCCACGTGGATGTGACACTTGGGGACGTGGGTCAGTGCTGGGGGAACAGTTGGACTCCATGATCTTAGAGGGCTTTTCCAAGCTCAGTGATTCCATGATCCCACCTCAGACACCCTTGGGAGTCCCTGCATCCCTCTCCTCTGCACCGTGTAAACATCCCTAACAAACCCATACCCGCCAGAGCACCTTTGAGCACTGTCAGGCCCCCCGAAGCCCCTCTGCTCTGTGTGTACAGGCTGCTCCTAAGACCCTTCTCCTGAGCAGGTGCTCTGTTCACTGCTCAGGTCCTGGACTTTTAGAGGTGTTTACTATGTTTGTGGCTCCTTTTCTCCTTTTTCCTCCTTAGCCTGGTTTTTCTTTAAGGTCTTGGAAGATTTTTCTTTCCTCTGGAAAAGAAAAACCCTATAACTCAAGCAAATGTGAATTATTTCCCCCCCCCTCTCTTATCCCCTGGTATTTCCTGAATTCTTCACTTCTTCATAAATGATCATGAATGATTCAGTGGGTCCATTAACTGCTTCCCTCGTGGCACCAGGATGGATTGCTCAGCTCCAGTGATCCGGATATCCTCCAGTTGTGGGTTATGGAACCCCCTCACCTCCCCGCTCTCTGTACATACACTGACAAGTTCTTCATTACTTCCTAATTAGCCAGACGTCCTTTCTTATTAAAGATTAATTTTTTTAAAGGCAGTCATTATCTCAGCTCTTCCAGGATTATTGATTTATTCCTCCTCCTTTTTTATTAATGGATCTGCAATCATAATCCATCCAGTGCCATTTACCTGCCCTAGAAGGATTTCCATCCTCCCCTCTCTCCACCCTTCCCAGTCTCCTGCTGCCTTCAGTGCTTTTATCACTTAGTCCCTCTCCCTGTGTTTTACTTTCCTTGGAAATCTTGGTGTGGGCTCCCAAGAGGCCACTTCAAAACACCTTCTGAGCTTGAGAGAGCAGGATTTCCAAAGAGCTCATTCCTGAACTGCACTGGGAGAGCCGGAATTTGGGATCCTCAGAGTTATTTCAATCTTTGCACTTGCTGAATTCCCACCTTCCTGCACTGCCCTGCACCTTTGCTGGCTTTGGGAGGCTCCTTCCTGGAGAACCTGGTGCTAAACCACTTCCACAGGCTACTTGTTCCTCCCTGCCTTGTGCCACGATGTCCTGCTTCCCAAGGGGATTATGTGCCTGCAAGGTGGCAAGTGAGGGAACCGTGGATCTGGGTCCTTTGCCCCTTGGAACATTTTTGGAGCCCTTGAGCAAATCCCCAGGGATTGGCGTGACTCTGGAGCAAGGTGCTGCATCCTGAACCTGCTGGAGAAATGAAAACCAGTCTGGCCTTGCAACTGGAGAGTTTGGGATTGTTTTCCTGAGGCCAATTCCAGCCCCCAGCCAGAGGAGGGCAAGGACCTGCCAAATTCCCCCTGTGCCCACCCAATATGGGGACAGGGGATCTGGCACAGTCTGCTCCCTGTCTGAGGTAGCACTTCTGGTCATTCTAAGTCTGGGAATGAAGTGCTTTCCCATCCCTCTCCTTCCCCATAAATCCTGTTCCCTCCATGTTTTGGAGTCTCTGAAATCCAGGATGGTTTTTTTGGGTATTTGCAGCACCAAATACAGTCTGGTTGCTATCACATTTTGGGAGTAATCCCAAATCCAGCCCTTTCCAATTTGGGAAGCTTGCATCCAGACATGAAGGCTCAGACTTCAGTGCCTGCAGGAAGGAGTTAACAGAGGAGAAAGGCTGAAATACTGTGTTTTTCCTGCACTTGAGGTGAGCTCTGAGCTTCCTCCTGGTGCATTTTGCTGGCAGGATCCACCCAAGCATCTCTGCACTGCTGTGGTGAGTGTTGCATTCCCAGGGCTCCAGTATCCATGGTGATGGGGAGTGTTTCTACAGCAGTGCTTTAAAGGAAATGTGAAATCCTGGTCCTTGGACCTGCCCCTTGGTCTCTGATGCAGAGAAATCTCATAGGAAGAGGAAGGACTGTGGAGCCCAAGGGGTTTGGGAGTGGTGAAAACAGGTGAAACTCCAGGGAGGGGACAAGGTGGGAGCATCTCTGCTCGGGTAAAGATGTTCATGGCAGGCAAAAAGCTCTTTTTTTTTTTAGTGTTACAGCCTTGGTCATAGGAAAATTCAGATTAGGAAGGACCTTTGAGAGCTCAAGTCCAGCCCAGGAGCAGCAGCAAAAATTGAAGGAGAGAAAATCCCAGATTGGTTTGGGTTTGAAGGGACCTTAAAGCTCTTCTAGTTCCAACCCCCTACCATGGGTAGGGACATCTTCCACTAGCCCAGGTTGCTCCAAGCCCTGTCCAACCTGGCCTTGGACACTTCCAGGGATCCAGGGGCAGCCACAGCTTCTCCAGGCAACCTGTGCCAGGGCCTCACCACCCTCCCAGGGAGGAATTTCTTCCCAACATCCCATCTAAATCTATCCTCCTTCAGCTTATATCTACTCCCCCTTGTCCTGTCAGCTCTACTGCCAAGAGCTCCTTGTCTCCTGGGCTGGCTGGAATCTTCCAGAGGCTCATGGCTGAAAGCAAAGATCCGGAGTGGTGGTATCCAGGGAGCGGCTTCCCATCCTGTTGGAGGGGGAAGGATTGAGGCAGAAAGAACCAGGTGATCCATCTGCATCTTGGTTTTTACTTCCCTTCTCCTCCTGCTGCTGCTGTGTGATTCCAGCAATCTTATTAAAAGCAGGAAGCATAAAATTAGGGATAATTTGCTGATGTTCAGTTGCCGGTGAAGCTTTGCCTGCCAGTGCCTGCTGGCAGAGCAGAGATCTCCCAGCACGGGCACTGTCTGAGCTGGAGCTCGCTGCTGTTTTCCTAGAGGTGTGAAGGAAATCTCAGGACAGCAGCTGGAATTGTTCAGCTCCCTGAAGTGTGTTTTGCTGATGGCTCTGGGCGTCCTTGTTCCACAGAACATCTCGGGAGGTTTTAACGCGTCGCTTTTGTGCTCGTCAGGCGCTCACCGGCAAACAGGAGCTTTAAAGCACTAGCCAAGAGCAATGTTTAGTGAAAAAAACCAAAGAGAATGTTTTAAGAGAGACCACATCCTCTTAAAAATACGTCAGAGAAGCAGAGGGAGGGGTTGGTTGTGTACTCCCGGGTCAGATAGGTGGTGATGGGTTTGCCTGAAGAGATGATGGTGCGCGGGGATTTATTTGGTCAGGTCCGGCGTGAGAAGGGCTCAGAGGAGAGCCCCAAAAACACCCCAGAAAGGTACTGTGAGCTGTCCTGCGTGTCAGGGAGAGTCATGGGAGCACAGCCTCAGCTGGAGGATGGTGATGGTGTGGGGAGACATGGAGGCACTTGCAAACCGTGGTGGTCCCAAAGAGGGAGAGCAACTGGAGTGACCGCAGGGAAAGGACGAGTGAGCTGGGCATGCATGGAGAGGAGAGGAGGCTGGAAAGGGGGTTGTGATGGTCTTCAAGCCTGTAAAGGGCTCTTGGAGGCTTTGTGTTTCCATGGGTACAGCAGGAAGTAGGATACTTAAATCAAAGGAGTGGAAAAGTGGTTAAATTTACCTTTCTCCCAGAGCTGACTTTGGGATTGGGCATTTGGACACATGGGCAGTGGCCTGAATAAGTGCTGATGACCCCAAATACCTCCTTCAACAGAGATTGGCCAGTATCCCATCAGGGAGGGTCAGATTGGGAAAGATGGCCCAAGGCTGAGAGAGTTTAGGTTTGAGACAGTGATGGAAATGACCATCATGGAATGGTTTGAGTTGGAAGGGACCCTTAAGGTCATCTACCCCAACCCCTTCCACGCTGATGCTGTTTTACCTCAGATCCCCAGACTGCTTTTTGCAGGGACAGGTGGTTAAGAGCAACAGCCAGAAGGAACATACACAGGAAAGCCACGGTGTTGTCGTCGTGTAGGACTTTGGATGTGCCCAAGGTAAGATTTGGGTGGGAGAGGAGATACCTTGTGTTGAGCCCATTCCATTGGGAAAGGCAGGCAAATTTTTGGGTACAGCAGCCCATCCTTGGAGGCTGCAGCCTCAAAGATTCATTAGGAAATGCCAGGAGATGGGTGTCTGAAATGAATTCTCCCTCCCGTCCACGGCCGAAGGGAATGAGATGCCATCTCCCATCTGTGCCTTTAAAAACCTCCTTTCAGCTAAATCCATGAGTAAATTCTGTAAAATCCCAGTTTTGGGCAGCAGCCAAGGAGGCAAAGGGCTGTGAAATGAGAAGCTGCTGCTCAGGCTCCGGGCTGGGATCTCAGAGAGCCGTGGTTTGGATGGACAGGGAGATACTGCACAGGGATGCTGCTGCTTGTGTGGCATTCCTGGTGCCAGCTCCCTGCTCCTGCTGCTTGGAAGGTGGGATTTACCTTTGTATGAAGCACATGAGGCCTCCTTAGACAGAGTACCCACCAGTCCCACTGCCCCAGAGCTTTTTGGGCTGCACTGGGAGCACTGGACTTGCCCAGCATCACTAGAGCAGAGCAGGGCTTGGATTCCAGACCTCCTGGATGCCATAGCAGGACCACATTCAGGAGGAAGGTGGCTTCATTGAGCTTCCCTTTGTGGTGGGACTTCATAGAATGATGGAATGGTTGGGTTGGAAGGGATCTTAAAGACCATCCAGTTCCACCCCTTGCCATGGGCAGGGACACCTTCCACTAGCCCAGGTTGCTCCAAGCCCCATCCATCCTGGCTTTGAACACTTCCAGAGATCCAGGGGCAGCCACAGCTCCTCTGGGCAACCTGTGCCAGGGCCTCCCCACCCTCACAGCCAAAAATTCCTTCCCAATATCCCATCTAAATCTATCCTCCTTCAGCTTACATCTATCCCCCCTTGTCTTGTCACTCCAGGCCCTTGTCCACAGTCCTTCTCCATTTCTTGGAGCCCCTTTAGGCACTGGAAGGTGCTCTAAGGTCTCTCTGGAGCCTTCTTTACTCCAGGCTGAACATTCCCAGCTCTCCCAGCCTTCATGGTCACCATCCAGCCGATCACAGCAGTGGGGTGTATTCCTGTACCTTATTCCCTCAGTGACTAAGGCTCAGAGCTGGAGAATCCAATAAAATTTGCATTTCCAGGCAATTCAATGTCAAAGCAAAGTCAAGATGCTGGCGAGCTGTCAAGCCTGTTTATGGCTGTGCCTGACTGCAACCCCCAGATGGTTATTAAAGGCCGTAGGACAAGACAAAAGGATGGTCCATACACTCAGTGCAGAAGGAGGAATTGCCCCGTGGGGCTCTCAGCCTGCTTTCCCCTGTGTTTGGGCTGGGACTGGGGAAAAAAAATCATTGTTTATGCAGGTAATCAGGTTTAAATTTAACTCCAAACAATGTAATCAGATTTCAAGACTTTAATGCAATAATGGGATGGAAGAGCTGAAGTGTGAGTAACCACCGGGGTGGGCTGAGTGGGGAGGCACTAATTGGATTGGAGGCAGATGGAGCGTAATTTTAAGGCAGGAAGCACAGGATTTGCACCTTCCTGGAGGCTGGGCAGTGCCAGGACCACAAGCACTGCCTGGAGGAAGGTGTAGGAGAAGGTGTTTGGTCCTCACACACAGTGGTGGCCTGACATCTGTACCCCAAAAAATGGCTGTGACAATCCCCTGGCAGCTTCACATGCAGGCTGAGGGTCTTGTTTTGTCCCCAGTACCTTTATTCTGTACAGGACATGGATGTTGGCCCATGGAATCATAACCTAAGTCTTTGCTTCAATGTGATGGAGAAAAGCGGGATCTAATCTAGGCCTAAACCTTGTCAGGTTTGCTTGGTGGGACTTCCCTCACCATTCACAGCAACGTCCCCCAGATTTTTGGGATAAAAAGATGCAGCACTAGTTTGTGCTGTTCCAAACCAGCAGGACCCAAACCTTTCCCTGTTACTGACCTGATTGGAAGTGGTTTAAAGCTCCTTGACCTTTTCTGACAGTTGTTCCCCCAGTGCTCGTTTGTTCTGCACAAGTAAGAGCATTTCACAGCAGCCCCCGGGGAGCTCATTTTGTTCTGGGTGGACTCGAGCCCTCTGGCATTCCCTGGGCCTGAAGGAGAAGGGGGGTCAAGTGGAGCAGTGGTTTGTGAGGTAGGTGACAGCAGGTTGTTGCTGTGCTGCTTTTCCTTGCTTTGAGATACCAGAATATCTGCCCTGATCCTTCTGCCAACAAACCCGAGTCCAGCCTGGAGGAAGTGGGCTGTTTGCTGGGTGTTTTCACAACACACAGGTGGGTTTAAGGAATTGTGCAAGAAAAACAGTGAGAGGACCTTGGCAGGAAAATACAGACCAAAATTTGGGAGGTTTGTCCCGCTGTGGGTGTAGCTGTGGTGATCAGCCTGTCTTCCACATGTTACAGCAACGAGCTGAGGAAGGGAGAGGGGGTTTAATTTTCTTTTAATTAAGAATGACCATAAAACACCATCATTGTTTCACATCCTACTCTTCATTTCACGGGCACGTGGGAGTGCTTGGGAAGAGCTGACGAGCCAGACCATGGCTTGATGGTCCCTGGGCATCATGTGAATGTTTGCTCTGATGTTTGCCATGCAGAGAGGCTTCTCTGTCTCTAAAACTGTGGTGGAAATTCATAGTGCAGAGCAGTTTGGGTTGAAAAGGACCTTTAAAGATCATCCAGTTCCACCCCCTGCAATGGGCAGGGACACCTTCCACTAGACCAGGTTACTCCAAGCCCTGCCCAACCTGGCCTTGGACACTTCCAGGGATCCAGGGGCAGCCACAGCTTCTCTGGGCAACCTTGTGCCAGGGCCTCCCCACCCTCACAGCCAGGAATTTCTTTCCAATACCCCATCTCACCCTGCCCTCTGGCAGTGGGAAGCCATTCCCCCTTGTCCTGTCCCTCCATCCCTTGTCCAGAATCCCTCTCCAGCTCTCCTGGAGCCCCTTTAAGCCCTGGAAGGGGCTCTCAGGTCTCCCTGGAGCCTTCTCTTCTCCAGGTGAACACCCCCAGCTCTCCCAGCCTGGCTCCAGAGCAGAGGGGCTCCAGCCCTCAGAGCATCTTTGTGTCCCTGTGGATGGATGCAGACACCAAAGGGACATGTGCCACCAACAAAAGGATGGGCAGCTCCCTAAGGGATGTGATGAGGCTGATGGGAGGGAAGCAAAGAGTTGCTTTGGCTGCAGAAGGCTCAGTGAGGATCCTGTCAGAGCAACACCAGCACGGAGCTGCCTCTGGCAGCCCCTGCTGAGCCCTGTGCTGGGGAGCAGAGCTGTGACGAGGGCTGGTCACTGTCACTTGTGCCCCAGCTGGGAGCATGCTGATGTTCCAGTGCTGTCCTGTGCCTGGTGGCATTTCCAAACCCCCCTGGAAGCCCAGGGCTCGTTTGCTGCGTGTCAGTGCTGTTGTGTTGTGAGAGATGAATGAGGCTGGCACGAGGCAGAGCTGAGCGGTGACTCCTCCGGCTCCATCCCCTGTGAGGCACATTCCAGCGGCGTCCTGAGCGGCTGGAAGTGCTTGGAACCCTCCTGCATCAGCACTCAGAGCCCCATTCCTGAGCAGACAGGCTGGTTCTTTGCTGGAGGTGCATCAACAGGAAGAATAAGCACACAGCTACACTTACAAACCTTTCCAGAGAGGCGGAGAACACAACGTCCTGCACACTCTCCTCCTGAATTTATGGAAAAGGGATGTTTAAGCACCCTTAAGGTGTTCCCCAGCCCTCAGAGGGCTGAATACCGGCAGGGACCATGTCCTGCTCCTCCTGGAGCTGGAGATTGGAGCCCATTTCCCTCGTGGCTGGAGGAGCCGGGTGGGACAGTACATACCCCTCTGTCCTAGGATACCTCCTCTGGGTGGGACATTCCCACCAGGCACAGCTTTGCCAGGCTCCCACTTCCAGCTGCAGCTGCTGGAGCACAGGGACAGGGAGATGGAATGAGCCTGGCTGGCAAAGGTTTTTCTTGGTGAGAAATCACTCTGGAAAGTATAAGAGTGTAGCTGTCACCACCTGGAGGGAACCCACAGGAAAGATGGAGAGGGACTTTGTACAGGAGCATGGAGGGACAGGACAAGGGGGAATGGCTTCCCACTGCCAGAGGGCAGGGTTAGGTGGGATATTGGGAAGGAATTGTTGGCTATGAGGGTGGGGAGGCCCTGGCCCAGGTTGCCCAGAGCAGCTGTGGCTGCCTCTGGATCCCTGGAAGTGTCCAAGGCCAGGTTGGATGGGGCTTGGAGTAACCTGGTCTAGTGGAAGGTGTCCCTGCCCATGGCAGGGGGGTGGAATGAGATGGTCCTTAAGGTCCCTTCCAAACCATCCTGGGATTCTATGATTCAGTGACTCTGACATCACTGGGGCTCCCAGCTGCAATCAGACAACAGATTTCCTTTCCTTTGCTGTGACAAAGGGCAGGACACGTTGCAGACAGACTTCTAAGAAAAAATACCCAGAAGATGAGTCTGTGCTGAAGGGAAACTGCAGGAATTTGGCTTCTGGTGCCCTGGAAGGTGGGATGTGTGTTACCCAGGGCTGCTGTCAGTGCTTTCCTTTGCTCCCTCTAACCAGCCCTGAACAAGCATTCAGGATAGATCCAGAGAAATGGATTATGGACGTGGAGTTACCCACTGCTGCACCACTGTTGAGGAAGTCAGTGCATGACAAATATCAAGAATAATGTTGTTTGTTAGTACAAGGTAATCAAGGCAGTGGATCTAGTTATAATCAGCCTCAGGAAGCAGAGTTGAGCTTCTGGAGGAGTGTTCTGCAGGTCAGAAGGAACTGGCACATCAAGCAAAATCTTCCACATCTCAGGCAGCCACTGAAAGAGCATTATTATTGTTTTTAGGAAGCAACAATGTCATTGCAGAGCCCTAATTAGAGAGAAAGGTTAATAGAGCCAGACACTGCATTTCCTGAGAGGGCTGCTTAGCAGCTAATCCCTGTGGCAGCTGATCCCTGCTCCTTGTGGCATTTTTCCTTCACTCTGATAAGCCTCTGAGCCCTGGGTTCCCCTTACCACAGTGTAGCAGACATAAGGGAATAGGTATTAGAGACTCAGCCGGTGTCCTGAGCTCCTGGGTCAGCTCCAAGTGTGGTGTTCCATGGATTCTGGCCTGTTGTCCCAAGTGCTGCCCCCTGAAGTGCAGTGCTCCTGTCCCTGGCTCATCCTCCCAGCAGGAATAGCCCTCCGTGGTCCAGGTGGCCACTGGGCCAGTGAGGTGACACACACAGGAGATCCCAAGCAGCCACTTCCAGGGACATCCCAGGGCGCAGCAGAGAGGGAGCTGCCTCTGTGAGGGGTCTGGAATTAGACAAGGGGCAGTGGAAGAGGCTGAACAGGATAACTGGGGAGCACAACAGAAGGATGTGGAGCTGCTGGAACAAGTCCAGAGGAGGCCGTGGAGATGCTCCAAGCACTGGAGCCTCTTTGCTCTGGAGCCAGGCTGGGAGAGCTGGGGGTGTTTCCCTGGAGAAGAGAAGGCTCCAGGGAGACCTGAGAGCCCCTTTCAGGGCCTAAAGGAGCTGCAGGAGAGCTGGAGAGGGACTTGGGACAAGGGATGGAGGGACAGGACAAGGGGGAATGGCTTCCCACTGCCAGAGGGCAGGGATAGATGGGAGATTGGGAAGGAATTGTTGGCTGTGAGGGTGGGGAGGCCCTGGCACAGGTTGCCCAGAGAAGCTGGGGATGAATCCCAGCCCTGTGTTGCCCCTTTAGTTCCTGGGATCTCCCTCCACAGCACCGTGGAGCGGTGATGTCAGTCACATCCATGAATACACGATCCAGCCTGTCCTGATCCCCCCCTCAGACCTCAAGGTTCCCTGTGAGGGCTCCAGAGGGAAGAAGATGTGTCCTGAGGATCCCATTTGGATCTTGGCTGGCTGTCAGCTTTGGAGCTGGGAGCTGAGTTCTTGCTGCCTGCCCTGCCCTGAGCTGTCCCACAGGGAATGACTGGGAGGGATTTATTCTGCTCCTGCTTGCATGAACCAGCCACTAGCAGAGTTGAGGGCCTTCTTGCCAGGGCTCATATCCCAGAAAAGCCAGACTCAATCAGTGTCATCTCGGTTACAAGACTCCAAGGGACACTGTCACCCAGACCAGGATGTGGGAATGGCTCAGTGCAGGAAAACAGCGGCTCCAGCATGGATTTGGAATTCTCAGCCTGCATTTCCACCCTGATGTCTCTGTGCAGAGCTGCAGCAGGACCTCTCAGGGACACAGCCTGGAAGGTGCACCCCAGGAACACACCTGGAGCAGGACCAGGCGAGGGAGAGTCCAAATTGTCCTGAAACGTGGAGAGTGAACCTCAGCATCAACCCACTCCACAGATCTGCACCAACCAATCCGTAATATTTGGACTTTTCTAGTTTCTCCCCCTTACCTTGTTTGCCCCCCTGTGTACCTGTGGACAGGCAGCAGCCCTTTGTTGTGTTTTTCCCAACATTCCTGAAATAGATCCAGCAGTTCTGCCTGTGATTTCAAAGGGATGTGTTTAGGTTTTGCCAGGGAAGAGCTTAGATGAGTTGTTGTTGAGTGTTTATGAAGCAAATTAGGAATTAATTGGAAAATGTCAAAGAGTGCTTGCATTTCTTCTCCCCAAAAATCAAAGCAAGGACTATATCCTGTATCAAAGCAAGGACAGAGCATCTTCAACACATCCTCACAGTCAGGAGCAGCCCAGGACATTCCATGCCTCCTGCTTTTTTTTAGTCCAAGGACTAGGGGCAGCCAAGCAAGTTGCCACACATGAATCGACCCACAGTGAGCGTCCCTGTGGGCAAAACTGGCCTTTTTCAGCTTCAACCAACTTGGAAGGTTGGACTTGATGATCTTGGAGGTCTTTTTCAACCTCAGCAATTCGTCAGGTTGCAAAGAATCATCCTATACCTATCCTTTTCCAGGGGGATAAGCTAAACTAAGACTGATCCCACAGCAGTGCTTTAGATATAGAAGGTCACTGCAGCTCCAGTGAAGTTTAATAACTTCATCTGGAGTCCTCATATTTTTTGGAAGTCTGTTATTTCACAGGCCACTTGGCAGCCCTGTCTGCTGGAGAGTTTTCCATTCCTGGTTGGTTGCCCTTGGAAGAAGTGGGGTTAAAGAGCAAGGGTGCTGGAATTTGGGGGTTCAGGGTTCAGGCCTGTACCTTCCTCATACAGGCTTCTCCCAGATCCTGCTGAGAAATCCTTTCAGGCTGCAGAGCACCAGCTGTCCTGGCCACAGCCGGTCTGGGAACCGGGGAATGGCAGGTTCAAGTGAACACAAGGATTCACAGCGGGAACAAAACACTTTTCTGTTCCATTTCAGCGTGGAAGCAGCAGCATGTGACCTGCCCCTGCAGCCTCCCAGGCATCCCAGCCAGGCTGTCATCCATGTGGCTCCTGGCAGGGGGTCTGGAGGCCGGAGTTGTTCTTTCACAATTCTGACATAACTATTCCGCGCGTTAAAATCCACGCCGAGGGAATAATTGGTGTCCTTACCCCGAGTCTCTTGCTTCCAGCAGCGCCTCCAGTGCTAGTTGATGTGCAGGCCTTGGCAACCAAGTCACAGCAGGTCGTTTTTAAAACATTAAAAGTCTCCTTTCAGGGAGGACCCCCCAAAACCTGGGGCTGGTCAGGGTGTTGCCCCTCGTCCCATTCTGCCACGTGTGCAGGATGAGGGGCTTTGGGCAGCTAGGTGGGACTGGGAATGTCACTGTGCTGGTACAGACAGACTGACAGACATTGCCACTGCTGCAGAATGTCACTGTGACCAGGGGAAATCAAACACACAATAAATCCAGCCAGGCTGGGAGGAGGCAGAGCACCGGCCTGCCCGGGGCCAGGGAATCCTGCGGCCACATGGGAGGCAGTGAAAGGGTTTTAGTAAGGTCGTGCTTGAAAAGAATATATCCTTGTTTTATTTCCAGGCTGGAGCTTTTGAATCAGCTCTGCCTGCTGGGGGAATACACTGCCCCTGTGTCTGTGTGAACAAAGCCAGTGGCCGGGGCCATCTGTGCACCCAAGTGAAGGCACATCAGGGCTGGGGCTTCAGCTCCAGGCTGGTTTTTGCCATCACCACCTCCCAGGGAGCTCAGAGGAATGGTATAGTGGGATGGGGATCCCAAGGAAGCAAGAAATCCCACAGGCAACGGGGCTTGGGCCCAGAAATGTGGCAGACCCAGTCTTGGTCAAACCAGGCATCCTGGTGACATCCAGGCTCCTGTGGGACAAGGTGTCCACAGCTCCTGACCTGAGCTCTCTCCCCTTCACAGGGATGTTCCAGGGGCTGGCCTTGGGGTCCCAGCCATGCCCAGCTCTCCCCAAATCCAACCAAACACCCATAGCCCTGCAGTAGCTCGTTAGTACAGGATGTGCATCCATGTGCAAGATTTCCTGGATAAACAGTAACTCAGGGTGGGTGGGAATAAATAAAAACCACCTGGGCTGAGCTAGTAAAGCCTCCAAACTCCAAAGGACTGGCAGTGATTTCTGCTCTTTGCTGTCCTGTTTCCAATGCTATCAAAAAAATAAGTGGCTTTAACAGAATCCTACCAGCTGGCAGGCAGCACTTTGGATTTGGGACTTGGCATAGGGCAAACTCCACTGCATCACCTCCCCCAGCTCAGGGGGGACTGCAGAAGGGATGGGAGGTTTTTTCCCAGCTGAATTCCCTGCTGCCTCCATCCTGCCTTGGTCCACAGTCCCTTCTGGAGCGAGTCTTCCCTGTGACAGCTTTTTGGGAGTGTGTGTCTGCTGTGTCACTGCACAGGGGTGGGGGGAAAGGGTGAGGGATGAGAGGCAGGAGGAGACTGCAGGAGGAAAATTCCCTGTGCACAAAACACAGTCTGTGTCCCCAGGGGTGCTGAGCACCCTCAGCACCTGGTGCTGGCAGAGGGGTGAGGGCTGGGTGCTCTGCACATCCCATGGACCTCTGGACATCCCAAACCCACCACATCCCTCCGTCTGCACTGGAAAGGCTGTAACTCCATCCAGGGCTGGGGATCCTTGGGGAGCTGCACCTGGCTGTCACCACCACAAAGGTGTCCCCATCTGGGGGTGTCCTCCCTCCTCAGGTTCTGCCTGGGGTTTTCCCAGCACTGCAGTGGCAAAGGGCTGCATCCTTGCCCCGGGAGGATCTGCCAGGTCCTAGGACTTACAGCAGCAGTGTAAAGGCATCTCTGCCCCTTCCAGAGATGCAGGGGCCACTCCACATGCCCTGGAATTAATTCTGATGTCAATAATATTGCCCCAGAGATAATCCTCTCTGCGGATGCCTGGCCTAGAGATGCAGATCCCGTGGAGGATCATCTGCTTGGCGGATCCCAACTACTCTCAGGGCCGTGGCAGCAGGAGCATCCAGCCCCAAGGAGCTCCTCTCCCAGGGGCTGCTCCATCCAGATAGTTTGCATTTCATCTTCCTCCTGCATACCCCAATTTCCCTGGCATAACTGCACTGAAGGAGGAGAACCAAGGTCCCCATGGAATGCAGCAGGGAAGTGGGATGATCCATTCCTAAAGGTTCCTTCCTGTCCTGCAGTTTGCACGCGGGGGCTGTGGTCACAAACCTGGCTCTGTGTGTGTGTGTGTGTGTGTCCTGCTGATGACAGGCATAGGCTCTTCCATCTGTTGCTCTATTTGCAGCTTTCTGTCAGGCTCAGAGCACATCCTTCTTGTGGGAAACCAGGAAAACCTGAGCTGGAGCTGTGTCTGATGCTCAGCAGCAGAACGGTGCGGTGTTGGAAAGGGGATAATTCGGATCCACGTCCTGTTCCTGTCGCCTGCTTTGGCTCAGAGTCACAGATATTTGCAGCTAAGACCATGGAATCACTGAATCATGGAATGGTTTGGGTTGGAAGGGACCTTCAAGACCATCTCATTCCATCCCACTGCCATGGGCAGGGACACCTTCCACTAGACCAGGTTGCTCCAAGCCCTGTCCAACCTGGCCTTGGACAAGAGAGCCAGGGAGGGATCTCTTTGGACAAGGGCCTGGAGGGACAGCACAAGGGGGAATGGCTTCCCACTGACAAGAGGGTTAGATGGGATACTGGAAAGGAATTGTTGGCTGTGAGTGTGGTGAGGCCCCAGCACAGGTTGCCCAGAGAAGCTGCGGCTGCCCCGTCCCTGGAAGTGTTCAAGGACCAGCCCCTTCAGGATCCCAGGACACAGCACTGTGACTTCTCAAGTCTTGAGGGGCAGGTTTAGCCCAGGCTGCAGCTCCTGGTTTCTTTCCATAGGCGGCATTGAATCCAAAACTAGGGCCCTCGTGACTGGAGCCAAAAGCCAATTAGCAGCAGTTTAGCTTCATCAGCTTCCTGACTGAATGCAAGTTTTAATTAAACATCCCGTTCTAATTAGTCAGGCATCAAGTACACTGAACTGGCCTCAAGATTCAAAGGCTGCAGGTCCCGTGCTTTAATTAAAAGAAAGAAGCACACGAGTTCAACTCCAGCATCTGTGACAGCTCCTCATCCTTTTGAGGGCACGAGCAGAACAGCTGGGAACAGCACCTTCTCTTACCATGGCTTATTCCTGTTTTGCCTCCAGTGGAGGAACTGGCTGGGAGATGATTTGGCTGGAAGGAAAGAAGAAACGGGCTGGTTGCAACACTTGGGATGTCAGAGCAGGTGTAATGCCAAGAGCTCTTTTGGGATCGGTTTTGGTGAGTTTGGTGTTCGCTGAGAGCCGGCTGAACATGAGCCCAGGGTGTGCCCAGGTGGGCAAGAAGGCCAAGGGCATCCTGCTTGGATCAGCAGTATTGTGTTCAGCAGGACCAGGGAATTGATTGTCCCTCTGTGCTGGCACTGCTGGGGCACCTCCATTCCTAGGGGCAGTTCTGGGCCCCTCACAACAAGGACACTGAGGGGCTGGAGCGTGTCCAGAGAAGGGAACAGGGCTGGGGAAGGGGCTGGAGCAGCAGGAGCAGCTGAGGGAGCGGGGGGGGGCTCAACCTGGAGAAAAGGAGGCTCAGGGGGGACCTTCTGGCTCTGCAACTCCCTGACAGGAGGGGGGAGCCAGGAAGGGGGGTCAGGCTCTGTTCCCAGGGAACAAGGGATAGGAGGAGAGGGAACGGCTTCAAGTTACACCAGGGGAGATTTGGGTTGGATATTGGGGAAAATTCTTCATGGAAAGGGTTGCCCAGCCCTGGCCCAGCTGCCCAGGGCAGTGGTGGAGTCCCCATCCCTGAAGGGATTTAAAAGCCCTGTGGATGTGGCACTTGGGGATGTGGGTCAGTGGTGGTCTTGGCAGTGCTGGGGGAATGGTTGGACTCCATGGTCTTGGAAGGCTTTTCCAACCTAAACCAGAACCTGCAAGCGAGCTGGGGTTTGAAACAACACCAGCTGTTCCTCACCCTTGGTAGTGGCCAACACTGGAGAACCCGAGGCTTTTCTCAGTGTTCCAGATGTCACACAGAGCCAGCTCCACCAATCCAACACCCAGTGCTGAGCAGGACCCAGCACCTCCTAAAATAACAAACCCACCTCCCTCCTCTCCTCAAGGTGAACCTGGAGGAGCTCCATGGCCGGCAGCTGGGTTATACAGGAGGAGAACTGGACCAGACCCGGCCGTGCAGAGTTAAAACGATGCTTTTCTCTGTTTCTTGGAGCGTGCTCAGCCCTGCAGAGCCCTCAGCCTTCTGCACCGACTGTGCTCATCCATGCACTGGGACAAGGGAGAATCAGAGAGTGACAGAAATCCCTTTGTCAGCCGTGCCTGGGAAGGAGGAGGGTTATGGAGCTATTAGCGAGCACAAAGAGGGGACAGATTCTCTCCTAAGTGCTCTGGGGACAGAGATTTAAATGCTTAGCTCCCATTAATGCTAATGTGAATCACAGAGGTCTCTTCTTACAGCCTTGGAACAAGAGCATTGAAAAAGGGGCCAGCTTTCCGCAAAGAACAAATTCCCTTGATTTTAAGGCGCCGCTAAATGGGATTTTTCTTCATTTCACACTCATTAATTCCCCTGCCATCGCTTGCTGAGGGTTGGACTCAGTGCACGGGAGCTGCCTGGCCCACTGCATGCTGGATGATCCCCAGGGCAGTGTCCCCAGAGCGGGGTTCCTGACCCCAGAAAGCCCCAGAGCTTTTTGCTTTCACGTGGAGATGAAAAGTGCAACGATCTGGCTTTTTGCAGGGAGGGGAAATCCTTCCAGCATGTGCCAGAAATGTCAGCAGCTCTTCTTTCCCGTGATCTGGCAAAGGAGGAGAGAAGGCTTGAGGTCCTTCAGACCCCCTGGTCCCATGTGGAGGGCTCCAGTGTCTAAAGGGGCTCCGAGAGAGCTGGAGAGGGACGTGGGACAAGGGCCTGGAGAGACAGGACAAGGAGAAATGGCTTCAGACTGACAGAGGGCAGGGTTAGATGGGATATTGGGAAGGAATTGTTGGCTGTGAGGGTGGGGAGGCCCTGGCACAGGTTGCCCAGAGAAGCTGTGGCTGCCCCATCCCTGGAAGTGTCCCAGGCCAGGTTGGAGCAACCTGGGCTAGTGGAAGGTGTCCCTGCCCATGGCAGGAGTTGGAATGAGATGGGCTTTATTGTCCCTTCCAACCCAAACCATTCTGGGATTCTGTGACTCCTTTTGAGTCTCCCCTTCCTGCTACCTCCATGTAGGTCACACACTTGGGGGAAACCTGTGAATCTGGTGATTAAATCCTTCTCTGGGGTGACAGCACTAAAGCCTGGGTTTGCTCCAGGGGTCACGGAAGGTACCTGTGGAATTAATTCCTCCCCAGAGCCTCTGACTTTATTAACATGATAACAGCAGCCAGAAGGACTTTGTCTTCCTGTGGCACACGGTGGTTATTAATCACATTGTCACTGCCCTGAATGAATCCATGAATCCATGCACATTCCCATACGTGCTCTGTTGGCACATGGCATTAATTAGCCCTGGTTAATGGGCTAATGATGGGCTCACAGCCCCCCCCTCCCTGTCCCCAGCAGGGTGACTCCTGCCATGAGCAGCAGGGATGCAGCAGGAGGGCTGGGCAGGTGTTTCTTTCAAAGGGAATGTGTCCAGGAACGTGTCTCTGCTCCGGGAGAGGCTTGGAATGATGGGAACCCATCCTGGACAACGTGCTGATGAAAAGCCACTCTGCAGAGCTCCAGTGGGGAGCCTGTGGCCACCCATCCACAGGAACTGGCCAGTGCACATCACAAATAGGTCAGATTAGGTGGAGGCAAAATTCATCCTGAGAAGGTTTACCAGATCCCAGTTGTGTGGCACATGGTCCAGGGGCAGTGCCTGTTCCTGGAAGCACTGGTAGGCTTCAGAGGGGTGAGTCCAGTGGAGCATCTAATTGGAAATTAGGAAAAGGTTCTTCCCCCAGGTGGTGGCTGGGCACTGAACAGGCTTCCCAGGGCTGCCAGAGCTCCAGGAGTGTTTGGACAGTGCTCTCAGGGACAGGGTGGGATTGTTGGGATGTCCTGAGCAGGGCCAAGGGTTGGACTGGATGATCCTTGTGGGTCCCTTCCAGCTGTGCCATGTGCATTGTGCTCTGAGTCTGGGTGTGCCCAGGATGAAGGAGCTGCCCATGGGCAATGCCCACTGACATCCCAGAGCTCTTATTAAGTTTTAAGATCACATTTAAAAAGCTTTCCCGTCAGGAAAGCCTCAAAGAATTATGTTGATATAAAGATCCCCTTTCTGAAATGTATGTTAATGGATAAAAAAAAAAAGCCTTCTAAAGACTTAAAAGGGGGGAAAAAAAACCAAACCCCAACATGCTGCAGTTTTAATGAGGAGCTTGTAAACATAACCGACCCCTGCTGATTTTTTTCCATTAATTGTGTGTGTTATTGGAGACCAGGGCCCTGCAGCTCTCAGCAAAACACCTTTGCTGAGCTGGGCTTGAGGCATCTCCCTAAATCCAGGAGGGCTGGAGCCGTGCACGGGCTGTGGAGGGTGATGGGGGTTTTGCAGGGGCAGGGCTGGGTTGTCCCTGAGGATTCAGGCTCTGACCTCGGCTCTCCTCCAGCTGGAGGAGGAGGGAGGAGGGATGGGGAGACCTGCTGAGCTGGCTTAGCAATCCCATTTTTATTAGAGATGCATTCGCTGATTAGCTCCACATCCTAACGACTCGGGCACGATAAATTACAAAGGAAATGCAGGAGTCACTTGGGTTGGATTAACATCTCCTGGGGAAGCAGCAGTGAGGTCATTTTCTGGGCCATTAAATGGTTGCCATTCGTTTGCTACAGCCTCTCTTCAATAGCAATTCTGCTTTTTGTTCTTGATTTCAGCCCAGCACCACCTCAGCAGACACCACAGTCCTTCTCTCCCATCCCACCTCCTCCCTCTCCCACGCTGCCATCCAGGGAAGCACAGCAGCACCAACAGCACCACCACACAGGTGCCAGCCCGTGCCAGCCCCGTGCCAACATCCTGATCACAAGAGGGACGGTCCATTAGGGTTTTTTTAGGGATTTGGGGACATCAGGCACCTTCTGTGCTCCCTTCTGTGTCTACCACAAAGAAAGCTCACCCCTCAAACTCCACGGGGTGTTTGCAGGCAATTTGCAGCCCATGAAAGAGGCAAAATCTCTCCCAGAGGTGAATTGTGTCGGGTGATTTGCTGGGCTCTTGAGATAATAACCCCTGCTGGCAAAGGGGGAAGATTCCTGAGTTAATGTTCAGAAAATGCCACGAAAATGAAAAGGCATTTGATTAACATGATGATGATTATTATTACCATGCTCTGCTGCTCAGCCCAGGCTGGGTGGGTACACTCCCACCCCTGTATCCAGAGGAAGAAGGAGCACTCAGGATTTTGCTTGATAGTGGAGGACCCTGCTTTACCTTCACTTCTGGGAGATTTTCAGTCTGATTGGGGTGGCCTGGCCTGTGCCCTTCTGCTGATCATCCTCAGCAGACATGGGGCAGATCCTACAGGATTTTTTGGTGTCTGGCTCCCTGGAGAGCACAGATCCAGGGGAGGGAGCGGCTGGCTCACTTTGAGACCCAGGATGGATGGATGTGGCTTGTTCCTGATCACCCATGGAAGAGGTGGACACTGAATATCTGCTTCCCAAAGCCAGGGTATCCATGATGATGGCTAACCCTCCTTTTCCTGTCCTTACACTCGGGGCAGCAGAGGCAGATGGACACCTCAGTGGGATGCTGAAGGCAGTGCTGGGCTGCAGCCCATTCCCAGCCCAAACCTCCCACTCATCCAGGCTGATGGATGAGTCCTGGACATGGAAATGACCTTGCTCTTTCTTCCCCCTGCAGAGCCAGCTTTCCCAGGCCTTGAACGGTTTGTCAGACAGAGCCAAGGAAGCAAAAGAGTTCCTGGTCCAGCTCCGGAACATGGTGCAGCAAATCCAGGTACAGTGTTTCCTGGCTGAGGAACGGCCCCTTCCCACCATGAGCTGCTCTCTGCCATCCTCTGTCCCATCCCCCAGCTTGGTTTGGTGGGTGTTCTCCCAAAGGGCCCCACACTTGACTTTTCTTATGACCCCCCTGAGCCATCCCCAAAACTGTCTTCCCAAGGCTGCCGGTCTTGAGAGGAGCATCAGAGAGCCCAGCCCTTCCCATATCTGCCATAGGTAGATCCCAGGATGTGGCAGGATGGACCAAACCTGTTCCTCACCTGCCACCAGCACATTTTCCATGACCCAAGGGCATAAGCACCCCACGTGCCAACGCTGTGGATTGCTGGGTTGCAGTGGTTTAGCTGCACGTGCAAAAATGGTCCGTGTGGCATCATTAACAAGGAAAATCCGGTTTCCCAGCTGAACTGGGGGCGTTCCCGGGCTGTGACTCTCCCTCTGCCCTGCAGGAGAACAGTGTGGAGTTCGAGGCCTGCCTGGTGGCCCAGTGTGACGCCCTCATCGACGCCCTCAACAGAAGGAAAGCCCAGCTGCTGTCCCGGGTCAACAAGGAGCACGAGCACAAGCTGAAGGTGAGCTCAGGTGGTCAGAGAGCTTCTTGCAGGGCTGGGAATGAGGACTAGGATGCTGTTTGTTGGGGAGGAGCGGGGAGGTCACTGGGAAACCACTCTTCTTTTCACATGAGCTGGATTCCGTCTTGCTGCCGATGCCCAGCCCACTCCCAGCGTGTCCCTCAGCAAAGTGCTGCTTCCTCCAGGTAGTTCCCACTGAATTATTCCATCACTGGGCCAGTTACTAGTCATTAGGTCAGCAGAGCCATATGTACAGCATCCACAGGCTGGAAAACGACCTTGTTCATGTCCCATGTTGCTTCCAAGCTCCTGGAATGTTCCTGCAGGATGCTGAGTGTCTGTAATTTCTGCTGGCTTCAGCTGAAGTTCTGGGACACTTGGGGTCGTGAGATGCCACTTTTGTCACCAGGCAGGAGCAGGATTTACTCTGTTTTATGTGCTTGGTGAGCACCTCGTGGCCTCAGGGTGGTGACTGCAGTGAGATTGATGGTTTTGGGGGAGCAGAGATGCAACTCTCAGCATGAGCTGTGAAAATGGGCCCGTGGTTTGTGTCGTTCCTGCAGTCACCACACCACGTCTTCCCAGCTGATTTGGGGCTGAGAAGGGAAGCAAAGGGCCCAGTCTCACCTGGGGGCAGTGGAACAGGTGTAGCCATGCCCAGTGTCTGTTGGACAAGGTAGTTGCACCCTGGTCATCAGTGATGGGGTTTCAGCTGGACCAACATTTATGATTCCAGGATCCCTCCTCTGAGGTCATTTCAGTGTTCTGTGTAGAAATTTCTGTGTCTCTTCTCTGGCTCCACTTGCACACACCCCCCCAGCCTTGCTTTTGGCCACCCAGGAGGCTCCCAGAGGGATTCCTGGACCTGCCTAAAATGAGGGAGAAGACCACCAGCCCTACGTGCCTGCCAGTGATGGGCAGCACGAGGGCACTTCCACGGGGAGACGGACAAAGGGAGCTTTGTGGGACCGAGCCCACTGTCAGTGCTCAGTGCCCACCAACAAAGCACAACCCCAAGCAGCCATGGCACAGAGGGGACCCCCACTGCCTGGTGGGCTCCCTTTCCCTCATCCCCTTCAGGGCATGGTTAATTAAACTCTCACAAAGCCGGGCAGCACAAAGCAATTTCCCTGCTCAGCACAACCCACGGGGGCCTTTCACTTTTTGGCCGGAGGAGGGAAGGGATCTGCATCCCACTGCTTGCTCCCACCTCCATCCCACCCCCACCCACTCTCCTTGTCGGCTGGGATTTGTCATCAGCCAGGCCTGGTCCTTAAAAGAAGGAACAGCCCCTGGATGTCAGACTGGGCCTTTAGATCAGCCCTCAAGCCTCCCTCCATGAAAGACGGAGCTCTTGGAGCTCCCCACGTGCTGCAGGAAGGGCAGGAAGGGCTCTGTGTGCTCTGACAGATGTGGTACATGAGCCTCCATCCAGTTAGAATCAGGGAGTGGTTTGGGTTGGAGACAACCTTAAAGATCATCTTTTTCCACCCCCCTTGCCATGGGCAGGGACACCTTCCACTATCCCAGGTTGCTCCAAGCCCCATCCAACCTGACCTGGAACACTTCCAGGGATCCAGGGGCAGCCACAGCTTCTCTGGGCAACCTGTGCCAGGGCCTCACCACCCTCACAGGGAAGAATTTTTTTCCTAAGTTACCAGTAGCACCCCAGCAGCTGGTGTTTAAAATCCCGAAGCTGCTTCCTCTGCTCTGCAGCCCATGGATTGTTGGGCAGATTTTTAACCTTAAATTATTTGATTTTCCCTTTTAGTCCTTGCAGGGATGGGAGGGGGTGAGTGATAAACACAGTGGTGCTGCTGTGTTTTTAGGGTTGTAGGGGAGGGGGGAGTCTTGTAGCCCTGACCCACCTGGTGCCAGGTGAGATTGCACACTGAAATTGGCCTCCTGTGGCTCCAGAATCATCAGGCTGGGACACACATCCCTGGTAAACACACATCCTTCCCCTCTGGCCTGGGGACAGGGATGGAGAGGGTCTTGCCTGCTCTCACAGGCTGCAGATGGGACAGGGGGTGCAGGAGAGTCTTAGTCATGTGGGTACCTTTGTGTTTCCCTCTGGGGAAGGGGCTGCCCAGGTCATCACCACAATCCCCTTTGCCCCCTCCAAGGAATCCCCCGGACAAAGGCAGCACCTGCAGCTCCAGCTGGACACAGGCTGGGCTGGCCTCACTCCAAGGGTCAGGGGATCCAGGGAGACATGAAAGGGGAGCAGCATTGTGCCTGGAGCAGCTGCTTCCCAACAGGACATCCCCCCCAGCTGCCCGAGGCTGAGGGGGATAACAAAGCCCCCAGCTCTTGCTCAGAGGCTCTGGAGCACTGGAAGTTCTCATGATTAAAGGAAACAACATGAAGCTGAGTCAGGGGAGGTTTAGGTTGGATCTCAGGAAAAGGTTTTTCACTGAGAGGGTTGTCAGGCACTGAACAGGCTCCCCAGGGCAGTGGGCATGGCCCCAAGGCTGCCAGAGCTCCAGGAGGGTTTGGACAACGCTCTGAGGGACAGGGTGGGATTGTTGGGGTGTCCTGGGCAGGGCCAGGGGTTGGACTGGGTGATCCTTGTGGGTCCCTTCGAACTCAGGGTATTGATTCCATAAGCGTTGCAGATGGAGCAGGAATGCTTCCAGTGTGTCAGGGAGGACTGTGAGCAGGGTTAACCCTGCAGCAGAGGGGCCACCTCCCCACCTCCACCTGCCCCACCTGCAGCAGCATATGGTGCTCGGTGCCGTCTCTTCCTGCTTTATGTGGAATTATAACCCATGGTGGGTCCTCCTGCAGGACCCTGGGGCTTGTCCTAGGTCGTGTTCACATCAGCACAGGGCAATTTTGGCCACTGATTTGTGCTGAGAGCTTCACCCCTTCCCATAAGAGACCAGCCCAGAGCATCTGTGCCTGGCCTGTGTCCATTTGCCGCTGCCCTGTCCCCAGTGCACGTCAGCTGAGGAGATGAGCAGATGGAGTGACCAGTGAGACTTGGCTGTGCCACCCCGAAGCCCCTTCAGATCCCAAGGAGTTGCTCCAGCAGCCGGCGTGGAGCCGCAGTGTCCTGGCTGCAGCCGGCGTCTCCATGGGCTGCTGCTCCTTCCCAGTGGGACGTTGGCCATCCTGGCATGGTGTGGCACCGTGTGAGGGAGGAGGAGAGGCCGGGGGGGGGGGCAGAGCCTGCCCATTGGCACAGGGCCACTGGTGCCTCTCCCCACTGAGCCCAAGTTCCCGTTCCTGCAGCGCCCGGAGTTGGGGTCGGCTTGGCTTTGGGACTGACCTACTTTGTCCTGACACATATTCCATGGAGCCAGGCACCAGTCCAGGCTTGCCTGTGGGCCAGCACTAATTACTCCAGAGAGGTCTGTGAGGACACGAACTTGGAAGGGACATTTCCCTGTCTGTCTCCAACCCGCCGCTACACTTGGATTCGGGATTGAGAACCAGGGCTTTAAAAAGTGACATCTGGAGGAGCATTGGGGCCAGGTGCCTGCTCCACTCTGAGACACAGCTCCTCGTCTGTCCTCCTCATAGCTGGCCCTGGTTTTCAAAGGAACAGTGTGCTTTTCCCCAAGGGATGATGCCTTTACAGCTTAGGCAGGTTTGTGCAGGGGACACAAAGGCTTCCCTGTGCTGTTGTCCCAGGAAAAAATCTCTCCTCAGCCCACAGCACACAAGGACTGAGCTCTGCGGGCACCTCCTTAAGCTCTCAGCAGCGTGGTGGACCATTCCAGTCTTTTTCTGGCCTTCAGGCCACAGGATGCCTTTGCTCCATGATTTCATCCCATTGCTTTGGCTGCAGAGCCTGTGCGGACCAACAGGAGTTGTCACATTTCCCAGGAGAGCTAAATACCTAGGAAACACTCACCAGGGGCTCCTGCCCATAGCACTGGATCTCCAGAGATGAAATACTGGCCCATGACCCTTCTTTAGGGGTTACAGTCAGGGTTTTCCAAGGGAACTCGGTGTCCCCTGTTGGATTAGGTCACTGGTGGTGGTAACACAGCAGCTCTGCCTTTCCCAGCTCCAGCCTGAGCCTCCTCTCTCAGCAGCAAGTCACCATGGAAACATCCACCTGGAAAAGCTCTGCTTAGAGGACGTGTGGCTCTGGGATTCAGGGTCTGTCCTAATGGGTTTTCCAGCTGGGAGTTTTCCACAGCAGCACCTGTAACACCACCCCTCACCCCCATGGCCCTGCAGGTGACTGTCCCTGCCCATGGTATGCCCAGGGTGAGGACACTCCCTGTCCTCCCTGTGACATTCCCAGCAGGACTCATCCCAGGCACTGGGAATGTTGAGTGCCCTGAAAGCCTGTTATCTACCCAAGCACTAAAAAGAGGAGGAAGGCGAGGGAGGCATTTGAGTGGGAATGAGTGCTGGTGTTATTGCCTTCTAGGAGCTGTATTAAAATGTAAATTATAGTTAATGTCACCTTACAGGGAAGAAAAGCTCTTGAAATAAATGTCCTATTTTAAGGTCGTAGTGAACTGCTGTGAGTGCACACAAAAATCCTTTTTATGGGCTGTAATTAGCAGCCAGGTTCTGGCTGTTGCCTCATTTGGCACCTAAAGGGGAAAAAAACCCAGTATTTGGTAGAAATGACCCCAAATAGAATGTATGGAGCTTCCCAAATCTCCTCAGCAGCTGAGCCATGGAAGAGCCAGGCTCCCTACAACCACCTGGGAGGAGGTTGGAGCCAAGTGGGGGGTCAATCTCTCCTCCCAGATAACAGGAGGAAATGGCCTCAAGGTGCACCAGGGGAGGTTAAATTGGATATCAGGGAAAATTTCTTCATGGAAGAGGTTTTCCAGTCCTAGAACGTGCTACCCCAGGGCAGCGTGGAGTCACCATCCCTGGAAGAGTTCAAAAACCATGGAGATGTGCCAGGTTTTCCTGGCAATCTGGTGGATACCACAAGCCCTTCAAGGTCTCCTGAGGCTGCCCCTCAGCCCAGCACAGCCTCTTGCACAAGTCCAAGGCCTGAGGAACTTCCAGATTTCACTTCCAGCCCTCTTCAGTGACAAACTCTTCATTACTGGGGTAACAGGGAGCTCCCAGGGAGTGGACACCCCTCATGCAGGAGGAGGACCACAGGATGCTTGAGGCCATTTGGAAAACTTTTCAGCTTCACTGGCCCCTCTGGGTTTAGACCAGGCCTTCAAAGGCGTGGGAGGTGTTTATGTCTTATTTCTCAAACCTTTAATTTTACTACTCACAGTGATTAATGGAGTCTCTCTGTTCCTGTCTGTGTCCAGTTTCTCTTGCAAGCTGTAAAGCCACGAAGCCCCACTAGATCCCAACCAAAGATCCCTCTCCTTTCCTTGAAAACAGTTTGGTTCTGGTGAAGGGAACATGGATTTCCACTCTTGGTTTTCCTACTGTGGAGATGATGCAACCAAACTGCTGTTTCATGCTCTGGTTCTCTATGTGGATTTTGCTGGATCCCTGAGGGATCACAGAGTTATGGAAGGGCTAAAGGTGTGGGCTGGGACAGAGCTGCAGCCACAGCTTTGGGTGCACCTCAACCAGGCTGCCCTGGGCTGCTTCTCCTTGGATTTTGAGTGTTTCCAAGGCTGGAGGCTCCACAGCCTCTCTCTCCTGGTTTTTTACCACCTTTATGGAAAAAAAAAAAAAAGCTTTTCCTTATGTCTTCACTAAGCAAATGCTGTTTCTTGGAGGCTCCTGCCTGGCTGGAGGGAGCAGATGGCAATTCTGCTGGTAATACTTGGAAAACATCGACCCTGGCAGGGAGAGGCTCACAAATTCATTATCCCAGGCAAACCAGACAGAGATTTAAGCCGCAAAGAACATAAGGAGATTGTTTCACCAATCCCATCTTTGCTGTCTTCCCGGTGGCACGTGCATTTCCTCCAGAGGGGGGGTCTTGCATGAAGGAAGGAGGTGGCTTTTCTGGGCATTCTGGGTGGGATCTTCACTGTGCCCATCTGCAGCCCAGCAGGCAGGGGATGACAAACCTTGCTCTGGCTCATCAGTCCAGTCAGGATATGCTCTGACAGTGAGGTTGGACCCCACAGGCTGGTCTTACCTCACACTCAGTTGTTACACCGTGGTCTGCAGCTCAGGGACCCAACATCCACACAGCCAACAGCCCTGCCAAGGGCAGGACAGCCCCCAGCCCCTCTCTGGGAGCAGGAGAGATCAAAGGAAGGCAAAGGGCTGCTTTGCACCCCCACTGCACCTTCTGGATCCCGTCCTGAAGGACTGAGCGTCCCCACTGAGAAAGCAAATCCAAGGGCTTGCCCACGCTTTCCAGAAGGTCAGTGTGGGAGTCAGATCTCCAGGAGCACCTGTTGGCTCTGTTTCGTCCTTACAGGACCTAAGGGGCTCCAAGAGACCTGGAGAAGGACTTTGACAAGGGGCCTGAAGGGAGAGGACAAGGGGAAATGACTTCCCACCGCCAGAGGGCAGGGAAGGAATTCCTGTCTGTGAAAGTGGAGAGGCCCTGGCACAGGTTGCCCAGAGAAGCTGTGGCTGCCCCTGGATCCCTGGAAGTTTCCAAGGCCAGGTTGGACGGGGCTTGGAGCAACCTGGTCTAGTGGAAGGTGTCCCTGCCCATGGCAGGGGGTGGAACAAGACGGGCTTTAATGTCCCTTCCAACCCAAACCATTCTGGGATTCTAGGAATTGCCACAGCAGAGCCATTCCAGTGCACTCAAGTGTTAGGAACTGGCATTGAATGAACTCTTCCCTCCGCTGACAGCATTTGATGCCAGAAGCAGTGTGTGCTCCATCTCAGAGCGATCCAGCATCTCCACAAGCCTCCACACGTCCCCTTGGTCCAGAGGAGCAATATGGGAGCTCCCTCTGCTGCCTTGTCCAGCCTGCACCCTCCCCATAGCCTGGGCTTGCTCCAGCCTCCCTCTGCCACAGCCTGGCAACACCAGGCTGCTGCAAGCAGCAAGGAGTGGCTACTCCCTAAAAATCTGGAACCATCTCAGAGACTGTTTCGTGGCATTTCACAGGAGAAGATGTGTTGTCTCAAGTCTCCCCAGGTAGAAGCGACAGGACGAGAGGAAACAGCTTCAAGACTGCACCAGGGGAGGTTTAGGTTGGATATTAGGGGAAATTTCTTCATGGAAGGGGTTGTCCAGCCCATGGCAGTGGTGGAGTCCCCATCCCTGGAGGGATTTCAAAGCCCTGTGGATGTGGCACTTGGGGACATGGGTCAGTGGTGGCCCTGGCAGTGCTGGGGGAACGGTTGGACTCGATCTCAGAGGGTTTTTCCAGCCTGAATGATTCTGTGATGCTAAGTTGCAAGGCTGGTAATTCTTTTCTTCCTGCTCAGTGATTGAGCAGAGGTGATTAAATTGTAATTAAACAACACGTGATGGGATTGATTGGCCTGCAGGTGTCGTCTCCCCCCTCAAAGCCCAGGTTCATTCACTGCAGGAGGCTGACACGTGCTTCATTCCACCTCCCCATCCCTCAGACAGGGATGCTGTAGGGATGCTCACAGGAGGAGCTGCTCCTGTGCCTGTGGAGCAGTGGGCACATGGGCACTGGGCTCTCTTCATCCCTGGTCACTGCAGCTTTTCCCAGCTGCAGATGCTGATGCAAAGCTCGCCTTCCCTGTGACACCCCGAATATCTGTGCTCCACTGAGCTGCACAGCTTTGTTCAGTGCCAGTGGAGAACTTTACGCAGCTTTAAAGCTCTTCCAGGAGAAAAAAAAAGGAATTATCTGTCATGAGCATGTCCCTCTGAGCATCAAATTTCTCTTCCTGAGCTGCTCTGCCAATCTTCAGTGGCAGAAATGCTCCTGACACCGAGTGTGGGATTCAACATGAAGGACCAGCCAACCTTCAAATACACCCTTGTGGTATCCAGCCTGAACCCTTTCCTGCCTGCTGTGCTTCTGGGAGCATCAGCAGAGCCCTCAGGCACCACTAAACACACTCGTGCTCCTCTGCTGGGATGCTGGAATGTGATCCCTTGGGGAACCAGCCGTGACTGCAAGAAGATGTGCCTTAGTGTGCAACCTGGGCAACCCCAGGCAGAGCTCCCTGTGCCGTAGGGAGCCCAGCCAAAGGCCAGCAGGATTTATTTATCTCCTCTCCCTGGCACTTCTCTACCTCTGAGGTGGAGAAAATGAGGCAGTTCTGCAGCATGGTCCATCTCAGCTGATGGGCATCTCAAATAGATCCTTAGAGCTGCAGCTGGGGGAGGTGGTGTGTTCATTCCTCTTGGAAATACCAAATTACCAGGGTCCTTATCCAGGTAGTGTTGGGTACAGAGCCAACCCCACAACCCAGCTCCGTGCCAAGGATGGCACCTGTGTGTCTCTGGAAGTGGGCATTTTCTTTGCAGGAATCTCATAAGCTATCATTTGGAAGCTGTCTTAATTAAAGACAGGGCGTGGAACTGTCCTACTGCTTTGAATAGTCACGTGGGTTAATAATTTTGAGCTAAACAAGGCTTGTTGGAACAGGTTGCCCAGAGAGATTGTGGACTCCCCATCTCTGGAAGTGTCCAAAGCCAGGTTGGATGGGTCTTGGAGCAACCTGGGAGAGTGGAAGGTGTCCCTGCCCAGGCAGAGGGGTGGACAAGATGGTCCTTAAGGTCCCTTCCAACCCAAACCATTCTGGGATTCTCTGTTGCTGTTCACCAGGTTTTCAAAGATCTGGAATTCAGAGTCTTGACCAGTTCTGCCTTTTTCTGTTCCCCTGAGTCTCTGTCTCCCTTCACATGCCCTGACCCCATCCCTGTGCCCACACAGCACCGAAGCCCTTTGGCTCCCCATCTCCCAAAACCCCAAGGAGAGCTGAGCCCCCCCTTCTCTCCCTGTCCCCTCGCAGGTGGTGCGGGACCAGATCTCCCACTGCACGGTGAAGCTGCGCCAGACCACGGGCCTGATGGAATATTGCCTGGAGGTCATCAAGGAGAACGATCCCAGCGGGTTCCTGCAGGTGGGTGAGTGGGAAAGGCGCTGCAGGGCCGAGGGTAAGAGGCTGTCCCGGATTTTCCAGCCGTAAAATCAAGGGCCAGCCTCTCATCACCTCCAGGTTTGCAGCAGGAACAGGGTAGGGACGTTTCTTACCCTGACTGGAGGAACAGAAGGTTTGGGGATAAATTTGGGATTTAGCGGGAGGTGGTGGGTGGTGTCTCTCTGGAGCAGGGATCAGAACGTGCTGCCTCGTGGCTCTCCATTGGGAGACCAGCATAACAGCCCTTGGGAACTGCATCCCACTGCTCATTCCTGGGCTGGTCCCTTTGGTACCAGAGCCTGCCTTTAAATAATCCCCAGAGCCCCTGGGTTCCCTCTGCCAACTGAGCCTGCAGGGAAGGGCGATGCTGGAAACCACGTGTGACATCCCAGCCTTTGGGAGGCAGAGGGAGGGAGGAGAGCAGGGCAGGGGCACAGCACAGCACACATCCCAGTGATCCATGGTGGCTGAGGGTGTTCCTTGTCCCCAGATCTCCGATGCTCTCATCAGGAGAGTGCACCTGACCGAGGACCAGTGGGGAAAGGGGACACTCACCCCCCGCATGACCACGGACTTCGACCTGAACCTCGACAACGCCCCTCTGCTCCAGTCCATCCACCAGCTGGACTTTGTCCAGATGAAAGGTAAGGATATTTCCAATGCCTTTCAGAAGCCCATGTCTTCCCATTCCACGCAGCTCCTCACAGGGAAGGGGCAGGAGAGAAGAGTTTCTCACCTTCTTCCAGCAAGACTGGGGCACCCCAGACCCAGAGTTATGCCCGTTCCTGTGTGTTTTCCACCCCTGGGCCGACCATCTGCCTCCCTGTCTCAGATCCCTGGGCACCTGTCTGCCAAACTAGGGTGCCTGGAACTTGGCTTTGCCTGGAAAAGCAGTCCCAGTGCATTAGAAAGTTGTTAATGCATTAAAAAGTGCAATAGAAAGTGCTCTGCAGGTTGGGACGTGTATCCTGGGAACAGCACAAAGCTGTTCCCAAAGCTCTGCTCACATACCCACACTCACTCAGTGCTGAGCAGCATCTGGCATGGACCAGATGTCCCTCCAAGCACACAGAGCCACGTCACTCATCTTGGGGACTCCTCTCCCTCCCCTCTCCTCGCTGTTGGTTTGGACCTT
The DNA here is from genome assembly GCF_003945595.2 of Pipra filicauda. Classification (NCBI taxonomy): domain Eukaryota; kingdom Metazoa; phylum Chordata; class Aves; order Passeriformes; family Pipridae; genus Pipra; species Pipra filicauda. The sequence goes on along the minus strand of NW_024104652.1, from coordinate 1,016,618 downwards.
CCTTTCGGTTTAAATTTCCTCCCCGTTCTCTGTTCCCTCTGTGCTCACTCTCCTGTACCACCAAGAGCTGCTGCAACCTGTGAGCAATTTGGGATTTAGCAAGCTCAAGGAAGCTGAAGAAGGTGCAAAAAGGGCTGTGGACACACAGGGAAGCTCAGGAGGATGTTGAACATGGGCTGTACCTTCAGCTGGTGCAGATGAGTTGCATGGGGAAAGGGCCACCAGCTGCGGGTCTGCCCCGGCTCTTCACTCCCATCACAGCTGGAATTCCTGGCTTGGGAGCTGTTTACACACCCCAGTGTGTCTCAGTGGTCAGGGAGAGGAAGGCTGATGACCACAGGGCTCCTCTGTCACGATAATGAGCATCTTCAGATCGTGGCCCTGCTGGCCTTTGCAGCAGTGAGGAGGGGCCGTGGCTGCTCGTGGTTGCTCATCGTTAGCCCGGCTGTTAATTTGAAATGTCAGTGATATTTTGTGGTAGCAAGCCCAGGGAGGGCTGGATTGCTATTTTACATTAGCCCTCCCTTCCTGCAATTTAGCCCAGAGGGTTATTTTTAATTAATAAGAGCAAATCTGCTGCTGGTTTAGCCGCCCACCCTCCTCTCATCATCTCCCTCCTCCTCTCAGCTCACCCTCACCGTGGAAATAAGTTGTTGGTTTTTTTAGACCAGCAGAAGGTGGGGTTTGGATCCCAAATCTGTGTTGCAGCACTGGGGGAGGGAGGGCAACACCTGAGGTCTTGATAAAGGGTGAGGAACAGGTAGCCTGGCAGTTCCTGAGGGTCCAACCCAGGAGGTGGAGGAGTCACAGCGGGGGAAAGCTGAGCCTTTGCCAGCAAGTCCATCTTTTTTCTCCCAGGCATCCATGGCTCCTCCACATCTTGTCTGGATTCTCTGTTGTCCCTGGCTCTTGTCACTTTGGGCAGTGAGGATGAGGATGGTGGAGGAGCAGCTCTGTTGAGAGAGATGTGTCAGTGGACACCTCCCTTCCCTGTCATGCTGTCACCCTTCCATGCTTTTCAGAGCGTGGGGTCAGAGACAGGGCTGCGTGACACACGTGGAGATTCCCAAACACAGCAGAAAAAAACCTGGGAGTCCTTTCTGCCCCCTGTGTAGCTGATGGGAGCCATAGGGGGTACTCAGCCCCTCAGCTTCAGGTCCTCTCCTTTTTGTTACAGTGAATTTATTTAATGGAAAAGCAGAGCAGCACTTGCTGCTGGCCTGTAGATAAGTCCAGGCTCAGGGCTCTGTGGAGCTTTGGGAGAGTGTCCCAGGTTTGGGATTGGCTTCTCTATATCAGGTGTATTGCTGTGCTGCCAAAATTCCCCCAAATTAATTAGTAAACAAGAATAAACCAGAGAAGCTCTGGGGAAACCTCAGCTTCAGCAAGCTGTGAGGTGGAGGAATTCGGAGTCCTTTCTGCTTCCTTTCCACCTCACGCCCTCCAGACCACAGTTAACACCCCTAGTGCTGCCTTCACAGCCAGGCAATAAGTGCATCCCAATAAATGCATCCTCCTCCTCGCCCCGTGTGGTGCCAGCAGCCAGGGTTCCACTGATTTGGGTTTAGTTTCCTCCCCAGTGCCGGCCCCGCCGATCCTGCAGCTGGAGGAGTGCTGCACCCACAACAACAGTGCCACCCTGTCCTGGAAGCAGCCCCCCTTGTCCACGGTGCAGGTGGAAGGATACATCCTGGAGCTGGATGATGGGAACGGCGGCCAGTTCAGGGTGAGTGCTCGGAGCAGGTCCCAGCAGGAAGGGGATGCTCCTGCCTCCAGTATTTCCCTGCCATGAAGTGACCTCAGAGCTCCTCGTACTTCTTGCAAGTCCCCTGTTCCCTGGAAAGGGGAATGGCTTCCCACTGCCATTTGGGATATTGGGAAGGAATTCCTGGCTGTGAGGGTGGGGAGGCCCTGGCACAGGTTGCCCAGGGAAGCTGTGGCTGCCCCTGGATCCCTGGAAGTGTCCAAAGCCAGGCTGGAGCAACCTGATCTAGTGGAAGGTGTCCCTGCCCGTGGCAGGGGGTGGAAAAACATGATCTTTAAGGTCCCCCTTCCAACCCAAACCATTCTGGTATTCCATGATTCTATGAAGCTCCGTATTTTTAGGTTGCTGAATATTTCATGCAGGGTATGCTAATTGCTGTGAAAACTTCATGCTTTGCCAGCTGCCAGCAAGCACAGAGGTGTTTCAGGCCCGAGGGCTTTTAAATTGCTGTAATTACACAATTAAAATATGATTTTTCTCTGATCCGACACGCTGATAATTATCCTGGCGTGTTCACATCCACCCAGAGCAGGCACAGGGACCAGCCCATGGTGCTCTGAATTCATCCACAGAAAACTCAGGCAGTCAGGAGCCAGAGCACAGTCCAGGTGGAAGAGAGGTGACATGGGTGGGATCTGGAGAGAGAAGGGAGCAGGAGGCTGGATGTGGGGAGACCAAGGCTCAGTGCTTGCGTCTGATAGTATTCCTTCCCGATATCCCATCTATTCCTGCCCTCTGGCAGTTTGAAGCCATTCTCCCTTGTCCTGTCCCTCCATGCCTTGTCCCCAGTCCCTCTCCAGTTCTCCTGGAGCCCCTTTAGGCCCTGGAAGGGGCTCTCAGGTCTCCCTGGAGCCTTCTCTTCTCCAGGTGAACACCCCCAGCTCTCCCAGCCTGGCTCCAGAGCAGAGGTGCTCCAGCCCTTGGAGCATCTCCATGACATCCTCTGGACTTGCTCCAGCAGCTCCACATCCTTCTGATGTGGGGGCCTCAGAGCTGTGTGCAGCATTCCAGGTAGATCTCACCCAAGCAGAGCAGAGGGGCAGGATCCCCCCCCTCACCTGCTGCCCACACTGCTGGTGCTGCAGCCCAAACACGTGTCAAGGAACAAATCACAGTCTCAATCTGCTCTGCTTTAGCCATACAGTGCTCACAATCTCCCCCAGGTAGCAGAGCAGGGCTGAATCCCGTGCATCCCGACCTCCAGGAGCTGTTCTCCCAGCCCTGGGGCTCCACACTGTGGGCACTGACCGTGGTTGCCTTGCAGGAGGTGTACGTGGGCAAGGAGACCATGTGCACGGTGGACGGGCTGCACTTCAACAGCACCTACAGCGCCCGGGTCAAGGCCTTCAACAAGTCAGGAGTCAGCCCCTACAGCAAGACCCTGGTGCTCCAGACATCCGAGGGTAAGGAATTGCAGCAGCTCCAGCCCGGAGCGCTCGGACACCGCTCACACGCAGCCTCCAGCACACCCCAGCTTAGCTCTGCTGGTGCTCCAGTACCTGAGCATTCCCTGCGGGAAAGCCAGCGCTGACCACAGGGGAAAGGGGATGCCAGGAGCCTGAAACAGTGCCCAAACTTCTGTCTCACCCCCTTTCCTTTGCAGGAGGTGTTCTCTGGGGAGGTGCGGTGAGAGGTATTTGAATTTGGGGTTGCGTGGCACAAAGGGAAGCTCAGATGTTTTCATTAATCCCATTTAAAACAAAACACTGTCAGCATTGCTCCTGAGGGCTGTGCATGGCTGGAACCACAGGATTCAGCCCCTGGAAGTGCAGGACAGGGAGCAGAGGGACCACAGAGCCATGTGGGTGTCCTTCCAGACCCAGGGGTGCACAGCCAGCCCCGCCAGCATCGTCTGCCTCACCCCCACAGCAGCAGGAGCTCAGAGGGAATATTAAACACTCCCTTGCAGGCTGCAGAGGAGTCTCCCTGCCTGGCTTTAAGTACATTTGTCACACCAGGCCCTTAATCCAGTGCGGAAAATTGGCTTATTTCTGCCATGCAGGTGGAGAGTGGCGGGGCTGCGTCCGAGGTGGGAGTCGGAAGCAGCTGTGGAGGAAGGGATCAGCCCCCACTAGCATGTCTGCTGCCCCACAGCCTCACTGCCAGGCACAAAACCCCTCCCTGGGAGTTTTCCACGCTTGGTGGAATCCCTTTTCCTTACTCCCAGACTAAAATCTCTCTTTTCCAAGCCTTGTGAGGACTTCTTTCAGGGCAGCATCCAGCTGGCTGGCAGCTGGGATCAGAAGGGAGCAAACACAGCTCGTGGGGTGAAAGGAGGGCAAGAGCTTTCCTGCCACAGAACATCACTGGTGGCTTTGAGCAAGGAGAAAAATGGGTTTTCTGCTGAGAAAGTGGAAGACAAAAGCAGAGCAAGGCTACTCTGAGCATTTCTTTTGCTGCCTGCACTTATCTGCAGGAGATAACCATTCCAGTTTGGAAAGAAAATGTGCCAGGCTTGGATGCGTGGGCAGCTCAGCAAGGAATGGGACTCACTCACATGTTGCAGAGGTAGAGTGAAGAGCAAATCTGTGACAAACCTTCTCAGAGGAGAGGCAGGAAATTCAGATCACAGGCACAAAGGCCTTGGCACGTCTGCCAGAGACACGTCAGCGTGAGAGTTTGCACAGCTGAGCGCCAGGAAGCGTCCAGGAAACCTCAGCATTCCTGGGGATGGGACAGCCCAGGTCCAGCCCCACGCTGGGGTGGCCAGGACCTCCACCAAAGCCTGAAGGTCAACAGTTCTCACCCACTTCACTACCCAGCTTCACCAGCCTTGGCAGGAGACAGCAGAGCTTTGGCTTCTCATCACATTTGTGTCTCGTAAGGCCCGTTTGAGACACAATTCCCTCACCAAAACCAGCTGGGCTTTAAGTCATCCCCAGCCAGGAGTCTGCAGGGTCCCCACTATGATCTTCCCAGCTCTGCCTTCCTCTCAGAGGTGTTCTCACTCCCGAGTCAAGCCCAAGCTCAGCTCCAAAATAGGAAGGAATCTGGGAGAAAACAGCTGTTCCTGGTCCCAGCAGGGCCGTGCTTGGGGCTGGTGCTTGGTCTGTGGAGCAGAGGGAAGTTCCACTCTCCAGAGCACCAGGATGAAAGTTTGCTGCATTCAGCCTTTTCACTTGAATGAGCTTTTGCATTTGTTGTTCCAGCACGGAAGAAAGAGGGAGGAAAAGTCAAATGGGCCTGGAGCATTTTGTGCTCTTAGAGGCCGTCTGAGCTTTTAGGATTCAAAGAGAAATAAATTACATCTGTGTGCAGCTTCCGGATATCCGAGGGACTCGCTGAATAGAGCTCGCACGTCGCAGCTCTCTCTTAAGGTTGGGCTTTTATTTCTGGCTTTTACAGCAGCATCAAGGCCTTTTAAGAGCTATTTTGTCTGAAGCAGGCTTAGCTTTCCCCTTCAGCTGAGCTCTGCAGCTTCCTGCAAAGAGCTCGTGTGGGAAGAGGGGACAAAAGGAGAGACGGGCTCGATGCAAAGAGAACATCTCTTGGAACGTGGCTGTCCTGCTGTGAGTGGCTGTGAGGAATTCTTTATTTAAAAGCTGGTTTCTAGTCCTGGCCCATGAGATCCTGTGGAAGGGAACTGGAGTCTGTTCTTCCTTCAGTGAGCAGTGAAATGGTTGGCAGGGTGGGGAATGTGAGACACCTTGCAGGGCCTCAGAATCTGAAGAGAACAAGGTTGAGAAGAGGGTAAAGTTGTGTCTGGGGCTCTGTGGTCCTGCCCAGCCAAACAGCCAAGGGGAGCCAGGCAGCACTGATGGGAATATCCCATCCCATGGGAAGGTGGCACATGCACAAGTTACAGCAAGAACATCTCCCCAGCCCGTGGTGTGGGGCATCTTCTGCTCATCCCAAAGGAAACCATTGCAGTTCACTCTTCAAAGCTGGTTCTTGGTGCCACCAGCAGGACAAGGTGGTTCCTGGCTGGGAGAAGGGCAGTGCCCCAGAGCCCTTCCCACATGCTGGAGCTTCCCAGGGGTGAAGATCCCCATCATCAGCACGGCCAAATGGGAGGAAGGGCTGAAGGCAAAGTTCTTTTCCTTGAACCGTGTCCTCTCCTGAGCTGATGTCAGGCTGTTTCACATCAGCCCTAGGAGTGCCTCCTGCCCTGTCACATCTTAGCCAAAGGCTCCAAGGCTCTGCCATGTGAGACCTGCCTTAATCTCTCTGTTACACAAGCTCCTGGATGAAGTCCAGCTGTAGGCTGGGAAGTCAGTCTGGGAGGGGTTTTGCAAGCTGAGCCTGTCCCGGGGCACAGACATCTCCCAAAAGCTTGGCCAGTGGCAGCACTGCTTGGTTCTCCTCACCCCTGGGAGACCTCAGGTCTCCCCCAGCCTCCTCCTCCCTGAGCTGGGCAACCCCTGCACTCCTGATCTTCCCTCATCCAGCAGATTTTCCAGGTTCTGGTCAGTCTCCTGCTGACTTAGAGACCTTCCTAAGGGATTGGAGTCTGCAAGTGGGCTGGCTGCTGGGCTGCTTTTCTCTACACAGGTTTCTGAGATGGTTCTGAGTTCCTCCAGTGTGGTGCTTTTCCATGTGCTGAAGGACCAACTCATCCCAGGTGGAGATGGAGAAGAGGGGACTGTCCCTGCCTGCTCCCCAGGCCCAGAGCTTCCACCTCCCTTCCCCAGCATAGTCAAGCCCCTCTTCTTTTATCTTCTTTCAAACCCAGCTCCTCATTTGGAGCCCAGCTTCAAATTCCTGACCGTTCATGGAATGACCCTCAGCAGCAGCCAGGGCTTTTTAACCGGCAGCTCTTGGAAAGGGGTGAAAATCCAAGGGGAAACAGCCTCCAAGGAGCTATAGGGTGCTAATTAGGGGGAGCCATGAGCGTGGCTACTCACGGTAGTAGCTCCTCTCACTCTTGGGAGGCTTTAGAGCCCACCCTTCCCTAAGCTTGAGCTCTGTTTTTTGACCTGTTTTGCAATAATTTACGTAACCTGTGCCTGACCCCACTTGACACTCTTTGCCTCCACAGCCTCGGCTGCAGCAGCAGAAGTTACAACCCACTGGGCAAAGAAACGTTCCCTTTTTACCTGTTTTAACATGATTTCCACCTCAATCCGTATTCACAGCTGAGATGGGAAGGCTGGGGATATTCAGTGTGCCGGGAATTTGAATGTGTGGATGGCGGATTCCATGTTTTCATGTTGACATATCCCTAGACAAGGCTAGGGAAGAAGTTGCAGGAGGTGACCGTGTGTGAAAACAGATGACTCAAGGGGTCTGACATTTTTCTGTGAATCTCCTGAGTTAAATTCTTACTGTAAGGCTCAGATGTGTTTTGACAGGTACAAAGGGATACCAAGAACACAACATCCCGAACAACCTTTGAGTAAGGTGGGTGCTTGGTGGCTCTTTAGGGTGACAGAGCTTAGTACAGCCCTGCAAAATGCCTTTTCAGTGTTACCAACTGAATTTTTCCACCATTATTGTGCACAGAAAGGTGTGAGATGTATGAAGAGCACGATGGGGAGTGTGCATGGTAACCTGTGAATTTTTTTAGGTGCGTTACTGTGAAGAGGTGCAGGACCCCCTTTAACGAAAAAAAACCTATTGAATTTGTCACGCTGACATGAAGATGAATGCGTTTTCCTTGCCGGTGCTGCCAGGCAAGGCTGCCCTGGAGGGCCTGGCTGGGTTGCACGGCCCCAGACATTCCCGCCCCACGCTCCGGAGCAGGATCCGTGCGGTGCCGGAGCGTCTGTGCTCTGCTCCAGGATCCGGGCTCGGGCGATGGAGCGACGCCGTCCAGAGCAGAGAGCCCGTTTCTGATCTCTAGTTTGCGTTGATCTTACTGTTTAGACACGCAGTCAGAAGAACAGACCCTCCCTTTTCCAGTGCCTTTGGAAAGATCGCAGCTTCGTAGAATGAGTCCTTTCTCCTCCACCCTTAACCTGCAACCCAGCTTCTCGGGGAGATCCTACTTTGAGCTAAGATCTTCGGCCCACCAGCTGAGCTTGCATTCTTCCTTACAGTCCCTGAATTCAGCCGGTGAGCTGAGCACCTCTGGCGTTTCCTCTTGGTCTGTGCTTCTGGGCATCTCCAAACTATCTGTTTGTTCTGTTCCGTTGTGTTTGTTTTTCCCATGACATGCGGATGGATAGCAGGGGGAATTCTTTCTGTTTGTCACTGGCCTGCTCCTGCCGCCGAGGGGGGTTCTGGTGGCCTAGTTCTTGTGGTGTTTTCGTCTGTATGTGGGCAGTTTGGGGTGATGGAACAGCACAGTAACTCCTCATGTGGGTGCTGTTCTTGGCAGGGCGTTGCTGAACCCTTCGGCACAGCCGGCAAAGCAGATCATAGAATTCCAGACTGGTTTGGGTTGGAAGGGACCTTAAGGACCATCCAGTTCCGACCTTCTGCTACAGGCAGGGACACCTTCCACTAAGAGATCCCTCATCTCTAGTTTGCGTTGATCTTGTGTCAAGGGACAGTCAGAAGGAAAGACCTTCCCTGGGAGAAACCTGTGGGAACACCCCGATGGATTGTTTTCCCTATACAGCCAGGAGGCACAGCCTCTGCTGTGAGATTCGGTCTGTGAAATCAGTTTGGTTGATTAAATCTAAACCCTTCTTAAGCAAGAAGCAAATCTGGATGAAGGCAAGGTCTAACTTGTTGCCCAGAGAGGTTGTGGACTCCCCGTGCCTGCAAGTGTTCAAGGTTGGACAGGGCTTGGAGCAACCTGGGATAGGGAAGGTGTCCCTGCCCATGGCAGGGGGTTGGAACAAGATGATTTCTAAGTCCCCCCCAACCCAAACCAGTCTGGGACTCTCTGATTCCAGCTCAGGCCAGCTCACAGCCCAGCTTAGGACCCTGAAGACATGGGCTTGCATCTGCTCAGCTTTGAGCCCTGGGCTCGGCTTTTCCAAAGCCAGACATGACTGTACCAAAGCCTTGTTTTCTGCAGAGCAGAGGACACCACTCCTGTGATGCCTCGCTCATCTGGCAGCCCCCACACGAGCGCTTGGCTTCCCGCCCTGTTCCCGAAATCCTGGGCTGTGGTGGGACGCAGGCAGGTCAGGCAGAACGAGGGATGGTTTCGGGCAGCCAGCGAGGAGCCGCAGGCACAGGGATCTCTCGGAGCCGTTTTCTAACCAGTCTCTGCACATCTTCCTTTGCTAAAGATCCTGGGCCCTGATTCTTCCGCCGCTCCGGATTTACACCGCTCCAACGGCGCAATTCCCGCCTTCCTCTGGCGTAAGCCCGGGAAGAATGGGGGCCCCCGATCGTTTGGTTTCCATCCCATAACACGGAATGAGGAATGCTGCAGCATGACCCTTGCCAGAATAACCGGGGGGACCCTGCAAACTTTCTTTTCTTTGTGCTTTTTTGTGTTTTATTTCTCATCCTGCTGCTGTGAGCTGATGGCTTCAACGCTGTTTTTTTGTTAGGAATGTTCCTTCCTTTGTGTCCAGTGTTCCAAGACCACTGCACTGGCCGCGAGGGGGTACCTGTGTGGGCAGTGTGGACCCTCTGCAGCCACACTCCGGGGTGGGGGTGGGGGGGACAGGGAAAAACAGGGCCCTGAACACCGAGATGGGCTCCCTCACAAGAGCTTGGACCACAACGATGGGCAGAGACCTTGAAAAGCACTTTTTGGACAGGGGCAGGGGGCACGATTCATTAAAACAGCCTCGGGAGGTGCCACGCGAGCACGGCACGGAGCACAACCACAGCCAGGGGCTTTCCCACCAGCAGGCACGTCAGGAGGGGGGAAAACCAGTCACAGGGCTCCACAGGGTGTCCTTGAAATCCAGAACCTTTGGTGAGTGCTCTTCCATGCAGTGCCAACATGGGGCTTCGTGTTGTCCTCTCCACCTGGTGAGGACGAGCCCCTGAACCAGTCCTTTGCTGCATCCCAGCTCCCCAGAGCTGTTTGCAGCCATCAGTCAGGCACAGGAGGATAAAGGGCACCCCAACACATCCTGCCCATGCAGCCTGGTGTCCTTTGCCCTTCTGCCCCCAGGGACCCCCTTTCCCTCTCCACTCTTGCCCAGACCACACATCCATCAGGGAGGCGGCCTGGAAAAGCTCGGTGCTCCCTATCCACTGGACACACCAGTGGCTGCTCTTTGCTCAGTCCCTCTCCTCCAAGGAGTGGTTTTTCAGTCAATCTTGAGAATATTTACCAAGCAGCCAAGGTACTCCACCAAGGCTAAAATTTCCTGCTTCTTTTTCTGGAGAAAAGCTGAACAACTGGGTGTCCTGAGGAATCAGGTCACAGTCCACCCATAAACTCACGTGTTGTGTTTGTGGCTCCTCTCGTGCTCTCTGGCTTTTAATGAATCAGGCCTCCCGTGGCTGCTGGACGCTTAGTTAATGATTAAATGCTCCCAAGTGTTTGTCAGGTGCTTGTTGTTCCTCAGCTGTGATGTGTGAAATGTAGTATCTCTTTATAGGATGCAATTTTGACACACAAGGATCGCCTTACTCTCAATTAGGCAAGTATCTTTATTACAATTAACTGGCACCTACTGCGTGTTGCTTCATCTTTTTTTTTTGCTTTTTAATCTTTTAACTTTTCTTTGGCGACCGAGCAGCATTTCTTGCTCTCACACCCTGCTTGCAGAGCACTCTGGGATGTCAGAGAATCATGGAATCGTTAAGGTTGGAAAAGCCCTCTAAGATCATCGTTCCCCCAGCACTGCCAAGGCCACCACTGACCCATATCCCCAAGTGCCACATCCACATGGCTTTTAAATCCCTCCAGGGATGGGGGCTCTACCACTACCCTGGGCAGGAGGCATATTTGGAGGGAGAGTAGTGATTAGTGTAAAATGTAAAGACATTTTTAAGTTTTTCTCCCGTATGGTTTTAAAGAGAAGCCTGAGGTCAGTGCTCTGGAAGTGGCTCTGTAATTAAGAACTGATCCTACTGCTCTCCTCCTGCTCTTTTAAACTGCCAGAGAGCAGGGTTAAATGGGATATTGGGAAGGAATTGCTTACTGTGAGGGTGGGGAGGCCCTGGCACAGGTTGCCCAGAGAAGCTGTGGCTGCCCCTGGATCCCTGGAAGTGTCCAGGGCCAGGTTGGATGCGGCTTGGAGCAACCTGATCTAGTGGAAGGTGTCCCTGCCCATGGCAGGGGGGTTGGAACTAAATGGTCATTAAGGTCCCTTCCATTCCAAACCATTCCATGGTTCAGTAACTCTAAAACAATACATATTCCCGTTCACTAAGGGCACTTGAACGTGGGCCAAATGCTGGTGAGGCAATTAGCCCCTCTGCAGCTAATTAAAACAAGGTGGTTGCTGCTTGCCTATCCTCTTCAGACTGCCTGCAGGGTCAGTCTCGTTCATCCCCCTGGGAGAAGGAGTCCCCATCCCCATGAGATTCCTTCATCACCGTGCCAACCACCCCGCCCCAGCTCGCAGCCCGAGCCCATCTCTGTGCCGCCTCGCCCCACCCTGATGCAAAACCCTGAAAGTTCCTTGCTCTGGCTGGAGACACAGACAAGCAGGAGCGGTTTCTCCTTCCTTGCCTCACCCAACCTGACGTGCTGTTTTCTCTCCCGCATGCCTTTCCCTGGGAAATGACCACAGTTGACATTAAAAAAATGGTGGCAGGTACGGCCGGGGGGGCTGTGTCGGGTGGCGGCCCCGGGGGCGCCCGCGTTGCATGTGACCTGTCCTGTGGAACTCCAATAAACCAGTGAATCAGTCTCACCAGAGTGCTTTATTTTTCAAGCCGTGTTCCCTCCCGCAGCCGTCGGAGTTGTTTTGTGGATGTGTCACTTCGCGTTTCGGTGACTGCTGGAGAAAGCCACCGGGGGGGAGCCGGGCTGGTGGCTTGTGCCCCTCTGCCGTGTCGAGGATGTGACACTGTTATCTGTCAGATTGTCAGCATTTAAACCAGCAGCTGTACTGAGTCCTGGAGGGTTTTGAGGTGTTTTCCAGCCTTCCCATGATCTGGCTCTTGTCTTGCGTGTGGCTCGTTGCTCGGCAGGGAGGTTTCCTGGTGTGACGTGGCATCTCTGTCGATGTAGACCTTTCTGTGTGCTTTTGGTTCCCAAAAACAGCCCTCAAATACACACACACAGAGTTTATCTGCTGATCCTCAGTCCCCTTCCCACACTGACCTGACCCTGCAAACTGCTGCATGAGTAACCAGCTCTTAGTTGTAAAAGTTATGTCCAAGGCCAGGTTGGGCAGGGCTTGGAGCGACCTGGTCTAGTGGGAGGTGTCCCTGCCCATGGTGGGGGGTTGGAAGGAGCTGGGCTTTAAGGTCCCTTCCAACCCAAACCATTCCATAATTCTATGTTAGATAGGGCCTGGAGACCTGTCTGGTATCTCATGTCTCCTGCTAGGGCCAAATTTTAGGAGATCTTGAGGATCCTGCAGGCTCATGAGCTGAGACAGACATGGGGAGGGGATGGAGACATGGACCAGCAAGAGCAAAACTCCTCCTGGCCGTAAAACCTCAGCCACACTGGCAGCTGCAGCCAGAGGAGCTCAGGGCACCCCTCCACGATGGAAGTTACCCTCTGTGAGCCAGCAGCCCCCTCCACTGTGCAGCTCCCTGCGTGCTCCGTGTCATTCCCTGCATGCAGCATGTCCGTGTCCGCTCCGCGCGGCTCCGGCGGCCGCGCCCCGGCCACGCTAACCCGGCGTTGTTTGTGTGTTCCAGTGGCTTGGTTCTCTTTCGATCCTTCCTCTGCCCACGCTGACATCATCTTTTCCAACGACAACCTGACTGTCACCTGCAACAGCTACGATGACAGGGTTGTGCTGGGGAAAACGGGCTTTTCCAAAGGGCTCCATTACTGGGAGCTGTCGATCGATCGGTACGACAACCACCCCGACCCGGCCTTCGGCGTGGCACGCATCGACGTCCTGAAGGATGCCATGCTGGGCAAGGACGACAAGGCCTGGGCCATGTACGTGGACAACAACAGGAGCTGGTTCATGCACAACAACTCCCACACCAACAGGTACGTGGTTTGGAACAGGGTCTTTCCTCCAGGGAGACGACAGCCCAAGCTCAGCCCAAGGAAGAGCCCGTGGCTTTGCCAGTGGTACCTAGAGGTGGGAAGGGAGACATCAGTCCCCGTCACCTCTATGAGAGGATGTGCCCTTGCCCTGAGCAGGGACAGTCCCTGCCTGCCTGGTGCTGCCTTTCTCCAATATTCCTTCCCTTCTCTTTCCATGCTGACTTGTCCCATGTAGCATCCCCTCCCCAGTAATGCCCAACTTGCAACTCCTGCAATAAGAAAACAACATTTCCCTTGATCCCTGTGCTGCAGCTACTGCTCGTGTTCCCTGCAGGACTGGGGACTTGGCTTGGGGAGAGCCTGGTGTCACCTTCCTGCAGCCTCAAGGGACATTCCCTTGTGGACCAGCAGGTTTTGGTGTGGACCCTGCAGCTTTGCTCCCCAGTTCCATGTGTTTCCCGCATTGCCGTGGCTGCTCTCAGGGTCGCTTTGCCCTTGGGGACATCACAAAACAGGGAGGATTGAGGAGGAGGTGCCCAGGGATTCATGAGCATGGCTGGGATGGGAGCAGGTCGTGGCTCCTGGGTGACGTTCGGCATCGTCACTCCTTGAGGTCCAGGCCCTGAACCCTGAGCCAGGAGCACAGGGGGCATTAAACCACTGATCTCTTCCCCCACAGAACCGAGGGCGGGATAACGAAAGGTGCCACGGTGGGAGTGCTGCTGGATCTGACCAGGAGGACTTTGACGTTCTCCATCAACGAGGACCAGCAAGGGCCCGTCGCCTTCGAGAACCTGGAGGGCCTCTTCTTCCCCGCCGTCAGCCTCAACAGGAACGTGCAGGTACGGGCTTGGACGGGCTCCCTGGAGCATCCCCGGGGGTGGACTTGCTGTCACTCTCCCCCTCATGCTGCTGCCACTGCAGTGGGAGTTCAGTGGGACTTTGTGGAGCAGGAGGGCTCTTGTGCAACAAGGACAGCTCAGAAGGAGCTAAACTTAGACCCTAAACCATCTGTGAGTCCTCAAAATCAGGACAGGCCTTCCTGCAGCCACAGCTCCTGCTGGCTCCTTGCTCCAGGATTCTCCAGCCCTTCCTGGTTGATGGGGTTTGATAACTCTGTGTTGTGATACTACCCTACAAGAGCCTCACCAGCTCTTACAGCTCTCCCACCACCCAGATGAGACCATCACCAGGGAGAAGGGCACCTTTTAAAGCCTATTTCCCCCTGGGGCATTTCAAACCCCTCTTCTCTCCCTCTCTCCCAAGCTCTCAGCATTCCTGAACATCACCAAGCGGTGGCTCCCTGGGCTGATCCGGTATTTCCATCCTTCATTTTCTTCTCACTGATCACATCCCTGCTGTCATCTCCCCGTGGGAGTCTTCCACATTCACCAAACTAGGCTTTGGCACATCCACCCTACCACTGCCCTCACCTCCAACCTGCACAAGTGCCCAGGCACATCCAAGGACATTTTGCACGTAATGGATGATCTCAGGGTGTCAAGAATTTTGGCATTGTCTTCTACAGTGGATGTCAAAGCTGGAGAGGGACTTTGGACAAGGGCCTGGAGGGACAGGACAAGGGGGAATGGCTTCCCACTGAAAGAGGGCAGAGTTAAATGGGATATTGGGAAGAAATTCTTGGCTGTGAGGGTGGGGAGGCCCTGGCACAGGAGCTGTGGCTGCCCCTGGATCCCTGGAAGTGTTCAAGGCCAGGTTGAACAGGGCTTGGAGCGACCTGGGCTAGTGGAAGGTCTCCCTGCCCATGGCAGGGGTTGGAACTGGATGATCTTTAATATCCCTTCCATCTCAAACCATTCTGAGATTCTATGAACACTTCTGTGCAAGGGAAGAGGCACCAAGTGGCCTCTGTAAATTAGGGATCCATGGATTAGGGCTTGCTCTATTATATCCATCAGGATACAGGGTTTACTGTGCTGTCACCAAGGCAGTGACAGTTTTCCAGCAGCACTGAGGCAGAGGTGGGTCACAACCATCCCAAACCCTGGGAGCATCCCTGCCACAGTGTCCCACTCTAAGAGCCTTGCAGGCAAGGGAGTCTGCCTGGCTTGCAGAAGGGCTGACAAATGTTTTTAATTAGGAAACTTTAAAGAAGCCCATCTTGTCTGCGCTGGTTTTAGAGGTACTGTATTAATTTGATGTGGTAAAAAATGTCCTGCTGTGTGATGGGTTTAATTCCTACCTCAGTCCTCTACCCAGCCATAAGGGACAAGGCATTTCTGGAGCCCCTCAGCTTTGTGGGTTCTCTGGGCAAGGCAGAGCTTAAATCCCCTGACAACAGAGAAATCCCATGGGATGCTGATAAAAGACTGCCAATAAACTCAAGTCATTCCTTATCCTTCTCCAGAGGTGTATGACTAATTAAGAACAACTCTAATTAGGAGGAAAATCATTGTATTTTAGACAAAGTTTTCTGTAAATCTGTACCTGAAGGGCAAAATGCTGCTGCTGCAATAAAAGGAGGATTTGTGCTTTCCTCCCAAATCAAGACATTTGTGGAGGGAACTGAATTCCTCCTGTGCTGCTCATTGGTGTGTGTGAGCACTTCCAGGGCCTGGCCCCTTGCCCAGTCAGTCCCTACATATGGAGCCTGCCTGGATCCCTGATGGACCAGGATTTTTCCCTGACCAGTGAACCTCAGGTCTCCAGTATTTCCTTCCCTCTCCCTTTCTCCAGCATTGCAGTCTCTGCTACATCCCTCCCCATCCCTGGATGAAGCCCAGACAAGTGCCTAACTTCCATTTTCATGGAACCAGGATGGCTTGAGTTGGGAGGGACCATTAAAGTCTTCACTTCAGCATCCCCCTCCACCCTGCCCCATCACCCTGATACTGCTCAGCTTCCCCACCACGAAGGTCCTTCCTCCCACCAGCATCCCCTCCACTGTCCCCATCTCCTCCACTGTCCCTGTCTCCTCCACTGTCCCCATTCCCTCCACTATCCCTGTTTCCCCCACTGTCTCCATCCCCCCTCAGCTCAGGGGCTTCTCCAAGGTCTCCCATAATGGCTTCGTTGTCCTTCAGGCCCCTCCATCCCTTCTTGTCCATCCCATCTGCTGCCGTGGGATGTAGGTGCTGAAAAAAATCTCCCAGAGGAGTTAATTAGGGGTGAGATAAGGAAAGGGTTTATTATGCCAAGGCTAAGATGTTACAAGACGTGCACAGGCCGTGCCTGAGATGTTACATTTTATAATACCATCCATCCAATCCCAGATGTGTCCACCCTGTGGCCTTTACTCTGGACTGCTCTGGGTCCACCCCCTGAAAATGGGTCTGGGGTGTATTTCGGGACCCTCTGTTCATCCCATCTTCATCAGAGCACAGAGGGTACATAGTCACCCAGTTTTTGACCGTGTTCTGTGGTTTAGGCCAAGATACGCTGTTCTGCCAACAATCTAGGCCTTACCTTGACAAAAGACTAAACATTTCTGCTGTATTTGGGGGTAGGAGTGATATAGGGAGCATAGAATGGGGTAAGAGGGTTAAGGAATGTGTAAACTAAGGGTGCTAGAGGGAAAGGGACAAGGGAGGGAGTGAGGGATGCTGCTTTTAGAGTCTACTTCCACTACTTATAAAACTTACAAGTATTAGAAAAATAAAAAACCATTAGGGGCTTAAGGCATCACATCTGCACAAAGACCCAGCTCCTGCCATCTCCCACCTCTCCGGCAGCCAACTGTCACAATACTGGGAATATTTGGGGTGTGGTACCCCTGGTACCAGCAGCCCCAGTTCAACGGGGGCTCCAGCAGCACAAGCAAGTCAGGAACAAGCCACCACCACAGTTTTGGGGACACCCCCAGCCCATCCTGCAGCAGGGAGGATGTGCGGAGGGACGGGAGGAGCTCCCCACATCTCCGGCCACATCCTGCCTTTCCCTGCGTGCTGCCCCCACCCTCCCCGAGGACGATATGCCAGCTGCCATCCCATGAGCTGTCCCACCAGGCACGGTGGGACCCAGCTGAGCCACGTGTCTCTCATTGCAGGTGACTCTGCACACCGGGCTGCCGGTCCCCGAATTCTACGCTTCGCGCTCGGCCATGCCGTGAGGATGCTCCCGGAGCCGGCTGCCTCTTCTCGGGATGAGAGGAGCCAGCCTGTTCCCTCCTGCAGGACAAGGCCGGCCACGCAGCCGCTGGGGCCCTGCTCAGCTGCCGGGTCCCTGCTCAGCTGCCAGATCCCTGCTCGGCCTCTGGCCGGAGACGGGGAGGGAAAGCGGGAAGGAAGCCCCGGCTTTCGGCCGTCTCCGCTCTCCGTCCTCCGCGCTGTCCTGTGTGTGTGCGCTTCGCTCTTTAGCTCTTCCTGGCTGATGAAGTACTTAGGTAGCCTGAGCTGTTCTCCTGTGTCCGCTTTTAGGTTTGGTTTTACTGATTTCAGTTGGGGTTTTTGGGTGGGGGGCGATCCCGTCTCGTTCCGCAGAGCGCTCTCCCCCCGGCTCCGTGGGGCCGGACAGAGGGACCCCCACCACGGGAAAACTTCCGCCCCTGCCAGCCCGGTTACTTTGCAGGATATTTCTTTCCCCTGTGGCCTTTCTTGCAGAGCACCCTCGGTCATGTGTAGAGGTGGGTCCTGGATTACCAGTCAGTCTCCATGTCCTTACCAAAACGCCCGACTCTGTCCCGTGTTCCCCTGGGGCGCAGCGGTGGGGCAGGGGTGGCCACCCTATTCCCGGGTGCTCCAGGTGCTGGCAGGCCCTCGGGTCGATGCCAAGCACCCACAGGGAGGTTTCTTCCCTGGCTCCCCACACCCCAGTGCCAGCACACACGCCACAGCCATAGGCCGGAGAGCCCTCGCCCGGCTCTCTGGAGATTAGTGTTTATTTTTTTATAGTTGCCATATAAAGCCTAGCCTTAAATTGAACTGATAGTGTCCTTCCGATCACCAGAGAATCCATTCTGCAGTGAGGGGCTGACGGGGAGCCCGGGGATGGGGTTGGGATGGGATGGGGAGGAAGGAGAGTGGCCACAGCCCTGCCACGCACTCAGGAATACGCGCCCGCTGCCCTGCCTGCGCCTGCTGCCGGCAGCAGTTCCCGGCAGCCTCCACTCCCTACTTGACTTTCTGGTAATTCAGAGGCAGGAGAGGACCGGGAGGTCGTGGGTGCCGTGCCCGGTGCCAGCCCCCATTCCCGAGCCGAGGGCACCTGCATGCTCATGTCCCCACGCTTCGCTTTCCGGTCCCTCGCCGGCTCCCGCCATGGCTGGTGGAACCAGGACAGGCAGTGGGATCACTACCCAGCGGGTGCCAGTGTTCCCAGCCTGGCTGGCTATTCCCAGCCTGGCCGCAGAGCCGCAGCTCTTTGCTCCAGGGCCGGCTGGGATGCGACGGGAATCCCGGCCCAGCAGAAAGACAAGTGTAAATAGCCCATTCCCTACCAGCGTGCCCTCCTCTAGGACGGTCCCATTCGTTCCCTCGTTGCTCTGGCATTAAGTTTTCCTAATTTATTGGATGGGTGCTATCTCGTTGACTCACACCGAGGAGTTTCTCCCAGCTGCAGGAGAGCCGTGTTGCGGGACAACGCCGAGCAGCTCCTTGGTGAATCCCTGAGGAGCCCCCGTGGCCGGCTCACCCGGGGCTCCTCTCCAGCCGTTCTCCCCCGTTCTTTAGGATGTTCATGGTGCTTATTAGACCCCCAGTGATTGTAAGACGTCGTCCCCCCGTGCCGCGATGGTAGCTGCACTCAGCCGCTGTACTGACGAGAAGTGTCATGTTTGCTGTTCTAATAAAGGACTTTTATGAGAGAAGGGCAGAGCTTCCCGGAGCATCTCTGTGCCACCACAGCCCCAGGCCTCAGTCCCCATCTCATCCCTCCTGGTGGACGTCCCTCACCGTCCCTGTCTGGAGGCAGCAGCAGGGAATGGGCAGAACTCAGACTATGGGAGGGAAGGGGGATGGAAGCCAGTTAAAGAAGGAATTCTTCCCTGTGAGGGTAGGGAGGCCCTGGCACAGAAGCTGTGGCTGCCCCATCCCTGGAAGCATTCAAGGCCACGTTGGATGGGGCTTGGAGCAACCTGGGATAGTGGAAGGTGTCCCTGCCAATGGCAGGGGGTTGGAACAAGATGGTCCTTAAGGTCCCTTCCAACCCAACCCATTCTGGGATTCTCCGGAACCCAGTGCTGTGACAGCACCACGAGATGACCAAAGGGCGGGGGGGGTCTCCTGCCACTGTGTCCCCTTCCCTGGCATGGCAGCTCCCCCTCCACAGCTGGTGAGGCAGCAGCACCCACGGAGCAGCAAGGACAGGAGATTTAATTTATCCCCCCATGACCAGGAGATGCCCCAGGAGGGAGACGGGTCATTGCAAACCCCGTGTTACACCCGTGTGTGGGGAGCTAACCCAGGCACAGCCAGGAATCCCAAATCCAGCAGCCCCACATCCCGCCTAGCCTTTTCCTAAGCCTTTCCTGAGCAAACTCCTACAATCCCTTCTTCATGAGAAGCCATGACAATTCCCCATTCCCAAGGTGGATGCTGAGCTGGGACGAGTGGGAGAGAGGAGGTTGCAGCTCCCAGCCCTGGTGACATGGGGCCACTCGGGGCTCCCCGCTCTACCTGCAGCCCATCAGCAGGGATGAGGGATATAGGGAAGGAGGGATGGAATCCTACAGGAGGGAGGAATGACCTAGGCTGGATACAGAGCAGCATCTCCCCAGGGAGACTGAAGTGGAGGCAAAATGCTAAGGGGGGGCCATTTCCAAGGGAACGGCATGGACAGTTCTCCCAGGGGCATGAGAAGGGCTTGCTCCTGGAATATCAGTGCCTGCTCTGTTTCCTTGGAGTGCCTCAGGAGAGGTTTTCAATGTGCAGCCTCTGAGCTCACCACGGGCTCAAGTCCAGGCCTAAAGAAGAAAATGTTAATGCATTAAGTGCATCTCGGAAGGATGTTTGTCCCTTCCAGAGCGGGAACATGCCCAGGGACACCGGAGATACAGGAAACTGCATCCTCCCTGCAGCATGAAAAACCAGCCTGGAAGTCATGGACAGCACAGGGAACAGCCCAGGGCCAGAGGATCTGGTGCAGCAGGACAAGGGTGAATGGTTTTACACTAACAGGGGAGATTTAGATGAGATACTGGGAAGGAATTCTTGGCTGTGAGGGTGGGGAGGCCCTGGCACAGGTTGCCCAGAGAAGCTGTGGCTGCCCCTGGATCCCTGGAAGTGTCCAAAGCCAGGCTGGACGGGGCTTGGAGCGACCTTGGATAGTGGAAGGTGTCCCTGCCCATGGCAGGGGGTTGGAATGAGATGGGCTTTAAGGTCCCTTCCAACCCAAACTATTCTATATGATTCTATTATTATCCAGTAATATCCAATAATAACCTGGGCATGCTTCTAATGTAGCCCAACCCTGCCCTCTGGCAGTGGGAAGCCATTCCCCTTTGTCCTGGCACTACAGGCTCTTGTCCAAAGTCCCTCTCCAGCTCTCCTGGAGTCCTTTTAGGCACTGGAACAGTCTCTAAGGTCTCCCCAGAACCTTCTCCAGGCTGAACACCCCCAGCTCTCCCAGCCTGTTTCCAAAGCACAGGGCCTGGAGCCCTCGGAACATTTCCATGGCCTCCTCTGGACTTGTTCCAGCAGCTCCACACCCTTGCTGGTGCCCCAGAGCTGGAGCACAGGTGGGGTCTCACCTGAGCAGAGCAGAGGGGCACAGTCCCCTTTCCTTGCCCTGCTGCCCACGCTGTGGGATGAGCCCAGGACACTGGGAAGGAAAAGCACACAGGCTGGAAAGCCTGCGGAGCCATGGCTGGGGAGGAGGAGGAGGAGGAAGTGTTGCGTTAGAAGCTCATATTGGGTTTTCTTGCCCTTGGGACGAACGGGAGGCAGGGCCAGGCGGGCAGGGCAGAGTCCTGCGGGCAGCCTGGGTACGGGAACAGCTGGGAAGAGCCAGGAGCCGCGGGGGGGAAGACATCCCACGCCATTTCCAGAGGGATTACAGGCGGGCAGCGAACAGTGAGGAAGCGTGGGGAGAGGGAAGGGGGGCCGGGAGAGGGATGCGGGGGGACCGGGGGGCGGGAGGGAGGGAGGGAGGGACCGTGGCACAGGAAAGGGACCGAGGCACGGGGGGGTTCGTGACACTGGGGGGAGGACACCGTGACACGGAGGGGCGGGGACGGGGACCGAGACACGGGGACGGATCGTGACACGGGTGGGAAACACATCACGACACTTCCCGGCTTTTCCCTCCGGGGCCGGCGGGGAGGACCTTGTACATGCTCCAAGAGCGGCTGCCCGGGCGGGAGGAGCCACGGGTGGGGCGGGCGGGGTTCTGCGTGGGGCGGTCCCTCCGTGGGTGAGAGCAGGGACGGGGGAGCGGCCGCGCCCGGAGTCGCTCCGGCCGCCGCAGGTGCGATGCTGGGGGGGCTCCGTGCTCTGCCCCGGCTCCGCGCCCCCCTCCGCTGCACACCCTTTGCCCCCCCGCTCTTGCACTCCCTCTCTGTGCGCCCCCGGGGTCCTCCTCTTTGCACCCCCTTTCCCCTTTGCACCCCCTTTCCCCTTTGCACGCCCCACTGAGACCCCTGAAATCCCCACACACACCCCCTTTGCACACCCCTCTGTGACTCCCTGGGTCCCCTTTGCACATCCCTCCGTGCACCCCGCGCTGCGGTTCCCAGGACACCCCCATTCCACTTGCCTGGCATCCCTTCCTTTGCACAGCCTCCTGTGCCCCCCGGGGGTCTCCCCCTTTTTTTACCCCCAGGTGGCGGTCCCTGGGTCACACACTTCCCACGTTCCTGGGGTCCCCCCGCTTTGCACACCTCTCTGTGACCCTCACCCTGGGGTCTCCCTCCCCTTACACACCTCTCAGTCCATCCCTGGGGTCCCTCACGGTCCCCACCGTTGCACATCCTTCTGAACAACTCAGGCGGCGGTTCCCGGGGCACCCCCTTTGCACCCTCCTTGGTGACACCCCCCCCCCCCGGAGTCCCCTCCCTTTGCACGCCCCTCTGTCCATACTCGGGGTCCCCCTCCTTTGCACACCCCTCTGTCCATCCCTGGGGTCCCCCTCCTTTTCAGACTCCTCTGAGACCCCCAGCGTTCCCCCCCCGCCTTTGCACCCTCCTCTGTGCACCCCCGATGTCCCCCCTCTCGTTGAGCGCCCTTCTGAGCAACCCTGGTCGGTCGCCGGGGTTCCCCCGCCTTGCACACCCCTCTGTGACCCCTCGAGGTCCCCCCACCTCTGTGACCCCCGGGGTCCCCCCTTTGCACCCCCCTCTGTCCATCCCCGGGGTCTCCCCCTTTTTTACCCCAGGTGGTGGTTCCCGGGGCACACACTTTCCACGTTCCTGGGGTTCTCTCCTTTGCACACCCCTCTATCCCCCTCCCTGGGACCCCCCACTATCTATCCCGGGGGTCCCCCGGGGTCCCCCTCTTTACACAACCCCCTGAGACCCCCGGGATCGCTCCCTTTGCACGTCCCTCCGAGGACCCCCCTCCCCGCTTTGCACCCACCTCTGTTCATCCCCGGGGTCCCCCCCCCCTTTTGTCCCCCCCCGGGTCTTGGCCGCCGCTCCTCCCCGCGCGTGGGCGGCCCTTTGCGGGGCCCATCCCCATCCCGTCCCCATCCCGTCCCCTCCCGGGGCGGTGCCAGCGCGGGGCGGAGGCGGAACGCGGCGGCGGAGCCCAGCCCGTGTGCCCGTGTGCCCCCTCCCCGTGTCCCCGCAGCCCCACCGCGATGTCGCGGCCGCTGTCGGACCAGGAGCGGCGGAAGCAGATCAGCATCCGCGGCATCGTGGGCGCCGAGAACGTGGCCGAGCTCAAGCGGGGCTTCAACCGGCACCTGCACTTCACCCTGGTCAAGGACCGCAATGTGGCCACCCCACGCGACTACTACTTCGCCCTGGCCCACACCGTGCGCGACCACCTGGTGGGGCGCTGGATCCGCACCCAGCAGTACTACTACGAGAAGGATCCCAAGGTGGGAGCGCTGGGATGCGGGGGAGAAGGGGGGAGGACCCCTCTGTGTGGTGGGAACCCCCCCGCGGTGGGTCCTGGGTTATGGCTGGGGTGGGATCCATCGTAGCGCCGTGGGCTTGAACCCTCCCTCCGCGCTGGAATATAAGAGATCGGGGAGGCTCGGGTTTTTTTCCGTGGATTTAGGGCTGTTCCCGGTAACTTTTCCGAGCGGAGGGATTGGACTTTACCAAGCGAGGCCACTGTCCTTTGCTTTGCAAAACAAACAGAGCGCGGCTTGGCCGGGAGCGGGGTGCAGGGCATGGGAACGCCGTTTGTTGTCCCGCGGCGCCGGCGTGGGTGCTGTCTACCAAAACCAACTCCAAAGCCTTCCCGGGGGAATTATTGGAAAGGCTTAAAGGCACCCGAAGCCAACCACAAACAGGTCTTGTTTAACACAAGTGATCCCAAGCGTGAGAGATCCGGTTTGTGCAGGAGTTGCTGCGCTGCTGCTCGTCCCGCTGGCTCGCTCCGGGCTCTGCCCCGCGGGGATTAAGCCCTAATCCCTCTCCTGACACCTGGATGTCGCTGTCGGCAGCAATTTCCTCCCTGCCAACACCTCGCTGGGACCGTGCCAGCCCCGATAGCTCAGCGCTCCCCCGTGTTGCGTAGGGGTGAGGAAAAGGAGCCTCTTCCAGGGCTTGGATATGGGACTCTTCCGTACAGGCAAGCCGTGCTGCCCGCCTGGAGTGACTGCTCCCGGCTCTGCTGCGGTCAAACCAGAAATCCCCAAGGATCCTGCCCTGCACACCCTGCCCGTGGCGGGAGGGTTGGAACAAGATGATCTTTAAGATCCCTCGCAACCCGAACCATTCCGTGATTCCGGGGTTCTGTCCCATCTCCATTCCCAGCCCGACTCCGCGCAGGTCCTGGGGAAGGAAACCTGTCGAGTCAGCGACTTCCTCCAGCCTAAATCCTTCCTTAAAACCTGCCGGTGCTGACGCCAGGGGACGGCTTAACGCAAGGCCGGAGCGGCCGCGGTGTCAGCGGGAGCATCCCGTGCTCCGAACCCCCGGGAAGGGCAGAGGAAGGCCGTGTCCCCACGGTGTCCTCACGGTGTCCTCACAGTGTCCCTACAGCCACTGCCTGGCCCCGGCGCCTCGCGTGGTTTTCCGGTTGCTTTGCAGCTCCAGGGTCACGGGAGGAAACGTCTCCTCTTTTAAAGTTTAACTTTGTGCCGCCGCGGCCGCCGGCGGGCGTGTGGGGTGGCCATCCCGGAGCTGTCCCTGCTCTGGGACAGGGCAGCGGGGCTTGTCCAAATAAAACGGCCTCTTCCCGGCTTGGGAAACAGCAGGAGAGCAGGGCAGGGGCTGCAGGGCCGCACAGGAGCCGCAGCCCTCAATTTCCTGGTGCAAACCACCCTGCTCTGTTGAGAATTCTTGGTGAGATATCACCTAGTAAACAGCTTTGGGGTCCTGGGGAGGTGACCAGGGGTGGTTTTCTCTTCCAGAGGATTTACTACCTCTCCCTGGAGTTCTACATGGGGCGGACGCTGCAGAACACCATGATTAACCTGGGGCTGCAGAACGCCTGCGACGAGGCCGTGTACCAGGTGAGCATCCCAGGTGGGGATGAGGACTGGGACGAGGAGGGCTCTGTGCTCTCCAGCTCCTGGGAATGTCCGTGTTTTGCCACACTGGCTGCAAAACGCTCCTTGAGCTGCAGGAAATGCTGCTCCAAGACCTGCTCTTGAAAGGCCTGGAGCTGCCCAGCCCGGCAGCTGCGATCTGGGGAACCAGCAGGATCCCATTTCCAGCCCATAAACTGGAAGGGAACTGGTGGTTCTATGGATGAGGCCGTTAATACCAATAATCAGTGGCAGGGAGGAATAAAACCTTGGCCTACTCAACCCCAGCTGGGCACTGGCACCTGGTGGCAGTGGGGTTATCTGAGGTTTTTGGGTGGCTCCTTTCCTCCCCACACTGTCACCTTCTGTGCTCAGCACTGCCAGACATGGCCAGGGTGGTTGCACAAGAGCAGGAACATGTTCAAAGGAGAGGAACTTATTTTTAGGGCTTTTTTTTAAATTTTTATCCACTTGCTGTGACCGTGGGACGTCAGAGCCAAGGGTTTCCATGGGAAAAGGGGGCTTAGCTGAGCTCCCCGAGGAGTTTTTGCATAGGCAAAACCTCTTCCTTCCACAGGATCCCAGGCTGGAAAATTTAAATTTCCCTCAAAAAGTGGTGTAGGTTCTTCTCACCTTAAAGGGTGATGCCTGGAGTCAGGAGGATGGGCACCTGGGTGCCTTCCCCAGGGGATTGGGGTGCTGGGGGAGCAGGAACCAGGCATCCAGGTGCCTTCCCTAGGGGATAGGGATGCCAGGGGAGCAGGAACCAGGCATCCAGGTGCCTTCCCTAGGGGAAAGGGATGCTGGAGAAGCAGGAACCAGGCATCCAGATGCCTTCCCCAAGGGATGAGGGTGCCGTGGGAATGAGAATATGGCATCTGGGTGACTAGCCCAAGGGATGGGGATGCTGGGGGAGCAGGAACCTTGTGCCTGCCCCTGTGGGACTGCAACCAGGGAGAGAGGGAATAGGCCTGAGAATAAGCCCTCAGAGCCCTTGGAAATGTCTGGGACCCCAAGAGCAGCACCCTGGTCACAGCTGGGTGCCCCCCATGCCCAGAACTTGCCCTCAGCGAGGTCATGGGTGTTTGTGTCCCTTGTAAAGGCTGGTGGAGTGACTTTAAACACCAAAACTGGTCCCTGCCATGGTGTGGAGCTGCAGCCAAGGGGGAGAGGGGCTTCTTTGGGTGCAAATCACAGTGTCCCAGGGGTGGGTCTTGTGGGACTGGGTGCCTTTCCACCCCTCCTGGAGCCCACCTGCAAAGGAGTGTGTGCCAACAGTGCCTCCCCTCCACGGGGCTGGGCACCCTGGGAGTCTCCAACTCGTCTCCTCCTTGTCTGTAGCTTGGCCTGGACATGGAAGAGCTGGAGGAAATCGAGGAGGATGCCGGTCTTGGCAACGGGGGTCTCGGCAGGCTGGCTGGTGAGTGGGACACATCCCTGGGGACTTTGCATCCACCACAGGGAGCACCTAATCCTGGGGGGTTTATCGCTCCAGCCTCTCCAGTGTGTGGAGTGAGAGGGGCTGGCCCTGCCTCGTGTCCCTGCGGGGCTGCTGCTCGTGGCCATCGCCTGTCCCCGGGGAGAAGGATCTGCTGTCTCCCAGGGCTCCTGGGGAATCCCGGCTCACTGCTCCCTCTCTCCCTGTCAGCCTGCTTCCTGGACTCCATGGCCACGCTGGGGCTGGCAGCCTATGGCTACGGCATCCGCTACGAGTACGGTATCTTCAACCAGAAGATCCGGGATGGGTGGCAGGTACGGATGGAGGTGTGGCCCTCGCTGTCCCACGGCACAGCCGGAGCCCCAAACTCAAGTTCCCCTTAGCTCAGGCTGCACAGACACTCTCCCTGAGCTTGGAGGCTGCTGCTGTGATAATTAAAAAGCTTGTCAGATGCTTTTCTTAACAAGTTTAGCTTCTTAAACTGGTGCAAGCACAGGGCATCCCTCCTTTGTCCCCATCCACAGCGTGCCCTGCTCGGGGCCACCCCAAGAGCTGCTCCGTGGAGCAGGTGAGGATGGAGCAGTTGTGTCCCGGCTCCTCACGGAGCAAGGCTGGAAGAGGCTGGTTTGGAAACGCAACATTAGCAATGCACTAAGAGAAATGTTGTTTTTTTCCCCCATCCCTCACCCCTCCGGCAGGGAGACACCGGGTTCAGGGTTGGCTGGGGTAGATCCCTGCCTCCAGGTGGTGCCAAAATCAAGGCTGAGGGCGGGCAGACTCCCAAGTACCGTCCCCCTTTTACTGCGAGCAGACAGAGCCTTTCCCAGCCATCCTCCAGCTGGGGAGAGATTCCTGGGGCTGGGTGGCCCTGTCACTGCTCCTGCTCCCTCCATCAGGTGGAGGAAGCCGACGACTGGCTCCGGCACGGCAATCCCTGGGAGAAGGCCCGTCCCGAGTACATGCTGCCCGTGCACTTCTACGGCCGCGTGGAGCACTCGGACACCGGCGCCAAGTGGATCGACACCCAGGTACGGCTGGGGCCGGAGAGCAGGGAACAGCCCTTCCATGGATACAGGGATGGGCGCAGGTTTGGCTGCTCCTCATCTGCAGCCAACCTCCCCATCCTTGGAAGTGTTCAAGGCCAGGTTGAACAGGGCTTGGAGCAACCTGGTCCAGTGGAAGGTGTCCCTGCCCATGGTAAGGGGTGGAACAAGATGATGTTTAAGGTCACTTCCTACCTGCATCCAGCTCTGGAGTTCCCAGAACAAGAAGGACGTGGAGCTGCTGGAGCGAGTCAGAGAAGGACACGGAGATGTTCCAAGGGCTGGAGCACCTCTGCTCTGAAGCCAGGCTGGGAGAGCTGGGGGTGTTCAGCTTGGAGAAGAAAAGCCTCCAGGGAGACCTTAGAGCCCCTTCCAGTGCCTAAAGGGGCTCCAAGAGAGCTGGAGAGGGACTTTGGACAAGGGATGGAGTGCCAGGACAAGGGGGAATGGCTTCCCACTGCCAGAGGGCAGGGTTAGATTGGATTAGAAGCATGCCCAGGCTTCCACTTGGATAATAGGAGAATCCCAGAATAATTTGGGTTGGAAGGGACCTTAAAGCTCATCTCATTCCACCCCCTGCCATGGGGACACCTTCCACTAGAACCAGGCAAGCTGGGGTGTCCCTGGGGGTACAAAGTGTGTCCGCACACACATGACCCCACGAAGGTGGACACAACCCTGAGCTCCACCCTGGGTCTGTGGGATGGGAGGGCTCCAGGAGGAACATGGAGGGATCCCAGCCCAACTCCAGCTGCCCTGACACTGTCCTAGGTGGTGCTGGCACTGCCCTACGACACCCCCGTGCCCGGGTACATGAACAACACTGTCAACACCATGCGCCTGTGGTCGGCCCGGGCCCCCAACGACTTCAACCTGCGCGACTGTAAGTGGGTGCTGGTGGGGTGCCAGGGGGGATGGGGCGAGGTGAGGGGGTCCCATGCCCACCTGATCCCTCTGTTCCTTCCCCAGTCAACGTTGGAGACTACATCCAGGCCGTGCTGGACAGAAACCTGGCGGAGAACATCTCCCGTGTCCTCTATCCCAACGACAACGTGAGTCACGATGCGGGATGGGGGGTCTCTGTTTTAGGGGAAGGGGTCCCTGTTTTCAGGATGGCTAAAGAGCTCACAGACAGAGCGGGAAGTGGAGCAGCCCCTCTCTCCAGGACACTGCAGAGATGCTTTTTGTTGTGTTTCAAGCTGCTTGGATGGGGATTGCTGCTTCTCACCAGGACGAGTCTTTCCCTGAGCACAGATTGGCCGGGAGGGAGTGGGGACGAGCAAGTCCTGCTGCAGAAACATTCCTTGAGTCTCAAAATACAACATGAAGGCAAACTGCTGAGTGCTGCTGGTGTTTCCCTGATGGTCCTTTGCAGCCCTGGGACCAGAGGTTGTGCCTCAAATTGCCCTTTGCACCCCAACCCTTTTGTTCTTGCCGTGCTGCACGCTGGCACGTGATGGAGGCGTGATGGGGATGTACAGCCCTTCCCAGCCACAAACCGAGCTGTGGAGCAGGGGGAGAAGTTGAAGGTGGCTCTCCTTGCTCTGCAGCCTGTTTGGGGCTGGTCCTGATGGATTTTTTTTTTCCTATTAAATCCTGGGGAGGGCCAGGAGCACCACAGCTCCAGTGGTGAGGTTGTCTCCTGCAGCATCTCTTTTGCAGACCAGCGGGATGATGTTTTGTGCTGCATGAAATGTGGCTTAATTCTTGTCCTAGAAATAGCTCCTGTCTGTCACAGCTCGTATGGCTTCCCTTCCCATTGTCCCACTACCTTTCCTAGCAGCCAAAATGTTCAAACCAGGGGAACAGGTTTGGGTGATGCTTGGCAGGGATTTAATCTGTTTGCACCAGGTTAAGTCTGGGAAGCAAGATGATGTTGGGATTAGAGCTGGTGCTGGGGGAAGCTGGTGCTGGTGCTCAGACCCCAGTGTGGGTCCCTGGGCACAGGGAGCACCGGGAAGCGCAGTGAATCCTGTGGGAATCCTGCAGTTCCCTGCTCCTCTGCCCACAGTTCTTTGAGGGGAAGGAGCTGAGGCTGAAGCAGGAGTACTTTGTGGTGGCTGCCACCCTCCAGGACATCATCCGCCGCTTCAAAGCATCCAAATTTGGGAGCACGGACACCGTCCGAACCGTGTTTGACTCCTTCCCCGACCAGGTACAAGCCAGGGTTGCTCTGACATGTGCCTTGGAGCTTGTCCCAACACCTCCCAGATGCTGGAGGGGTGTTTGGACCCTCCGTGGCTGCCCGCGCCCAGTGGGATGCCCGGTGTCCCCCACGTGTCCCCACCCTGCTTTTCCAGGTTGCCATCCAGCTGAACGACACACACCCCGCCATGGCCATCCCTGAGCTGATGAGGATTTTCGTGGACATCGAGAAGCTGCCGTGGGATAAGGTCGGGAGACCCCACCTGGCTCTTGGGTCTCCTCCATTCGCACCCACCCGCCAGCGGTGGAGGAGCTGGGGAACCCGTTTTGTGGCTGCTGGGTGGGATGTGGAGCAGTCGGGTTGGGTTTAACTGGTGTGCACTGGGAGGAGCTGGCTGGGCCATGATGGTGGGGGGACCACGGGTGGGTGGTGCTGAGCGCCGGCTCTCCCCACACCAGGCCTGGGACCTCACCAGAAGGACCTTCGCCTACACCAACCACACGGTGCTTCCCGAGGCCCTGGAGCGCTGGCCCGTGGACCTGGTGGAGAAGCTGCTCCCCAGGCACCTGCAGATCATCTATGAGATCAACCAGAGACACCTGGACGTGAGTGCCTGGGGGCCATGCAGGAGCACGCTCCGGAGAGGGGGACAGGGATATAGTGTCGGGATGAGGGGGATGCACAAACTGATGATGTTGGGGGTGTGGGCGGGTGATTCCAGCTGCTGTTTTGGGAGGTTGGTGCAGAGAAAAGTACTTTCCCACCAGCATATTGCCATCCTGCAGCTAGTGGCTGTTTAGAGGCTTCACCCATTGCTCCAGGGACCCCCCTGTTGGCATTTCTTTGCTTCCTAAATGCTAAATTCTTCCTGGGAAAGGATGAGGTTGGAAGTGCAGAGGAGATGGTGGTTTGACCTCCTGGTCTGGCAGCACGAGGCTTTTGACAAAATGTCCTCACTGGCCAAATGTGGTGCCCCCAAAACCCATCTGTGGGGGGATTTTTGGGGGTCCTTCTGTCCAGAGACACCCGTGCTGGGGAAATGCATCCTTTGAAGGGGGTTTGCACCGTCACAACAGAGTAAAAGCCACCACTCCAGTGCACTGGAGATATTGCCATGGTCCCCTCCTTGTGAGCCATGGGGTGGGACATCCCTCAGTGCCACCACCGCTCACCACCTCTCCGGCTCCACCGGCAGCACATCGCATCCCTCTTCCCTGACGATGTGGAGCGGCTGCGGAGGATGTCCCTGATCGAGGAGGGGGGCAACAAGAGGATCAACATGGCCCATCTCTGCATCGTGGGCTCCCACGCCGTCAACGGCGTGGCCAAGATCCACTCCGAGATCGTCAAGACTCAAGTGTAAGCGCGGGGAGGGAGGCGGTGCTGGGCCACCCCCGCCTTGGAAGTGGTGGTGGTGGTGGTGCCAGGTGGGCGAGGCTGAAGCTGTGCCCTCCTCGTCCTCGCAGCTTCGAGGACTTCGCAGAGCTGGAGCCGGAGAAGTTTCAGAACAAGACCAACGGGATCACCCCCCGGCGTTGGCTCCTGCTCTGCAACCCGGGGCTGGCGGAGCTCATCGCGGAGGTAACGGTGTGGGGGGAACGCCCTGGGCCCCCTGACCCTTCCATCCTGATCCCAGGGACCCTGGGGATGCCATGAGAACATCCAACATTTGCACCTTCTAAACCATTTACATCTCCTAAATGGTTGAGGGTTGAGGAAAGGGGGTTCTCCCCCTCTGCTCTGCCCTGGTGAGACCCCACCTGCAGTGCCGCCTCCAGCTCTGGAGCACCAGCATAATACGGATGTGGAGCTGCTGGAATAAGTCCAGAGGAGGCCACAAAGAGGATTAGAGGGATGGAGCAGCTCTGCTCTGGAGCCAGGCTGGGAAAGCTGGGGGTGTTCAGCCTGGAGAAGGCTCCAGGGAAACCTTTCAGTGCCCAAAGGAGCTCCAGGAGAGCTGGAGAGGGACTTTAGACCAGGGCCTGAAGTGCCAGGACAGGGGGGAATGGCTTCCCACTGCCAGAGGGCAGGGTTAGATGGAATATTAGGAAGAAATTCCTGGCTGTGAGGGTGGTGAGGCCCTGGCACAGAGAAGCTGTGGCTGCCCCATCCCTGGAAGTGTTCCAGGCCAGGCTGGACAGGGTTTGGAGCAACCTGGGATAGTGGAAGGTGTCCCTGCCCATGGCAGGGAGGTGGAACGAGATGAGCTTTAAGATCCCTTCCAACCCAAACCATCCCACCATCAGCACATGCCTGTGCTCCCGTTGCAGAAAATCGGGGAGGACTATGTGAGGGACCTGAGCCAGCTGACCAAGCTGCACGAGTTCGTGGACGACGACCTGTTCATCCGGGAGGTGGCCAAAGTGAAGCAGGTGAGGGGTGCGGGCAGGGGGTGGCACGGGCAGGGCGGGGGGGCAGAGACCAGGGGCTGAGACACTCCCTGCCCTCCCGGCCAGGAGAACAAGGTGAAGTTCGCGCTGTACCTGGAGAAGGAGTACAAGGTGAAGATCAACCCTTCCTCCATGTTCGACGTGCACGTGAAGAGGATCCACGAGTACAAGCGGCAGCTGATGAACTGCCTGCACATCATCACCATGTACAACCGTAAGGCACCGGGGCACGGGCTGTCCCCAGGGGTGCACCATCATCCCTGTGTCCCCCATTCCCCGGTGACACCGCGCTGCTCTTCCCTCCAGGAATCAGGAGAGATCCTGTGAAGCTGTTTGTGCCGAGGACGGTGATCATTGGGGGCAAGGTGAGTTGGCTCAGGAGTTTTTAAGACATTTTGATGGAAGTCCTTGAAAGTGCCCTGGGGGGTGTAGGTTCAGATGCCTCATGGGGCCGTGCCTCTACATCTACCTGCCAGGAGGGTGAAGCCAGGTGGGGGTTGGTCTCTTCTCCCAGGTAACAAGTGACATGACAGAGGAAACAGCCTCAAGTTGCACCAGGGGAGGTTTAGATTGGATATTGGGAAAAATTTCTTCACCAAAAGGCATTGGAACAGGCTGCCCAGGAAAGTGGTGGAGTCCCCATCCCTGGAGGGATTTAAAGGACGTGTGGATGTGGCACTTGGGGACATGGGTCAGTGGTGGCCTTGGCAGTCGTGGGGGAATGGTTGGACTTGACAATCTTAAGAGGGCTTTTTCAACTTGGAACAATTCCATCATTCTATGTCCATGGAGTTCTCCAGGAAGTGCTGGAGTACCCTGGTTAGCTTCAACCCAAACAAGGCACCAGATCTGGGCGGGGGGAGGCTGGGACAACCATATGTTGCCTGTGGTCATGGAAGTCCCCAAAAACGTGGTTGTGCAACACGTGTTGGATACGATGATGGGAGCAGGGCTGAGCAGGTTCTTCCCTGGATATGTGGGAGCTGGGTGTGCCTCACCTGCCCCTGCTACCAGCCCTCGTGGCTCACCTGTGGCTTCTCTCCTTAGGCTGCCCCAGGATACCACATGGCCAAAATGATCATCAAGCTCATTAACGCCGTGGCTCAGGTGGTGAACAACGACCCCATGGTGGGGAGCAAGCTGAAGGTCATCTTCCTGGAAAACTACAGGGTCTCCCTGGCAGAGAAAGGTACCCTGGGCACATTCTGGGGAGGGGATGTCCCTCCACCAGCCCATGGCTCCGTCACTGCCAGGCAGCAGATCCAACATCCTTTGGCATGATACAAACTCGGAGCTGGTCCCCACGAGCCCCTCGTGTCCCCGTGTTCTGTTGGCAGTGATCCCTGCGACCGACCTGTCGGAGCAGATCTCCACGGCGGGCACCGAGGCGTCGGGCACGGGGAACATGAAGTTCATGCTGAACGGGGCCCTGACCATCGGCACCATGGACGGAGCCAACGTGGAAATGGCCGAGGAGGCCGGGGAGGAAAACCTGTTCATCTTCGGCATGAGGGTGGAGGACGTCACGGAGCTGGACAAGAAAGGGTGAGGGCTGGGGACGCCACAGGGGTGTCACCACGGGCAGCTGGGGCTGCACCATCTCATGTCACCCCTTCCCTCCAGGTACGACGCCCAGCTCTACTACGACCGGCTCCCCGAGCTGAAACAAGCCGTGGACCAGATTAAGAGCGGCTTCTTCTCCCCCAACGAGCCCAACCTCTTCGACGACGTCATCAACATGCTCTTCCACCACGACCGGTGAGGCCTGGGGTGCCATCCTGCCACCCCCTGGGCTGGGTCTCTCCCCTGCAGCAACCACCCCTTTTCTGGCCCTGATGACCACATCAGGGTGGTGGGGCCGCACTGCACGTGGACGGTGCTCCCCAGGCACAGGCTCTGCAGGGATGGCCCTTCATGCTTGCTGCAATAACACCTTTGGGTGCGCAGCCCCTCCAGATAATTTCGGGTATTTCAAGGGCTTTCCTGGCCAAACCAGCCATGGGCATCGGGATCGGAGAAATCTTTTCCCTGAGTGCCCTCCCGGGGCATCCAGGGTTCTGTACCAACAGGGTTGGGGAGGGGCAATTTGGCTGGAGGATTTGTGTCAGAGGAAGCCCCAGATGAGGCACCATGCCATGCTCCCACCTTCCCTTTCCTCCTGCCCCTGACTCCTCTTCACTGCTCCAGGTTTAAAGTCTTCGCAGACTACGAGGCTTATGTGAAGTGCCAGGAGAAGGTCAGCGAGCTGTACCTGGTGAGTGCCAGCCCGGAGGCGAGGCAGGACGTGTGCTGGGACACAACATCCCATCCCAGAGAAGGGGTCTGGTGGGGCTGTGCGTGGAGATGGGATCCTGTGCTGCTGGCTGAAAGCCACCCTTGGCCAACGAGCCACACTGTCCCCGGCCTTGGGGCCAACAAGTCCCGCCGCTCTCCTTGCAGAACTCCAAGGCCTGGACCAAGATGGTCATCAGGAACATCGCGGCGGCCGGCAAGTTTTCCAGCGACCGCACCATCAAGGAGTACGCCCGGGACATCTGGCACGTGGAGCCCTCCGACCTGAAGATCCCACCGCCCAACGAGCCCCGGGACGCGGCCCAGGACAAGACCCCCAACGGCACAGCGGCGTAGGGACCCCCCGGAGCCAGAGCCAGGGGATGGGAACACATGTGCTGTAAAATTCTCTGCTGTCTTAGTCTGTGTGTCGCTGCTGCTGGCTTTCCTACGTGCGGAGCGGGAACCGGGAAAGGGGCGGGATTTTTATAACCTCAAGTGTCGTGTGGGAAGCGAAAAAACCACGTCGCCCTGTTCTGCTTGCATTAGGTGCTAAAAATAAAAAGTGCCATTGGAGTCCAAGGGGCTGTTTGCTGAAGCCTAAAATTAGGGACTGGGCTTGCTTCCACCAACGTTAATGGCCAGGGATGGGGTGGGCAGCACAGCTGGACACAGCTGGACACAGCTGGACACAGCTGGCTGGGCCCTTGCAGGCGCTGCTGAAGCAGGATATGGGGGTGCAGCCCTTGCCAGCCCTGAGGCACCAGTGCCAGGGGGGTGAAGGGTGTTTGAAGTCAGGCTCGTGTACCCCCACCACTGATCCATGGGATCCTCCCACTCACGGCTCTGGTGACCCAGACCACACCAGTGTCT
The DNA here is from genome assembly GCF_003945595.2 of Pipra filicauda. Classification (NCBI taxonomy): domain Eukaryota; kingdom Metazoa; phylum Chordata; class Aves; order Passeriformes; family Pipridae; genus Pipra; species Pipra filicauda. The sequence goes on along the minus strand of NW_024104652.1, from coordinate 982,230 downwards.
CGATCCATCGAGTCACCTGCAGCATCCTCGAGGCAGGGGGCGAATTAAAAGGTTTTTCAGTAGTTTTTATTACTTACAGCAGTAAGCTCAGTGCCATGTGGGGGTCCTGGAGTGGGATGGAGGGAGCGCGTGGTCGCTGCACGCAGCAGTTGGCGTCACTTCATGTTCAAAAAGTCTCTGCAACAAGATGTAATAAATCTTACACTGTGTCACTGACCCTCCTGTGCTGCGTCAGAGCCTGATTTGTGATCCCTGGATGTGGGGCTGAGCTGGGCTTGGAGCATCTCTGCACCCAGGGCAAAGAGGAGCTGGTGTCCCCAGGGCCACTTCTCCACGACACCCAGGCTGAGGGCAGTGAGGAGTGATTGAAACTCAAAAAGTGATTCCAGCAAACACCGTGGGGAGGGGAAGGAGCAGGGGGAAGACACCTGTGCGGTTGCAGCAGGAGAGAAGGCACCAGTGGGAGAAGAAGCCAAGGCTCATCCTGTGCCCCCCCCATTTCTGTGGAGCAGCACTTACTTCACCAGGGCTGGCAGCTCCGGGTTGAACGAGATGTAGTCGTGGCCCAAGCCCAACTTTTCGGGAAAGGTAATGAACTTCACTTTGTTTTTGTCCTTGTAGGCGCTGCGAGCTGTCTCATAGAGCTGGGGTGGGGAGGGATTGTGGTTAGTGGGACCCCAAACCCGCTCCTGGCACCCTGGGGGTGGCCACCCCCTCTCTGGCCACTTCATCCCTCCAAAGCCAGGCTGGAATGGTGCCCCCCCCACCGTGACAGCCCAGATGGCAGGTCCCCACCTTGCGTCCCAGGTGTGGAGGCACAACACCATCATCTTCTGCATGCAAGATGAGGAGGGGACAGGCCAGCACCTTCACACTGTGGGCAGCAAGCACAGTGCTGAGGACTCACCCCAGAGCCAACAGACCCGCAGGAGCCTCACCAGCCCCTGCTAAAACTCCCACAGCACCCCGAACCCCCTGGCACTGCCCCTCAGAGCCCATCCCAACCCACCAGTGGCACCTACACCGGGTGCCCTGGCGTGCCTATGTGGGTGATGCCCACACTGCCTGCCCTGGCATGGCAGCACCGAGCACCCTAATCACCTTGAACCCAATTAGCAGGTCTCTGGTTTCAAAAGCACCCATAAATCTCTCTGGCATGGGCTGCGGGTGGGACGCGAGTGGGTAGTGCCCAAAAACAGGGATGGTGGCTTGTGGACTTTGCTTAATAATCACACTGATATCTGATAAGTCATGCAAATAAAAAGGCACTTTTGAGGCATGAGTAAGCTGGGTAAACACAGAGGAGTGCAGGCATTTCATGGGGTGACATGACACCTCTCCTCGGCCAGGTGGTCCCGGAATTATCCCGGCAGCGCCCTGGAAACGGCTGCGCCCCTTCTTCCCACTGGGAACTCACTTCTCATCGCTCTGGAAGAACATGTCAGCCCGAGCCAGCGAGTCCAGGATGAGGTACCCAAAACCCGGGAACTGGCGGTAGATCTGCCAGGGAGAGAATTTGGGGGGTGCTAAGCCATGGCTTGGATTCAAGTGTGAGGGGGGGAGACCCAGGTAGCTGGGGCTGACACTGCTGGGGGACCCCACAGGCAGAGCCTGTCACCAACTGGGACCCAACAGGCAGAACCCACCCCCCTGTCACTGCTGGGTGACCCCCCAGACTCACCTTGGTGATGGGGATGTGGGCAGCTGCCTCTCGGATGTTGGTGTAGGGAGACTCCAGGACAACGGCATCAACCTGGACCCCTGAGAGCAAAACAGGGTGGGAGCACTGGGGGGGCCTGTCCCCCCTCCCCAGGCTGCTGCCACACTCCCCTCCCAGGCAGCAGCTGTGGGGCCAAGATGTCCCCATCCCACTAGGGAGGACAGGGATGGCCACTTGTCCCCATCACAGGGGCCAAGCCTGATGGTAAAGCAGAGAGTGACAGGGCTCCCCATCTCCTCTGTGGCCCCCAAAATCTGGCCAAGGCTGTGCAGAGCCCCAGGGGGACACCACGTGGGGACAACCCAACCCAGCCATGCTGGCCCTTACCTCGCTCCTCCTGCAGTTTCCTTGCTGCATTTGTGGCAATCCTGTGACAGGGGAGATGACAGTGAGGGGAAGCAGCCATGACACCCTGGCAGGGTGCACAGCACCCTCAGACTTCCCCCCTCCTGGCTCAGTTTGGCTTTGCAGGTGCCTCCACCGAGGAGCCGCTCCAACCCTTTGGTCCATCCCCAGGTGCCACCAGTTTGGCAGCAGTGTCACAGGGGGCAGGGTGGGCTCTGAGTCCCTCCATCCCCCACCCTGCACCTACCCTGTCCCCAGGGAGTGTCCCCAGAAGAGGATGCTGCTGTTCCCACTCCGTGCTTTCGCCCAGTCGTAGAGTGCCAGGACATCCGTGGTGAAGCCGCTCTCCGTGGGGTGTCCAGTGGAGTCCCCATAGCCTGTGGGGGACATGGCTCGGTGTCACCACCCTGGGGGGACCAGCCCCAAGAGGGGGTCACCCAGGGAGGGGCAGGGGGATGACTCTACCTCTGTAGTCCAGAGCCAGGATGTGGAAGTCAGCAGCCCCCATCGTCTGTCAGAGCAGCAGGGTGTTACAACTGGGGGAGTGGGGGATGCACCCCAGGACCCCCAGCATGGCCAGTTCACTCTGCCCAGGGTCCCTCCCGGGTCCCTTGAGCCAGCAGGAGCCTTACTCCCAGCAGGTTCCAGTGTCCCCACAGGGCACCACTTACCTTCAGGAACTGGACACGGTGACGCGCAGCCCTGACGGGGAGAACGAGGTTAGAGCTCGGGGGGATGGACCCCAAGGGACTCTCCCCTCCAGCACCAGTGCAGGTGAGGAACCACGGTGACCTTTTCCCAGGAGGGGAGAGCTGGATGCTCTGGGGTGGCTGAGTTTTTATCCCCTTTATCTTTCAGGGACTTTTTATGACTGACAGTTCAGAACCCACCGCAGCAGCCCCGGCCCCGCAGCACTGCCAGCTGCTGCACTGAGTTTGCTGGTTCTCACCTGAGAGCAGCCCCTGCACCCATCCTCCCCTGGTCCTGGCCCTGCAGCAGCACCCACGGGCACTCACCTGGTGCCTCCATTGCCGTGCAGGTAGATGATCACGGGGTGAGCATCAGCAAGTGCCTCCTCGTACCAGCGCCGGTCCTGGCCCCGCGCCTCGGCCGCTCTGCTGCCCGGCACCGTGTGCCTGAGGGGCACAGCAGGGTCACCCCGGGGGGATTCCACCTGGCTGAGCCAGGACAGTGCTGTGCCCACCCAGGACGCCGAGGATGTCCCACTCACCAGATGCCAACGGTGACGCCCGGCTCGGTGGTGAGGTGCAGGCTGATGGTGTTGTTCACCAGCAGCTCCGGCCGCCGAAAGTCCGCGAAGAAGGGGAAGGCCACTGACGGAGAAATCACAGCCATCACACCTCATGGCCAGTTGCTTTTACAGTTTGTTTTTTTTTTTTTTTCCAAATCAACACGTTATGGTTTTTAAACTATTTAAGGCCACGCTCGGGTAGACGAGCTCAGCCCTCTGCCACGTCCTCCTATCCCGGATTCCCAGCCCCGCTGATGTTGTGCGTGCCCAGGCATGTTGTAACTTCATGCAGTAAACAGGGTCGGCAGCACCACATTATTAGAGCTTGCAAAACACAGGGAAAGGTCTCTCAGTGCCTCCTCTGCAAGCCCACGGCCCAGGGGGAGTCGGGTGGGTGCTGTCCCAGTGCCACCCAGGCAGCGGGTGTGGTCCCACCCATGTTCTGGGGGCTCCCCACCCACCCAGCTGAGTCCCTGTGAGGGTTCTCCCGGCTGGGACAGCCCCAGGGTACTCACGGAAGTTCAGGTAGACAAATTTGGTGAGCATGCTGGGGAAGAGGCGGATGAGGAAGGGCACGGAGATGTAGATGAGGAGCATTCCCAGGAGGAGGGTCCCCAGGAGGGTCCCTAGGCAGGGGAACCAGGAACGTCGGCCCCTGCAAGGGAGGCACCTTCTGAGCACATCCCCTCCCATCCTAAGGGATTTGGGGTGCAGCAGAGCAGGCTCCCCATTCCCAATCCCAGCCGTGATGGTTGGGTACAGCAGCTTTTCCCCACGAGGGTCTGAGGATGCTGTTTGTGTCCCCCTGGGATTGGGAACTGGATCCCCACACCAGCACTGTCTTTGGCTTTTGGGGATGGAGTCGAGGTGTTGGAGCAGCCCCGCTGTGACACCGTGTGATAAAGCCACGATTCCATCCCCCACGCCCTCCCACAGGACGCCGGGAGGCAGGAAAGGCAGCTTCCCACGGGATGCCGGCAGGCAGGAAGGGCAGGGACTGTGCCAGGGCTGGGAGCTGCAAACCAAACAGGCAATAAGGAGCAACTGATACTCTGTGGCAACACCCCAAGTCCTGGCTGGTGAGACACAGTCACAAATGTGTTCCCAAACTTGGCACTAAGAGCTTCTGCAATACTCCAGGGACACAGAGGAAAGGTGGGAAAGAGCTTGGAGAGCCCATAGCCCACAGGGTGATGTCCCCAGGTGCCACCAGCACAGGGTGGGGGAGTGTGTCCGCCTTGACAGCGTCCTGCTCCAAAGGGGCTGGAGACACATCCAGCTGCCCTCTGCAGCAGGAAGACACAGCCCCAGCCTCCAAGAGGGAAAGGAAAGCCAAGAGCTGCAGCTTTCCCGGCGTCAACGTCCCTCGTGGGTTCATGGTGCCAGGTGATGGGGAAACCAGTCTGGGCACTGGGGGATTTAGGGCAGAGGTTTCTGATGGGTAGCCAGGCACAGCTCAGTCCCTGGATCACCACCCCTCCTGCAGAAGAGCCTCTAGTCCATTCTCTGCCCCAGGGCGTGCTGCAAGATCCTGAGGAGAGGTTGCAAAAGGGGTGCCAGAGCAGGGTGGCACTGGTCCCCAGGGCACAGGGGGCTCCTTGAATCCCACTCATCCTTCAGGTCCTTGGTCTGAGCAGCCCCGCTTTATGCTGGCAGCAACAGGCCAGGAATGCCATGGAGAGGCTGCAGGGAATTGTCAGGTGCTGCTCTTGGTCTACACCCAGTGTTCAAGTGCAGGGGAGAGCCCTCACACAGCCTTTGCACAACACCTGCTGCAGGTGAGCACTGACCTGGACCGGGGGGATGTGCCCACCAAGGGGCACCTCTGACAGCTGGCAGGGCAACCACGTGGGACGGCAAGGTGGCATGGCACAGCACGGCATCGGGATGAGGTGGGACATGGCCACAGAGTAGGGCCACGGCAGGGTGACACAGGGACATGGCCACTGCACGGGGTCACGGTGGTGGCAGGATGACATGGGGACACAGCCACGGTACAGGGTCACAGCTATGGCAGGGTGACAGGGGGACATGGCCACAGGGTGAGATCACCCCCGTGACAGACAGGGCGGCACGACCACGGCAGGGGGGGCACACACGGGGTCACGGCCCCAGCGAGGCGACAAGGCCACGGCGTGGGGACACGGGAGCACGGCCCCAGCACGGCCCCAGCCGGGCAGCACGGCCAGGGCACAGGGCCAGACCCGTGACACGGGGGACACCGCGGTGCACGTGGTCCCAGGAGGCGCGACAGGGGACGCGGCCGAGGGACGGCGACAGCGGCTCCGGGGAGCGCAGCGGCGCGCCCAGGCCGGCGGGTACTCACCGCTGCTGCCGGGCCGCGCCGGCCCTGCCCTCCGCCCGGCCGCTGTCGCCGCTGTCGCCGCTGTCGCCGCTGTCGCCGTCCCTGTCGCCGCCGCGCCGCCGCATCGCTCCGCGCCCGCCGGCGACAGCGCCGCGACACCGCCGACAGGCCCCGCCCACGGCGCGGGACACGCCCACTTCGGGAGGACACGCCCACACCAACAGGCCACGCCCACCCTGAGCTACGTCCCTGACGGTAGGTCACGCCCCTTGCACTAAGCCACGCCCCTGTTACGCCCCCTTGAGCTCAGGGGGCGGGGCCAGCACCGCCCACGGGGAGGCCCCGCCCGGTCCGGGGATGGGCGGGTCGAGGGGGACCCCAAAATATCTGCAGTCCCCTGTCCCTCAGGGACAGGCGGGTCTAGGGGGGGATCTCGGTCAGTGCTGCAGCCCCCTGTCCTCCGGGGATTGGTGGATCTAGGACGGATCCCGGTGGGGTTACAGCCCCCTATCCCCCATGGCTGGGGGGACCCCAGAAGATCTGCAGTCCCCTATCCCTCAGGGATTGAGGGGTCTAGGGGGAAATCACAGAAGATCTGTAGCCCCTGGTCCCCCAGAAACGGGCAGGTCTAGGGGGGGCCCCGGTCTGAGTTACAGCCCACTGTCCCCCAAGGATGGGTGAGTCTAGGGGGGACCCCACCAGGGCTGCATCCCCTTGTCCCCCAAGGACAGGCGGGTCTAGGGGGGACCCCGGTCCGTGCTGCAGCCCCCTGTCCTCCAGGGATTGATGGATCTACGATGGACCCTGGCGGTGTTACAGCCCTCTGTCCCCCAGGGATGGGGGGGTCCAGGGGGGGACCCCACCAGGGCTGCATCCCCTTGTCTCCCATGGCTGGGTGGGTCTAGAGGGGGGACCCCAGAAGATCTGCAGCCCCCTCTCCCCCAGGGATGGGCGTGTCCAGGGACAGGCAGGTCTAGGGGGGACCTCAGAAAATCTGCAGCCCCCTATCCCCCAGGGCTGAGTGGGTCTAGGGGGGACCATGGCCAAGCTGCAGCCCCCTGACCCCAAGACAGGCCAGGGAGAGCACGGGGCCAGCAGCAAGGTGACACACTGGGAAAATCAGCCTTGCCATTGGCAAGCAGTGCACAGGGAAAGCTTCCGGGTTAAAAAAAAATTTAAGAAAAAGGGTTTAACCCAAAGCTGGTGTCCCTTGTCTTGGGCAGGAAGGGTGGAAACCTGCTGCTGGTTGCCCTTTCAGCTGAGCCTCCCACCTGCAGCTCTGTCAGGATGAGTCAGCTGGAACTTTTCAGGCTGAAACTCCCCACCAGGAATGAAATATCCCTGTTTCACTGGTATTCCCCGTGAAACTCTGCCAGGTGCAGGAGGATGTGCTGCCTGGAAGGCACACACAGCTGGGCCATCACCTGCAGCACCACACCTGGCAACGGGGCCCACAGCAGAGAGGGCTCCCTTAAATATAATCCAGGAGGAATGGGGGCAAACCCTTTCCCAAAGGAGCAGCCACCCATGCTGGCATTTTGAGCTGCTCTTGTTCCACCTGCCCTCCAAAGCAAGGCTTGTGCTGGTTTTCCTGAGTTAGAATCATGGAATCCCAAAGTGTTTTGGTTGGAAGGGACATTAAAGCTCTTCTTGTTCCACCCCCTGCCATGGGTAGGGACAGGTCCCACTAGACCAGGTTGTTCCAAGCCCCGTCCAACCTGTCCTTGAACACTTCCAAGGATGCCACAGCTTCTCTGGACAGCCTGTGCCAGGGCCTCATCACCCTCTCAGGGAAGAGCTTCTTCCCAATATCTGATCTAAACCTCCCTCACCAGCCCTGAATGCAAATCCAGAGACAAACAGGTCTGGTCAAACCGGGGCTGTGGGCAGGCAGGTGCATGTTCCCCATCAGCAGGTGTTGTAATAAGGTGGCACAAGCCAGGCCCAAGCTGCTCTTCCCATGCCACAGGGGCAGGAGAACGTGAGAAATGACCAACAGATCCAGCTGGATTCACACACAAGAGCTTTTTCCTTCCACTCCCAGTTTTTCCCCATTCCCAGTGGGCGCTGGGGCTGCAGCTGGGGCATGTGGCAGTGGTTTGTCGTGAAGATGACAGGAGAGAGCCTCCACTTTGATGCCCACATGGATGGGCAAGGTGCCTGAGGGATCTGGAGCTCCATGAGGGCTGGAAGGGATCGGCATGGAGCCAGTGCAGAGTGCACCCCAGGATGGAGCAAGCACCCAAATGCTTCTTGTCATGAGGAGCCAGCACAGCAAACGTGGCACACACGAGGGTTTCCTGGGCTGGAAGGAAAATCCTGCAGTGGAAGGGTGTGCAGGATCAGGCCCGAGCGGCCGTGCTGGGAATGCGATTGTGCAGTGGGAGCCGAACGTGTGATGGCAGCAACGAGCCGCAGCCGCGGAGGCAGGACAGCACTGCGGCTTAGCAGGGCTCGCCTTTGTTTTGTGCAAAAAATAGCAAAGTTTAGGCTTAGGTCATTGCAAACTTCTCCCTGCACCAGCTGGGAGATGGGGAGGTTCCCTACAGTTGTTTCTTTTCCTATGGAGTCTTTTCTTTTTTCCCTTCGTTTATGCTTCGCTGATGGTTCCGCAGATTTTTTTTTTTTTTTTGCCTTTTTTTTTTTTTTTCGGTGCTGATTTTTTGGCTATCTTCTGGCCCTGCTTCCCCGGGAGGCCGAGATGAGGGGGGTGTCTCTCCCAGCGGGAGCAGACTCCAGGAATGCAGGAGCAGCTCTCGGCTCCCTGTGCCGCAGCCGGACCTTCCCTCGCCTCAGAACAAAGCGCCCCATTGTGCAGGGAAAATGGGAAGGAAAGCGTGACGGAGCAGCCCGAGCCGTGCCGGGAGGGTGTTCCTGCAGGAACGGGGCGCCCACGGCCTCGCACAGGGGTCACCCACTGCCGGCGCAGGCGCCCGCAGATGCTGACCCTGATTTTGGGTGGCTCTGTGCCAACCCCAAGCCTGGCCGTGAATCCATCCCAGCCATTGGAGTCCAGCAGCCCTGGATTTTTCCCACGTGCCCCGTTTTTTGTGGCGTGTCACACGTGACACGTGGGTTAGCGGAGGTTTCCTCCCTGCAAATGCCATCCTCAAACGCAGCTGCTTCCTTGGAAGGGGGCTCCAAAAATAGGCTGGCGGGCTCCGTGTCTGGCACAGCTCCGTGGCTCCCTAGAAGCACGCTTCCCTCCTCTGGGAAAACGAGGGAAAAATAAAATCAGGATGCCTCTGCTAACAGCCGGTCCTAAAAATGAGTCAGGAATTCGCACCGTGGTGATACAGCCCCGCACTCCTGAGCCGGGATTCTGCACATCCACGTGGGATGGGGACACTGAGGTGATGCCCCACCTCCCACCCATGTGTGGGCAGTTGCTTTGTTGGGTGACAGGGGAGACTTTTCGGGGCTGTCGCTTGGATTAGCGAGGCACCGGCGAGGAGGAGGGTGAGGGGGATAAAGGTCCTGGCACTCGCCGGGCTCGCAACAAAACAAAGCACCAGATGGTTCCAACTTCGGCATAATACACGGTGGAAAAGTGTTTGAAGCAGGGATGGAAAAGCAAATGTGGAAAGAGAGGGAGAAAGGAAAGAAAGAAAAAAAACCCTCAGCAAGTGTCAGGGCAGAAGAAAGCACCGGAGAAAAATGGCAAATGTTAAAAACCGAGACAAAAAGCCCTCGGGCGGCACAAAGCCGGGGCTGCTGACATCTGTCCGGCAAAGCCCCTTCCCTTTGGAGTCACCTTTCCTCGCCTCTGTCACTGCAGGGACACGGACACAGCCCTGGACAGGGCTTTGCTGGGTGCTGGGGCACATGGGGCTCTGCCATGTCCCACGGTGTCCCTGTGCTGGCCCTGGGGCAGCAGCAGTGACGTGCCCAGTGACGTGCAGCAGAGCTGGCCCTAAATATTTTATTACACTGTTACCTCACACGTGGTGTCCCCTGAGTCCTTGTCACAGCCGGTGGGGCCGCTTGCCAAACCCACCCGTGGCTCTGCTGCAGGATCTCGTGGGGTTTTAAGCCCGGATTCCGATCGGAGCAAGGCTTATGCAACCCCCTGTGTGAGGCTTTTGTGTTCCCCTCGCTCCTCCCCCCCCCGAAATACCTTGAACCTTCAGGCCGGAGTCGCCCCAAAAAAGGGGAAGAAGGCTTAAAAGTTCTCTCGCCTCTGGCATTTTCAAAAAAAAAAAAAAAAAAAGGCAGCGAAATCAGCTCATGCAATTGCTCGAGAGCGGATTGTGGGTGTAACCCCTCATGAGCCATCAGAGAATCCACAAGCCACAAGCCCTGGGGACTGCCGGCTCCCTGCGGCTCAGCTGGCGCTGAGCAGGAGCGTGGGCGGCCGATGGCTCCAGCTTCCAACCGGGACTGCCGAGTTTTAAATAAGGGTTGGAGTTTTGCTGGTGCCTGTGGGTCGTGTGTCAGCGCCCCGGGCCCCCCCGCGGGATGGCTCGTGGGGCAGAGGGTGGTCCCTGGATTTGTGACCCCCCCAAAGTGAGTGGGGGGCACAGGCAGGACGGTGTGCGGGGCTCCCAGGGGTGCTGGGGTGATGGCAGGGCTGGGGGCCGTGATGCTGGGTTTTTTTGGGATGGTGTGGGGCTGCGGGGCCACGTCCCTGGGGATGCAGGACAGAGTGGAGCCGGTCTGATGCTTCCCTGGGGTACAGGATGGTGGGGAACCAAGGTGGTGCCACCGGGGGGGGGGCAGCAGAGCAGGGAGCTGGGGTGATGTCCCTCTGGGGTGAGGGGTGATGGGAACCCAGCTGATGCCACCATGAGGGGCATGACAGTTGGGAACTGGGGTGATGACCCTCTGGGGTGCAGGACAGTGGGGAGTCAGAGGGGTGACACCTGGGGGGCAGTACAACAAGGAGCAAGGGTGGTGTCCCCCTGGGGCACGAGATGATAGGAACCAAGGTGATGCCACCCTGGGGGACAGGACATTGGGATGATATCACCTTGGGGTGCAGGACAGCAGGGAGCTGGGGTGATGCCATCCTGGGGTGTGGGATGATGGGAACTGAGATGATGCCACCTGAGGCGAGGCAGGAGCCAGGGTGATGCCACTCTGGGGTGCATGACAGTAGGGAGCTGGGGTGATGCCACCCTGGGCTGCAGGACACTGGGGAGCCTGGATGGTACCACCCTGGGGCACAGGAAGTGGGAGCTGGGCTGCTGCCACCCTAAGGAACACGACAGCGGGGAGTTGGGATGATGCCACGCGGGTGCAGGACAGCGGTGACACGCGGGTGTCCCAGCGGTGCGGGACATCCCCGCAGACCCCCGCAGCCGTCCCCCGTGGCGGGGGGCGGTCCCGGGCGGTGCCGCACAAAGGCCGCCGGTCCCCCCGCCCCGGGGCCGCCCCGCACCCCCGGGGGCCGCCCCCGAGCCTCGGCCCAATAAACGCGGCCGCATTTGAACGCGGCGCCTCCCCCGGACCCGCAACGCTCCGAGCGGTCCCGCCGCGCCCGCGGGCACCGGAGCCGGTGAGGCCGGGACGGGAGCGGGGCAGGGGGTGCGGGGATGTCGGGGAAGGGAAGGGGTACCGGTACCACCGAGCCCCGGGGTGCGGGGGGAGGAGGGAGCTCTGGCCGCCCCGGTCCCTCCTCCGCGGGCGGTGCCGGGGCTCAGCCCGCCCCTTCCCTTCCCGTCCCTTCCCGGCGGGGCCGGCCGCGTGTGCGGGACGCCGGGACGGGGCGGCGGGGAAGGGGCGCAGCGGCGAGGTGGGTGCGTGGGGAAGGGGCTCTGGAGGGAGGGGGATGCTGGAGGAAGAGGGAGCATGCTGGTTGCAGGAGGAACGAGATGCTGGAGGGGGGGGGGGATGCTGCAGGAAGGGGGATGCTGGAAGCGGGATGCTGGAAGCGGGTACATGCTGCAGGAGGGGGGTGATGGGGACAGGTCTTGTAGCCGGAGGGTGCGGGCAGGGCGTCAGGAGTGTCTGCGTGTGGGTGCCACAGCAAAGCCCCCAAGGTCCCCTTTGCGCTGCTGGCCGTGGTCCAGAGGGGTGAGCGGCACCGGGTGCCGCTCGCCCTCCTGCCAAGGACACTCCATCCCGGCATGCGTCCCAGTCCCCGGAGGGGTGCTCCAAACGCTCGGAGCGGGTTCTGGACCACTCTGCCCGGGCCGAGTGGAGGAAGCAGCCGGCTGTGGCTGGAGGAATTAATAACAGCAGTTGTTTTGTCAGCGGCAAAGCTCTCGCTGTCACCAGGGTGGCAGACAGCATCTGCTGTCTGGTCACCAACCGTGGGCCCCTCACCCTTGGCGCATCCCTGTAAGGATGGAGCTGAGGCGGTGAGCCAGGAAAGCCCACATGCACAGCCTGGGAGGTTCCAGCGCTGGGTGCACCGGGATTCTGCTGTGTGGGTGGGTGACAGCTCGGGTGGGTGACAGTTTGGGTGTATCCTGCCCATCTTCCCCGGGTGCTCCCCAGATCGGAGCTGGCGGGAGGCGATGGGCGCGTTATCGCCGTGATTCAGCACAGCCCGGGTTTGTCGGAGCCGGTGCGCGTCTGAGCTCCTCGGGAACTGCCGGATCCTTCATTTCCCGGCGCGCGAGGCGTCGCTGGATAAATTACCGGCTCGCTTTGTTTACTTCTGAACTAATCAGCTTTGTGCCTCCACCTTGGGCTTTATCTCACCCGGGGCTCCCCGAGTTACTGCTGAGCGACTCCAGCCCGATTTGCAAAATCAAACCAGATGGGCGCTTTGTTTTTCCTTACGGAGGGAAGGCTGGGAGTGAAAAGCCCTATTACAATGCAAATACCGGGCTGGCGTGAATATTCAAACCGCTGCGCTGCTTTTGAAGCTCTTTACATAAATTTATGGTGCTTTTATACGCCATCGCTGCTTTGCTAATCTGGAGTGGAGCTTGGTTAACAGAATCCCTGCTCTCTGCCAACTTCGGAGGGTTTGGGGGTGTTTTGGGGTGCACGGGGAGAGGTGGCATTGAGGTGCAAAGCGAGAATTATGAGCGTGGTCAATTGGGGGGAGGAACCGCCAGCTGTAAGGCTGACTCTGGTGGTGACCCTTGAAGAGCCGGGCGTGCTGTCAAGTGATTTACTGATATTTAGGTGCTTCATTGTCCTTTTGGGTTTTGTTTTTCCCTTTCCCTTTGGTTTCTCCGCGTGACCCTTTGTGGAGCTGCTGCTCCCAAGAAGGGACAGGGTGTTGCAGGGTGGGCTGAGCTGGGAAATTGCCCCGACACGGTGGGGGGGGGCTTGGGGGTCTGTGCACTGACAGAGCACCGAGCTCTTCTCTCGGGTCCCGAGGGAACAGCTGGAGCTGCGTCAGGAGAGGTTTAGGTTGGATATTGGGAAAAGGTTCTTCCCCCAGAGGGTGGTTGGCACTGAACAGGCTCCCCAGGGCAGTGGGCACGGCCCCAAGGCTGCCAGAGCTCAAGGAGTGTTTGGACAACGCTCTCAGGGACAGGGTGGGATTGTTGGGGTGTCTGTGCAGGGCCAGGAGTTGGACTGAATGATCCTTGTGGGTCCCTCCAACTCGGGTCATTCTGTGATTCATCAGAGCTGCTTTGCCGCTGCTGTGATGGATGAAATGGTTCATTAGGGGGAGGAGATAATGAGTTCGAGGCAATCTCAGCTCTGGTTTTCCAGCAAGGGCTCAAGGGTTTGGTTTTGGTGGCTGCTGGGCATCCTGTATAAACCCCACCATTACAAACTGGGGCCCTTGTGGCTTTTGCCAGCCGTGTTCACACTGTCCCCGTTGTCACAAGAGCAGCAGGAAGGGAAAGTTGCTTTAAACTGCCCACACATGGCCGTGCTCTCCAGCCCAGGGTGGACACTACAGAGCTGTGACATCCCAGGGAGAAGGTGCTTGTGTTTTGGAGGTGGCCACAGGATGTACTGGGTAGTTACTGCTAATTACCAGGCCCTGTTTGAGTCCAGGGGGATCACAAGTGTCAGCAAAATCAGCGGTCTCCTTGCTGTCCCTTGAAAGCAATGACTTGATTGAGGCCACTGCCCTTCCACAGAGGGCTGGTTGGGGTGAGGGCAGGGTACCCATAGCCCTAATTGGTGTTGCAGCCCACGGGGATGTCTGGGCAAATCATCCCCAAAATCTCCATCTTGTGCCGTTGTACAGCAGGAAACGTGGCTTTGCACCAATCTGGTGAAAGGTGTCCCTGCCCATGGCAGGGGGGTTGGAATGAGGTGGTTTTCAGGGTCCCTTCCAACCCAAACTGTTCTGGGATTCTGTGATTCCTATTGGTTTTCACCCCTAAAAAGGTAATTGTGGTAATTGTAGTGTTTTTACTTGCTGATGCCATTGATTGACCAGGTAATTTGTGTCTTCATTAGCTCCAGGCTAAAGCTTGGGGGTTGGTATTGATTCCAGGCACTTAATATGCGACGCAGTAATTACTGTTTAAGCCTATATTGTTTGAGTTAAATTTAGCTGGGAATTTAGTCCTATCAGGCCTCTACATTGTGTGCTGTGAAGGTTATCTGGCTCTCAGGAGGGGGGGGATTTAGGGGAAGGAAAGAAACGCCGGTGAAAACTTCCTCTTCTCATCATCCCCGAGCGCTTTGCTTCCCCGGACTTGTTGTAGGGAGAACAGAAATAAGGAATAATGTGGCCGTGACTCTCCTAAACCTGCACCTTTCAGCGCTGCCTGCTCAAGCCGGTCATTTTGGGGGACTCGAAACGACACAGAAGGCCAGCAATAAATCTGAACAAAGTGGTGCCCCGCGCGGGGACCCCTCTCCTCCTCGCAGGGGACCGGGGAGCCCCCGCTCAGCTGCTGCCCGCCTGCCCCCATTATCCCGCCCGGCTCCGGCCGCCTTCCTGCATCTCAGCTGCTGGCCCATCTGGAGCAGAGATGAAAGGCCGGGCTTTAATTCGGGCTTTGTGTGCCTCTTGTGCGTGTCCCCCCCCTCCCCTCCCAGCCCTTTCTCTGCTGCCGGTCCCCCGGCGCGGGTGCCGAAGGTGGCTGCGCTCGCCGGGGCTCTGATGCCGCTGACCTCATTATTGTGACTGCTGGGCGATGCCAGGCGAGCCTCGCCGGCTCATCAGGTAGGAGGGCTGGGTGGTTGGCTTGTTTTTTACACACACACACACGCCCCCCCTCTGGAAGCACTGCTGAATAATTCAGCCGGGAGTAGGCATCTTGGGTCACCTTGCGCAGCCGGCTGCGTGCCGGAGCCGGCTTCCTAAGATGGAGGTTGTGCAGGATGCGTGTGGGATCGCCCGGCTGCTGGCAGCCTCCTGGCATTGACCGACTGCAGGTAGGCAAAGAGCCCTGTCCTTTGCTGTTGATTCCCGACGCTTTTTGTGCTGGAAAGCAGGAAATCCCTTTCCCGGGCTGTGCAAGGGTGGTTGGGTCCCCAGTGAGCTCCGACTCGTCCCTCGCCGTGGGGACGTGTGAGGCTGCCAGGGCCAGTGTGCCAAAATCTCACCTGGGCTGTAGGGCAGGTCTGGCCCCTGGCAGGGACCAGGCACCCACCTTTTCTTTTCCTTTGGGAATTGTATTTTTCTTGCTGATTTTATGGGCTCCCTAATGCCTGCTGCACCTGGAGCCCATCTGGACTTGCCCAGGCTAAGATTTTGGGGCTTCTTGCCAGTGTGGCACCAAGAGGGGTGAGCCCAGTGCTCCAGCAGCATGGATTCTCAGGGACATGATGGGAGATGGCATTTAGCTCTCTGTGCTGTCTGACTGGGGGAACTGGTTCTGGCAGTGGAGGAGTAGGGTCGGGTGCTGGAGACATCTCCGGGGGGCAGGAGGTGGCTGACCCTGAAGATAAGAGGCTCAGAAATGCCTGGGAAGCTCCATGGGTTGGAGTCACCTTCGCTGCAGGCTTGGCTGTGAGTTTTGGGGCTGCTGGAATGTGCAGGCAGGGCTCCCTGACACACCAGCATCAGCAGCAGCCACTGTGGAGCCCTGTGGGTGCAGGTGGGAAATGAGGATACCAGAGTGAGAGTGGAAACTAGTTTGTTGCCTTCCTCCTGCTTGCAGGCATCTGAGTTTTTGGGTGCTGCCTCCTCCTCTGTGCCCTGAGTGCAATGTGTCTGCACCCTCCCTCCTCCCTGCAGTGCTTGGGTGCTGTGATAAGTCAGCTCAGGAGGGATCTGAAGGGGGGGAAAACAGGGGATTGTAGGGTGTGAGGCTCAGGTGGAGGGATATAGGGATGGGGAGTGTCCACAGTCATCCTTGTCCGTGTCGGTGCAGGAGGAAGGGCAGCCAGGCTGGGTGTTCCTGTCCCATGGACCCTGCATCCCTCAACAGATGTGGGATCCCGAGGATGCTCTGCCTTGGCATCTGCTCCTGCAGCCAGTGGAATCAAGGACACGGCTGCTGCAGTGCCTGCCCTGGAGATTTCCCGGTGGTTGGGTTGTGCTGGTGGGCAGGGGGGTGAAATTGGGCTGCAGTTGGAGCAGCTTTGCTTGTTCTGGGATGTCTGTGAGCGCTGCTGGTGACATGGGCAGCCACAACAACCCTGCGAGGCTGAGAGGGGGCTTCTCCATAGCAGGGCTGGATGGTGAGGGGGTTTGGATAGAACCCCTGTTTTGGAGAATGTGGCTGAGACAACCTGCAGCAGTGTCACCAAAATAAAATTCTCGTGGCTGAGGCTGGCCGAGCATCCCGGGATTCCCAGTTGTGTCTTTGGGATACCAGGTCCCTACAGTGCCCACTGTCACTCAGTGCACTCTGGTGATGATGGTGGTGGTGGCACATCCACACCAAGGCTGTGTTGTGGCACTGGGTGACACTGCTGCCACCCCAAGCTGGAGAGGAGCCCCAGGCCAGGCTGGTAAATGGATCCAGCCAAATACTTCGTTTCAGACAGGAAATTTCCCTCTGCTCCCCTGCCAGAACAGTTCCTGGGGCTGTGATCCTCTGTTAGCAATGGATGAGAGGAATGAAAAATTGCCTTGGAAGGGCCCTGAGGCAAGCTGGGGGAGAACCACCTGGGCTTTGTGTGCCCAGTGCAGGATACCAGATACATTTTGGCTGTTTCCATGCTGGGGTCTACTCTGCTCCGAGGCTGGGTTTGCTGCCACTTTAGCAGTGTTTTCTCTACCTTCAGCCAGGATTTGACCTGGCAATGAAGGAGAGCAGTGCAGTGAGTACTTGGCAGATTGAACTGGATCTTGGAGGTCTTTTCCAATCTAGATGATTCCATGATTGTCTTTGGCCCAGGGTGTTGTGTTGGTGGAGGGGGGGATGTACACAATGTCTGCCTGGCCTGAAGGGTTTGGGTTGGGGTGTCCTGCCCTCCCTTCTTCAGGCAGAGCCCCACCCTCTGTTCCCTGCAGCTGCTGAGCTGTTGCTGCTGGGATGGTTGTTTATCTTCTCACCAAAGCATCACCTGCAACACCTGGGGATCGGTGGAGCTCAAGGGAACAATTTCCCCCTGCAGCACCTCAGCTGCTCCAGCTGAGCCAAATGAGCTGCTCGTGGAGTTGATGCAAGGTGGCACTTAGGGGCTGTCCCAACCACCTGGGCTGTCCCTGCTGGAGGGTTTGGCTCCACAGGCTTTAGTCTTTCTGCTGTGTGACTTCTGCCTTCCCCCAGTGGGGTGGGAGAGGCTGGAGCAGTGGTGGAGCACCGGGTTCGCTCAGCACGAACACACGGCCACCAACAGCCTCGTGGGCAGCTCCTGCACCAGCCCTTGGGGTTCTTCACCATTCCATGCCATGGGCACCGTGGTCAACGTTCACCTGCCCCATCTCTTCCCACAGGTGAGCGTGGCAGGCTATGGGATGGATGAAGCTGAGCAGGACCAGTATGAAGCTCGGCTCAAGGAGCTCTTCGACAGCTTTGACAGCACGGGCACGGGGTCCCTGGGGCAGGAGGAGCTCACTGACCTCTGCCACATGCTGCACCTGGAGGAGGTGGCCCCAGCACTGCAGCAGACCCTCCTCCAAGGAAACCTCCTAGGCAGGGTAAGGCTGGGGACGTGGGGCGGCTGGGGAGCCAGACACAGCTGTGTGTGGAATTGTCTTGGAAGGTGATTGAATGTCTATAATTTGAATATTCAACATCCCTGGGGTTCTGGGGCTGCAGGACTTGTGGGGTCTGGTGGTCTGTTCAGCAGGGTGGGCACAGGGTGACTTCTGAGAGGGGAATCATGATAACGGGGAAGGGAACTGCTCTGCCCTGGCTGGAGGTGGTTTGAAACTCAGAAGCCATCACTTTAGGCTTGGCCTTGTGCACTGGTGTGTTTTCCCAGCGTCCAAGGCCAGACCAAGTGCTGGGTCCTGGCTGCTCTGCTCACACAGTGCCCGTGCCCCTGGCACTGGTTTGTGCTGCTGCTGGCCTGGGTCAGCTCCCTGATCCAGCTCACCAGGTGCTTGCACAAACTCTGCAGCCCTTGGGATGAGACAGGGACCTAAATCCAGGGCTTGAGCCTGTGATTTACGTTGGCTTAAGCTGTAGTTAGGCTGGCAGGGCTGTGTGCAGCTGTGCACGTCTCTCCAAGGTAGAGAATATTGTCCAACTCAGGCAGTTGCTGGCTTGGCCACCTTTGTCCATTTACCTGGTGTTGGTGGCTTTCCAAAGCCGTTTTTTGGTTGTGGTTGTACCTTTAGGGAGTTAAATGCCAGGGCACTGAGCAGAAGCTGCTTGCCCTTGGGGAGATCTCCACATGTCCTTGTGCCTTCTGCATTACATCTTTCCCGGCACACTGTGCTCAGAGTGCATTGGATCCTTCCCTTAAAATCACCCTGAAATCCCATCACTGCTCGTTAAAATCAGAAAATGTGGAGCAGGGCAGCCAGGGCTCTCAATAGACAGGAGCTAGGTGGCTATTCTGACTCCAATTTCCGATCAAACTGCAGCTTTCAGGAACAAAGTTCCTTTAACAAACAAAGCCGCCTCTTCCCTGCCTGCCCTGGGGCCATAGCATAGAGTGGTGCTGGAGCCTGGAACAGGGATGAATCCAGGTGGAGGTTTCTGACCTTTGGAGCTTCGCTGTGGTATTTCCTGGAGCACCAGAGGCTTTGTTATGCTCTGTTGTCTTGAGCTTATGCTGCTCGGATGCTGTTATAGAATCAGGGAATGGGTTGGGTTGGAGGGGACCTTAAAGATCATCCAGTTCCACCCCCTGCCATGGTCAGGGACACCTTCCACTAGCCCAGGTTGCTCCAAGCCCTGTCCAACCTGCCCTTGGACACTTCCAGGGATCCAGGGGCAGCTTCTCTGGGCAACCTGTGCCAGGGCCTCCCCACCCTCACAGGGAAAAATTCCTTCCTAACATCTAATCTAAGTCTGCCTTCCTTCAGCTTAAAGCAATTTCCCCTTGTCCTATCATCTGGCTTTGCCACCTGTGGGATAGAGGGACAGGAAGGGCACTACTAAAGATGTGGCTGTCACAGGGCACCAAAAAGCCCCTCTTAAAGCATCCCGAGTGCCGGGTCACACTCACCCCGTCCCAACCGGGAGCTCCATCCCTGTGAGCCGTCCCAGGGCACGAGGTATCCCGTTTTGTTTCGTTCCTCTTTGTCTCTGGGAACGGTTCTCCCTTATAACCTGCCTCTTGAACGTCAGGATAATCTGTGTCAGGATAATCTGTGTCTCCTGCGTTTCCTCCCTCCCGTCTCCCCGGTGCTGGTGCTCGTTAGCAGCAGCAATGGCCCGTGTCCGAGCGCGAGCCGGGTTTAATAGCCCTCGGATCCTTGGGGTTTCCTAGGAATCACATCGGGAGAATAGCAGAGAACATGTTGCTCCCTGAGCACAGACTTCTTGCACCTGCCCCGCCAGCTCCTCGCCGCAGATGGTCCCAGCCTTTGTTCTCCTGCACTTCCAGGGGCCGGGATTTATGGGAGGGCACCGGGGAGGGGGGTGGCGGGGGACGGTTTTGTCTGCTGAGGGGCAACTCAGCGGGGCCACGTGCTTGCTTTTGTGTGGGGGGCTCTGCTCCAGGGATGAATGCTCCGGGATCATGGGATGGTTTGGGTTGGAAGGGACTTTAAAGATCATCTTGTTCCAACCCTCTGCCGTGGGCAGGGAGTGCTTGATTGGACCGGGAGCTGAGCTGGCTTTGGGTGAGGGGCTGGATACCTGCAATGCTTTGGGGATTAATGGGCTCTGGTGGGGGGATTAAATCCTGCCCTGACTCGTGGCAGAGCCAAACCACCCCAGAACTGTTTTCCTCATGGGATTGCGTGCAGAGGTGATGCTCGCAGCAATTCCTGGGATTCCTCAGGAGGGCTGTTTCCTCAGGCCCCTCACACTTGGGTGGTGAGAGCGAGAGGACAGGTGCAGGTGTGTCTGTCTGTCTGCCCTCTCTGTGCCCTTTAATTAGCAGCAAACTCAGGGTGTTTTGGGGACAGTGCACATGGGCTGTGGTTGGGTGATGTGCAGGGATGGGGGTAAGTCCCTGGAAATCATGTTCCATCCCTGGAAATGTCCAAAGCCAGGTTGGACAGGGTTTGGAGCAACCTGGTCTAGTGGAAGGTGTCCCTGCCCATGGCAGGGGGTGGGAAGGAGATGAACTTTAAGGTCCCTTCCCACCCAAACCATTCTGGGTTTCTATGAAGTCGGGCTCCTCCGAACCCTGCACAGGGACTGTCCTTGGCACCATCCTGGAGCAGGGATGGGGAGCTCAGGTTTCAGCTGCACCATTGCATTAACAGCCTGCAGCAAGGACACCACAGTGTGGGGTTTCACTCATCAGTTCCCTTCAGTGCTGTGGGTGGTGACCTCTTGCAAAATATCCTCCCTCTGTGCCCGCAGTGATGCTGTTCCCCTTAATGTGCTCTGTGCTCCCCTTAATTTTGCAGGCCACGCAGGAGGCTTGGGTGCAAGGTTGCAAGACTACCCTATTCTGATGTTGTTGCAAGATTGCCTTGTTAGGACCAGAGGGAATGGTGTGAAGCTGTGTCAGGAGAGGTTTAGGTTGGATATCAGGGAAAGGTTCTTCCCCCAGAGGGTGGTTGGGCACTGAACAGGCTCCCCAGGGCAGTGGGCACGGCCCCAAGGCTGCCAGAGCTCAAGGAGTGCTTGGACAATGCTCTCAGGGACAGGGTGGGATTGTTGGAGTGTCCTGTGCAGGGCCAGGAGTTGGACTGGATGATCCTCGTGGGTGCCTTCCAGCTCAGGACATTCCGTGATTCTACGTCTTCCCTACTAGACGCTTCCCTCTGCAACCTTCTGGCTGCCTCTGCTAGCAGGAATTTGCAAATGGAGTCAGAGCTTTGGGAATGGGATTGTGCTGGAAGATCAAGGAGAAGGGAGCTGGAAGGAGCCACCGGTGCCGGTTTGCCCCGGAGAGACTGGGTGTGCAAACTGCTTTGCATGGCAGGGACAGACAGCGGGGAGCAGCAGGTACCTTGGCACGTGCACACGCTCTTTCTAGTGCTAATAAGTCACGGCTTCAGAGGGAAGTGGCTGCAAAGCAGGCTTGGGATTTCTCCGAGGAGCTGGGGTTGCTCAGCAGCCACAGCTTGGTTGGTCCCTGATTCCCGTGGGGAGGCCGGGCTGGGCTGGCGCTGCCTCCGTTGGTGTTTAGTCTTGTTTGCCTCTGATTTACTTGTCCTGGGAAAGTTCTCCTCGCCCTGGGGGTTGATGTGCCCTCAGGGCTCTGCTGGGTGAGTTTGCAGGGGCCTGCTATCCACATCTCTGGGTGGGCACAAACCTTGTGCCATCACATCCCAAATTCTTCTGCGTTCGGGACTGGTTTGGATCAGCCTCGAGTTGCTGTTGGAGACCCCCACGAGCAGATGCACAAGTTGGCAGTTCCAAAATAGAATCCCAGAATGTAGTGGGTTGGAAGGGACCTTGAAGATCATCCAGTTCCACCCTGCTGCCATGGGCAGGGGCACCTTGCACTAGACCAAGCCCTGTCCAGCCTGGCCTGGAACACTTGTAGGGATGGGGCAGCCACAACTTCTCTGGGCAGCCTGTGCCAGGGCCTCCCCACCCTCACTCAAGGATTTCTGCAGCTTTGGTGGCTTTGCTGTTCCATGGCTGCCTTGTACTCGAGCCCAGCTCCTAATTTTATCAGCTGTATTTCTCTAACTCTCTAAGCACTCTTTGTGTGCAAACGTGCAACATTCAAGGTCAGACATGCACCACAGAGACTGGCTTTCCTGGTTATCTGTTGTTAAAAAAAACCTCTGGCCCATCCTGAAGAAAAATCTCCCCCTCTGCCAGCTGGGACTCCACCTCCAGAGTGGGGTCCTGCCTCTGGGAAGGCGCAAGGGGGAAACTCCTGTTCCTGTCCCTCTGCTGCTGATTTGCATTTTAAATCCTGCTGTGCAGCCAAGCACAGCGCTGGCATGGGGGGCTGGAGGATGGCCACGTCCTGCCCCGCAGCCTAATCCTTCCAGGGGCTCCTTTGGATGTCGTGGTCATGGTAAAATCGCTCTGTGGTGGCGGTGCCGGGGCCATCTGTCCCTTGTGCAGCTGAGTGAGGGCTCAGCCCCTTCACCCTTCCTCCTCTTCATTAATGCAAACGCCACTTAGGGGCTTGTTGGGCAGAGCAGGTGGTGCAGCACACCTGCCCAGGTGGTTTTACTCTGTGTAATTCACTGTGTTCGCACCAGTGATGCAAAGGGAGTTTTATTTTATTTTTTTGTTTTATTAATCCAAACCCAGCCAGCCCCAGCACCCATCTGAGGGACCAGCTCTGTTGTCACCGTTCCCTTCCTGAGAAGATCCCAGGGGGAGAGAACCTGTTACTTGAACACCCTCATCTTTTATTCATCCTCATTTAGTCTAAATGTCAAGTTTGCTTTTTTTTTAATCGGGGGAATTCTCCTCTCTCTGTAAACTGTCCTTTGGAAGTACACCAGCGTTTGGAAATGGATGGCAGCAATTAGCATTCAGATGAAGGCATCCCTGACGAGTTTCTTTGCTGAACATATTTTTAACTGTGCTTAAAAAACGTGTTCAAAAATGTTTAGAACCACAGGGATGATTGGCATTGCCTGAGCGAGGTGCTCCCCTGCACCCCCGTGGCTCACCTGTGTCCCCTCCCTGCCATGGAGCTTGCTGGCCTTTTTTTGGGCTTGCTTGACCCCAAAAACAAGCTGGAGAACTTCAAACATGAACTTTTGTTGCTTGTGCAGCATTAAAATCCCCTCTGTGGCTCCGGATTCACAGCGATCGACTTCAGCCAGAGCAGCCTCAGCGGGTTCTTTAAAATACAAAATCTCTTGTTCAACGCTAAAAATTCTTCTAAGATTTATTTAGCCAAAAGAAATCGCAGCAGCCAGCTCTGCCTCACCACTGACCCATGTCAAATAGCTTCTCCAGCTGTCCCTGGGTTTCCGTCCCCCACGGCTGGAATTGCTGACATTCCCCGGCATGGCTGTGAAGGAGCTGGAGCCCCTTTGTGACTGTTTGTGGCCGTGAGGCAGGAGGCTTTCCAGGAAGGCACAGATGGAAGAGGGAGGGGGGGAAAAAAACCTCAGTGGCAGGATCATCCCTCTGTGGTTTTCCCAGTCCAGCTCTCATGGAACTACGGGAGCCCGGGGCAGGACTGCCCTGGAAAGGGTGTGGGTTTTCTGCCATCCAGTGGTTTTCGAAGCTTAATTAGGGCAGTGGAGCATTTCCACAACCAAATCTCTCATCCCTTATCATCCCTGACCCTGGCCAGGTCACCTCAAGCAATGGAGATGTTCCCTGCTCCTTTGGACATGTTAATTTGGCTTCTTGCTTGCTGGAAGAACCCAACCGACGCATGCAAAAAGTGGCTCTGGGTCATTCTGTGATAGCAATAAGTTTTTCCAGATGCCCAAAGACTCTGGCTGTGTCTTCATGTCCCTTGCTGTCACTTCCCCAGGCTCCAAGACTGCAGGGGCTGAGATTCCTTTGTTGTCAGCAGACACAGGCACTCGTGTTTCAGCGTGGTCTGAGTGATATCCATTGCTGCCCATCTCCTTGCTTGGATTATTGTCCTCATATTTAACCATCTGCACCAGTTGATTTCTTCTTTTCTTCCTTTTTTTTTTTTCTTTCCCCCCACAGGTCCACTTTGATCAGTTTAAAGAAGCACTTATCCTCATCTTATCCAGAACCCTGTCAAATGAAGAGCACTTCCAAGAACCAGGTAAATACTAAAATTATCCAAAGTATTACGTTTTCTTTGGCTAAGCAGACATGGGTGGCTCTCACAGAGGGACTTAGAGAAAGTGCTTTTTAGGTGCTGAGATTGGCTACCCAAGCAGAAGAACCTGACTTGGGGAGAAGAAGGAGAGTTGAGGTCTGTTGTGGAGCCTTGTGAAAAAGCATTTTCAGAGCTATAAGATATTTATATCCCATTACCATGATCTAAATGCCCAGAGGGGCACGTGATGTCTGTGTGTGGAGAGCTATAACAGCACTTGAGATGCTCAGGATGTCTCAGGGCTGCAAAATGGGCTGAGGTCTCTCCATCCCACGGCACTTCTGGTGGCCAGGGATGCTTTAGGAGTGGATGGCTGTGGGCAGGCCATCAAATGGCTGCTTTAATGCTGCTGCTGGTGCTTTTTCCCAGCTGGGACTAATGTCAATTTTTATATTTTTCTAGTCCATTCTGTTTCTTTGTGTCTGAGATGAGCAGGGTGATTGCAGTCCCATAGGAAGCTACTCTGTATTTCTCCCAGGAAACAGTCAGTCTGGTCCAAAGTGTTCCTGAACAAGGTGAACTCCCTGACAAATCAGGTTGGGGCCGGTTGGAGAATTCTGGAATGGTTTAGAAGGGACCTTAGGCCATCTTGTTCCACTCCCCTGCCGTGGGCAGGGACACAGTCCACTCGACTGGGTTGCTCCAAGCCCTGTCCAACCTGGCCTTGAACACTTCTAGGGATGGGACAGTACTGTGAGTCTTCACTGTCCTGTTTTTATCTTGCTTTGTCTCAGTGTGCCTTGAAAATGTAGCTTTTTAGGCTTCCCTTGGCAGGAAATAATGGTTACAGCTTCATGTGCCTCCCCCCCTCACCTCCCAGTGCACAAGGGACTGGTGGTACTGGGAGCACTGGGAGGTGTGGGCTGGGCCCCTGCAGCTCCAGCTGGTATCACACCTGTATGTAAATCCCTAATCCTGTCTTTGGAGCAGCAGGGGGAGCGAAATCCCCCAAGGAGAAAACAGCTTAGCAAGGGCGGAGAGGGGAAACTCCAGGTTTCCTCTCCTGGAGCATCAATCCCAGCTGGAACATCCCACTCTGGAGAGAGCAGCCTGCCAGCAAAATTACACCTTTCCCCCTTAGATAGGCTGCAAAAACCACAGGGTTGAAGAGATGTGATTGATGGATTATTTTTATTATTTCCACCTCTCATTTCCAAAGCTCTTAATGCTTAGAGGGAGATGGGTGATGACAGCTCTTGCACCAGGCATTCCTTAATGGAATTTCCCAGCACAGGTCAGTGGGTGCTGGGGGGAGAGAGGGGGGAGCACTGTGGTGTGTGGTGAGGGGTTGGATCTGCTCCGAGCCCTTCCAGCCCCTTGGAGAGGAGCAGGCACGGAGCAGGAGGCAACCCCAGCACCCCAGTGAAGCAGAACTAATCCCAGTATTCTGCATTTTATTGGGGAATCATATGGCTGAGGAGCTCCAGCTTGATTGAAATGTAAATAAATCTTCTAGGAACGGCTGAATTTGGGGGTTTGGCGGGGGAAATTACGAGTGAAGCCGGAGAGCCCTCCTTGGGGACACGTTTGTCAGCTGGGTTTGGAATGGCAGGGAATCAAAGGGCATGGGGTGCAGGTAGGGAGCCAGCACCAGGCAGGCCTGGGAGGCATTTTATTGTTGATGCATTTTGACAGGTTGGTTAACGCCGAAGTCTTTGCTGCTTTTAATTTAGATCAAACTGGAGATTTGGAGAACAAGCTGCTTTGTGCTTGTTGGTGTCAAACTGTCAGGGAGTGTGGAAATGCTGGTGTTCCAGCCCGCCCCCGGGCTTGGGAAAAATTGAGTTAAGAGCTCTAAATCGTATCATTTAAATGAAAATTTAATTTAGGGGAGAAAAAAAAAAAGCAGAGATTTCAAGGCTGTTTGCTGTGTCTGTGGAGTTTGATCTGGAAGGAAGCGACTGTGTGCTGTGATGCTGTGGTTTTATCCAGGGATTTGGGTGATGGGAAGGTCACTTGGGTCTGGGAGCACTGGAGGGCTCGTGGCTTTGGTCTGTTCTGCGTGTGCAGCACGGCCAAGGGACCTGGCTGGGGACATCATCCTTGTCCCTGTGGATGCTCCTGGCTCAGGGAGGATGGCTCAGCACGAGGAGCTTGGGGGTGACAGGAAGGACGTGGAGCTGTTGGAGCGAGTCCAGAGGAGGCCACCAAGATGATTAGAGGGATGGAACAGCTCTCCCATAAAGAAAGGCTGAGAGAATTGGGATTGCTCAGCCTGGAGAAGAGAAGGCTCTGGGCTGACCTGACTGTGGCCTTCCAGGACCTGAAGGGACCTGACAGGAAAGATGGAGAGAGACTGTTGACAAGGGCCTGGAGTGACAGGACAAGGGGGAATGGCTTCAAACTGACAGAGAGTAGGTTTAGATGGGATATTGTAAAGGAATTGTTGACTGAGGGTGGTGAGGCCCTGGCACAGGTTGCCCAGAGAAGCTGTGGCTGCCCCTGGATCCCTGGAAGTGTCCAAGGCCAGGTTGGAGCAACCTGGGCTAGTGGAAGGTGTCCCTGCCCATGGCAGGGGCTGAGATGAGATGGTCTCTAAGGTCTCTTCCAACCCAAACCAGTCTGAGATCTACGACAGGGCAGCCCTGGGGTCACATCAGGATCCCTGGGTTGGGGACAAGGAACCAAAACTGCCGTGGTTCCTGCAGAAGCAGCCGATGGGGTTTCCTCATTTTGGGAGGAAGCAGCAGGTGGGAGAAGCACTCAGGCTTGCAGAGAGCAGCTGATATATTTATATGATTTTTTTTTTTCTTGGCAAAGAGGCAAAATTCCCTTTGCAAAGGGAAGACTGACAGGGAGGTTGGTCCTGGCATGCTGTGGGCACTTTGCCTGGGAAGAAGCCCTGGAAACCAAGGCAGGCAGAGTTCCCAGTGCTGCTGTCATCAGCTCTGTCCCCTTGAGAATGATGGTGTGGGGACACAGACCCAGCTGTGAACCAGAGCATCAGCTGGCTGGGCAAACCCCGGCTCTGCTGGGAAGAGGGGTGGGGAGATTCCAGTAAAAGCAGAAAAAGGCTTGGATATGGTTTAAAATAGTGATTATTTTAGCCCCTGAGACTCGTGGGATTAGGCTGGCTGCTGCTGCCACCACCACTGCTCTTTGTCCATTGGTCATTGTTGGGACAGCAAAATAGATTTAAAGGTGGGGGAAAGGAAGAAAAAGAAAAAAAAAAAATCAGTTCTGTGGGCGATTAGGGGAAAGAAAAAAAAAATCAGGTTTTTGTTGGTTTTTTTTTTTTTCCTCCTCCCCATTATAGCAAATAAAAAGTGCGTGGAAGCTCAGATGGGGAGGGATTACCGGGGGTGGAGTGCAGGATTACGGGAACACCCAGGAGAAATTAAAGAGCAGTTTGACGCCATCGGCCCCGCGGTCACGAGGGGTCGTCGGGTTTTTTTCCTTCCCAGTGGAGACATCAGAAGTGCCCTCCCAAAAAGGAGCTGGTGGGGGTGGTTGTTCAGGTGGCTGCAACACAGGGATAAGACCAGTGCCGCTGTCCAGGCAGGGGGGGTGGTTTATGCACAGACAAAATCTTTGGGTGGAAACGCATTGATTTTGGGGTCGTGGTGACCCAGCCATGGCTCCTCTCCACCTCCACTGGCTGAGCCTGAATTATGGAACAGGGACTTGGAGGAGTTCAGACGTACCTGGTGCCTCAGGGGATTAGGATTTAGCAGATCCCAGCTGCCGTGTGCTTTGCCCAGCAGTTGGAGCATCCCTGCCTTCCAAATCTTAAGCAGCAAAGAAATTAATTTCACCTCTGAACGCCGGGATTGCGGGACGAGGGTCTTCCTGCTCTAAACCCCCTTTTGTCTGCGCTCCAGGGCTTTGATGCTGGGCCCAGGAAAGGGGAGACACCCCCCCCCCCCGTCCTCCATCCTCCCCAAGCATCTGAGGGCAGAGCAGGATTTTGAAATGACTTATCTGGCGCAGAAAGGCAGAAAATCAAGTGTAAATCTCCAGCCATGGAGACGATTCACTGCTGAGATGGACGGGGGGTGGGAGGGAGAGTGAGAAAGGGAATCGATGGTTTCTGTCTGCGGTGCTTAAATCAGGGAGGTCTTGTGAAATGTAGACTTTAAGTGGGTTGTTTGTTGTTGGTTTTTTTTTCAGGGGGCACTTTGGGGGCCACAAACCCTCTGGGCAACAGGCAGGAAGGTGAGAGGCTTGTTCTCTCAGCTTCCCACTCTTGTCCCCAGCCCGGGGGCAGTTCAGGGGGGCAGATCAGACCTCAGTGTTTAATTAGGCACTGGCTCTAGAGTGTGTGTTTTGCTAAGCCTGAGTGTTGCTGGGGGCTGTGGGAGGCAGGGAGGGCTCGACCTATTTCACTTTTCTCTTTTTTTTCCCCCCTTTCTTGGTGCCTTGTCAGCAACACAGTAATGGGAGTCTGTGAGCTGCAGCATTTTGCCTTACTGCTGGTGGGAGAAGTGGGTACCTGGACACAAGCACCTTCCCCTCTGTTCAATACAGGGAGATATTTTATATTTTTGGGAATAAATAGCACACAGGGCACCTGCCTCACTGAAAGCCTTGATTTTTGACATCTCCCTCCTGTTCCTCCTTTGCCTTTGAAAGCAGGTGTGGGTTGAGCAGCTCTTCCCATCCAAGGCTGGACTTGATGATCTTGGACATCTTCACTGACTTTAATGATTCTGTAATCCTTCCTCATCAGTTTTGGCTGGGAATGAGAAATTGTTCAGCTCATCACTGAACTTCCTGCATTCAGGGAGCACGGGTGGCTACTTTTTGCTGGTGTGCACACTCGGCATTCCCTAAATATTGGGAATAGTGGGAGCATCAAGGGCGTGACTGCTGTGATGGGGGTTTGGGTTGGCAAGGCAGGAGATGGAGAGGCTTAGAGGATGCTGCAGGTGTGAAAGGTATCCGTGGTTGAGAGATGATGGTGCATGAGGCTTTCTGGAAAGGGGATGGATTCGTGCTTCCAGGGATGGGGCTGCAGGATGTGATCCCTTATGCCAGTGTGGCACAGGGTAGGGGAAGAGCTGCAGCTCAGTGCTAACAAAAACACCCTGACTCTGGAAACAGGATTTCAGGGAGCCTGAGCTATGGGATTTCAGGATGCCTGAGCTGGGATCTCCTCAGGCACAGCCAGTTTTGAAAGTCAGAGCGAAGCAGGAACAAATGTTCTGCTCTCAAGCTGTGAAGGGTCACCTTTCCCTCCTGGGGATGTTCTCAGGCTTCACAGTTTTTTAATTACAAAGGGAAAACAAGCTCACCCGGGGTGCTCAGAGCAAACAGGAGAGAGAAATCAGCTGCCAGCTTCCAAATGCTTAAAACACAGAAGTGGGGAGACGCTCCCATTGTTCCCATTCCTGTGCTTGCAGGGAGCTCAGTGTGAAGGCACTTGTGTTTCACAGAATCATGGAATGGCTTGGGTTGTGGAAGGGACCTTGAAGTCCATCTTGTTCCAACCCCTTCCATGGACAGGGACACCTTCCAGTAGACCATATGCAGCTGGACTTCCAGCTGCAGCAGTGGTTAAACACAGTCAGTGTGGCAGGGTTGGAAACAGGATTCTTTGGGAAACCCAGAAGGAAATTTAGCTTTAGCTTCACTGTTGCTAAATTACAGCTTCTTCCCCTCCCTTGTGTCCCCCCCCCTCCATCCTTCCAAAGACAGACGGGCATGGAGGTGCATCCCTGTCTTAGGAATAAAAAATGATTCCTGAAGAAAAACAAAGCCCCCAGCCCTCTTGTGAGGGAGGGAGAAAATAACAGGGTGAATGAGTCGCCACAAATATTAGCATTTCAGAGAGAGCTGCTGGATGGAGATTGTTCACCACCGGGCAGGCTTTAATAGGAGTGATAAGGTTTGCTTTTGTTCTGGGGCTCTTACTCAATCAGCCTGTCTCCTCGAGATTTTTCTATCGGCTCCCTCCATCTCCCAACTTTCATGTGCTGAGTCCCAGCTGCAGCAAATCTTGTTAAGATGGCCTTGTTCAAACACGGGCGCTGGGTTTGTTCCCTAGAGCTGCACCACGGCTGGATGGAGTGCAAGGCTTCAGGAATCAAAGCGCTCCTCGTCCTGTGTATTTTATAATTCATTGCATAGCTAAGTTGTGGAATATTTTTTTTTTTTTCCTCTCTAACAAGCTTGAAGCCTTTTCTTCCATATCTAAAGGAATATTATCCGAGGAGGCATTTGGGGTAGGGGGGTTTTAGAGACCCGCTGCTTCCCCGTGTATCCTTTGTCAGTGATGGACCCGCTTCCCTGAGCCTTATTAGTATTGCAGTCTTGCATTTATTTTATATCAGAGCCCTCTGCAAATAAAATTTTCAAAAGCTGCTGCTCTTGCCACCGCAAGTGGCGGAAAATAAAAGATGATGGAGTCCTGGGGGGGTTTCGACAGTCAGGTTAGCAAACAGTGAAACAAAGCGTGGCACAGAGCCTTCCCCTAATTGAATCCCTGGCTAATTTGGTCCTCTGTTTAATTTGCCCCCTGCTCCAGACGTCGGGTGATTTCTCACTGAAAATAGCCCAAAAACGTGCTTATTTATTTTTTTTTTGTTTTGATCCTTGTCTGCGAGCGCTCCCGGATAATTCGGTCCCCGAAGGGCAGGAGCTTGCTGCGGGAAGCTGGAGCCGGGGAATGTTGGAGCCCCTGTAATTAGACGAGGGCTCCAAGGGGTTATTTAGGTCCCGCAGTTGGCACTGGCTGCTCGGCACAGGCTGGGACCTGCCCCACTGTCTCTGGGATCGGCTGCCCCCGAGAGAGACGTTCGCCTCCAAACTTGCCCAATTGTTTTTTTTTTTCCACTCGCTGGGTTGTCCTTACACTTTTAATGGAGCTGAAATTTAAATCCGCGGAAAGCGGCGGCGGCCGCCCAGGTGTCTGAGGGATCTGGAGACTTGAGCTGCCTAAGTGCAACGCTGTCCCTAATTAAACCTGCCTGGCGCTGCTAATGGAGATTAGTGCAAGGGGGAGAGGCCTAATGGACTTTCCGTCCGAGGCTCTTGGCAAGGTTGAGGGAGTGTTTCCCCATCCTGTTAACTTGATCTGGGAATTGGGGAAGGGTGAGGAAGATTCCACTTAGAGACAGCTTTTTTTTTTTTTAGGAGGGAGCAGAACCATTCCAAACCCATCAGGCCCAACACCACGCTGAGGGCAGTGGTCCTGGGAATGTGCAGCCGTTGGTGCTTGCCCGGTGGGAATGGTGGTGGCAATTCCGACCAAACCAGCCCTGGGAGCTTGATCTGAGGAAAAAAAATCATGTTATCCATGTGTGGTGTGCTTGAATTTCGCAGATTCCTCCCCGGAAGCACAGCCCAAGTACATCAAAGGTGGCAAACGTTACGGCCGGCGTTCCCTGCCGGAGTTCCAGGAGTCCGTGGAGGACTTTGCCGAGGTGACGGTCATCGAGCCTCTGAGCGAGGAGGCACATCCCACACACATCCCCTCCAGTGAGCAGGTGAGCAGGGAAGCGGGATGAGCGTTGGGGGTGGGCTTGTCACCCCCAGGCATCGCTGCTCCCCACATCCAAAGGGGGTTCGGGTGTCCTTGGAGCCTTCCCAGCAAAGCCATCGATCAGCCATGCCAGGCAGCACCTCCCTTGCTCCAGGCCCAGATTCCCATCCGCGTGGCTGCCGTGGGAAGTCGGGAGGGAGCCAGGGGTGATGTGCTCTGGGTACTGGTGGTGACGTGCTCCGTGTGCCGGCACCGCTGTCCTCGCCGCTCTCCTGGCTCCCGAGCGGGCCAGCAATTAGGGAAGGGCTGTCCCGCTGCCTCCGTGGCTAACGAAGTGTGGGCTGGGAGCACACGGAGCACGTCCACATCCATTAGCTCAGCTGCCAAAATCCACCCGTGGCTCTGGAGGTCTCTGGCAGAGGGAATGGGGGGAAGAAGGGGGTGGTGGGTGGCAGAGCTCCGCAGCCAGGAGCTCTCAGGACTTAGACTTGCTCAAAAATCCAGATTTATTTTTTTTTTTTGTTATTCCTGGTTTTGTGACTGAAATTTGTGGCTTTCTTTGTACCAATGCTTTCAATCCCGAAACCTCTTGCTTCCCCCGACAGAAAAGCCGGAGGAGCCGAGTGGTTGGGATTGGTGTGTGTTAGAGTACGGCCACAGCGGCATTTCCCTGGAGCTGGGCTGCTTCCAGCCTGCCCTGGGTTGCCAAGTATTGTTGATTCAGGAGCACAGGGTGGGAGTTTTCCAGTGGGAAGAAGCACTGCTGCGTTCTCCCCTCCTCTATCTCTTGGCTTGACTCGTGAGATGGGGGGTGCTCTGCAGCCACCAACCCTGCATGGGAAAGCAAGGGAGAAATTTCCAGGTTTTCAGTGTTGTTCCCATGCAGCTGAGCTTAAAATTTAAAAGAAAAAAAAAATACCTCAAAGAAAAGCTTTTCCATCAGACCCAGCTTCTTTTTCCTGCTCTTGGTGACCTTTGCTCACCGCCTGCAGGGATGCTCATCCATCTCCTGGTGCTGCCCACATGGGCTGCCCTGACCTTGGAATCGGTGTTAATCCGCCCACACCCCCTAGGGAAGCTATGCCCTTGATGGAAGAGACTACTCTAATCTTACTCCTCGGTTTCAGCTGTCACAGAGGTGTAAAAGGGTAGTTTATTAACAAGGTCAGTTAATTAACCCAGCTGGTACTGTAACCAGGGGGTGGATCAGTCTCCTGCTGGGAACGCTTGTTGCACCTTTTGGGGTGATGGCATGGTTAATTCTTTTGCAAATTAAGCAAAAAACTGGCTAAACTTGTAAAATCCCGACTCTATCAGCATTGCTATCTCACTTCTAAGGCAGATCCTCTTGGTATGCACGGAAACGAGTTGCTGGGAGGTGTTGAGGGGTCCTAGGGAAGTGTTGGAGACTCCTGGTGCGTTGACTCTCTGGGACTTGGCACAGCCACCAGCCTTTTCCCAGTTTTCTGCTGTTGTGTGTACAAACATCGCCGGCGTTCCGCAAGCCTGGCTCCGGCCCGGGCTGTTTGTGGCCTGAGAACTGGGACAGGGTGGCTTAATTGGCGCTTGCTCTCAAGCGGTGCCAATTAAAAGGGCTCAGGCTCTGTCTGAGAGGATTCCTTCCTTCCTTCCCTCCCTCCCTCCCCTCCTCGTGGCTGTAAACACGAGGGGAGAGGCTGGAGGGTGGCTGTAAACACGAGGGGAGAGGCTGGAGGGCTGGTCTGTGCGTGGGATCAGCTGCCCAGGGAGGCTCTGTGACCTCCACCCCCGGTGGTTTTTCAGGTGCTGTTGGATAAAGTAATGAGCAGCTGGGTCTGGGTTTGGTGTTGGTCCCGCTGTGAGTGGGGCGTGGTGGTGGGATCCTGAGGGTCCCTCTGACCTGCAGGAGCTTGTCCCCATGGATGCTGGCTGTGCTGACTCCCAAACCTCACCGTAGAGCATCTGTCACCTCCCCTTCCCCAGCTGTTGGCTCTGCTCTGGGAAAGGTCCCTCCTACTTGCAGGTTCATAGAATCCCAAAATGGAAGGGACCTTAAAGTCCATCTTATTCCACCTCCTGCTGTGGGCAGGGACACCTTCCACTGGATCAGGTTGCTCCAAACCCTGTCCAACCTGGCCTTCAGGTTGTAGAAACTGCTGTCCCATCCCAGCTCTGTCCTTTCCGTGCCTCCCGGAGCCACTCTCTCCCATTTTGTGTGTTTGCTTCTGCAAGAGTTGCTTCTAGTATGGCGTGGCCTTGGAGCAAAACCTTCTGGGAGGCTCAGGTTGAAACTCCTTGCCTTTTGGTCCTTGATGTGAGGCTCCCAAAGTGGGATTGTCCTGTACAGCCAGGGTTTGTGGATAACACCTCAGGATAGCGCCTGCTTCCCGCAAAAGTGCATTATTGATGTGCCTCTGGTGCTTTGGAGCTGGAGGCGCCTGGCAAAGTGGGGTGTGGAGATTTGACAGCTTTTTGGGATCTCTGCTCCGGCTGCTCAGCCCAGGGAGCTGATCTCTGGATCTGGGAAGAACGGGATTTGCCAACGCTGGGGCTCTGGCTCACCTTGCGCCGCGCGAAGCAGAGCGGGCTCGGCGTGCGCTCCTGATCATCATTTTAATTAGCAATATATTCTGGGGGAGAACAAAGGTCTGTCTGGCTGGAGCAGATGGCAGGGGGGGAGAAGAGGTGGCTGCTACCTTATTCTGGGGAGAGGCTACGGCGAGCAAACGGCACAGGCTGCAGATGCATTGAAAGCCGTGGCCATCTGCTCCTCGGCCCGGCCGAGCACGCGCCTCCCAAATAATAACGCATTCCTGGGATCCCGGCGGCTGCTGGGTGTGACCCGTGGCCAGCTGTAGCACTGCTGGGGCCGGGGGAACAATGCCGGGCCTGACATCGGGATGTTCTGTCCCCCCCAAACCCGGCCCGGCCCCTCTTTGTGCTCCCGCCGGCGGTGGCCGACCCCGAGCCCCTGTCACACAAAGGGACCCCCGAGCCCTCCCTGGCACGGGCAGGGAGGTCACACGAGTGCCCCGGGGTCGCTGTCGGGGGGGGGTTGCCCCCTCCCCCTGTGTTGCAACCTCGTCAGGTTGTTGGTGTTTATGGGGTTGTTGTGTGTTGTGGGTTCGTAGAATCCCAGAATGGTTTGGGTTGGAAGGGGCTTGGAGCAACCTGGGCTAGGTGGAAGGTGTCCCCACCCACATCACGGGGTTGGGAACGAGATGATCTTTAAGATCCCTTCCAACCCAAACCATTCTGGGATTCTACGAACCCACAACACACAACAACCCCATAAACACCAACCAACAACAGGAGGCTGCAACACAGCGAGGTTTATGTCCATAAATGCTTCCGGGGTGGGAGTGCCACAGCTTCTCTGGTTTGGGGTTCTTGGTTTTGAGGCGTCCTTGAAGTCAAAGGGTCTGGTGCTATGAAATATATATATATATATATATAAATATGTTGCTTGTGCAGAAAGACTTGGACACAGCAGATCTGCCTTCTGAGCATCACTACCAGATTCCCCTCATTTCCCCCCCACCACAAGGGTGAGTTGCTGCAGGGTGGCACTCAGAGACCCTCTCTCCACACAGTGTTGACTGTTGCACAGGTACAGGCACTCAAGGGCTGGGATGGTGTCAGCTCGTGCAGGTTTTAGGCTGTTTTCTGTCTTTGCAGATGGTAATTACATAAAATCTTGGAATGGCTTGGGTTGGAAGGGACCTTAAAGATCATCCATTTCTACCCCCCTGCCATGGGCGGGGACACCTTCCACTATCCCAGGTTGCTCCAAACCCCATCCAACCTGGCCTGGAACACTTCCAGGGGTGGGATTTGATGGTACCTGCTGCCTCAGCTCCTGCTTTTTGTCTCTGGTGGGACATTGTGATGCTGTGGCAGCGAACGGCCCTTGCCTGGTCCGGCAGCTGAAACGGGAACAAGCAGCAGAGCTAAAAAAAGTCCAGTGACCTAATCCAGTTTCCATGGTAACGTTGTAGATTAATGGCTTTTAGCTGTAATCTGAATGAGACGTATTGAACTTTTTCTGTGATGATTTAGAGCCTCTTTATGTCCTGGGTGACTTTGCCTCCAAATCCATCAGTCACGTGCAGGCAGAAGTATCCACTTGTTGTAGCGGTGGAGAAGCAACATCTGCCGAGGCCGCTGCTAAACCAGGAGCTCGTGTGGCGTGGGAGTAAATACCCTTGGCTGGTACAAGGGTGGTAGGGATGAGACAACGTGTAGTACATGAGGGAATCATCTTAAATCCTGTACTTCTGCCCTGCTCCCGGTGCTGCCTGAGCTGATGGGGTGTTTCCAGAGGGAATGAGGGTGTTTCCAGAGGGCTTAAGACCACCAAAGAGTGGTTTGTTGTTTTGTTTTTTGTTTTTTTTTCTTCAAGCTTGTTGACAGCACGGGTCTGTCTCCTGACCTAGAGCTGCAGTTAGTGGAGGAGTTTTGGAGTGGGCTTGGCTAAATGTGGGCCAAAATAGGGAAAAACAGAGTGCTGGAAGGAGAGGATAACCCAGCTACAAGCTCTATGATCTTTCCTGCATCCCATCACCTCGACTATCAACACCTCTAAGACGAGCAGCATGATTTTCTTGGAGGGCGAACCCCTCCCTCTCTCCCATCACCCTGCCAGGCTCTGATCTGTCACCTCTCCTGGGTCATTTTGCGGGGCTTTGGGTGTCTCTTGCTGCAGCCGTAGTAGTTTCTCCCCACCGGAGAACAAGGCAGGATCAAAGAGCCTGTGGATCGCCAGCCCAGCCCGCAGGGAGCTGGGAGATGAAAGCCTGGCGGCGTTGCCTGAGCCCTGCAGCTCCTTCAGTGCTGATCTCAGAGTCTCTTTTCCTAGGGGTGATGTCTTGCAATAGTAATAACTCAGGAACCTTTTGTTTTCTCCCCAGCGCTGGAAGACGCGAGACAGCGAGGAGTACGAGGCCGAGGGTAAGAGCAAAGAGCAGCACTTGGATGTGGCTTGTTCTCCTGACAACTTTGAAGATGAATCAGGGGAGCACATGGAGAGGGTCTCAGGCCAGCTGGGTGCATGGAGCATCCCAGCCTGGCTGGTGCAGAGCTCAGGGAGGTGCACCTGGGGATGAAAGCTAAAGCAGGGGCCCTCAGAGGGCACGACCTGTGCCTTCGCCTCTCTGCCGCCTTCGTCCCGGTGTCCCTGAGCTCAGCACCCCTGTCCTGTCCCCACTCCTGCCCTGGGGGGTGCTGGCTGTAATGGAGCTCGGTGGGCACTAGATGTCAGCAGGAACCAGTTGTTAAAGGTTCCCTGGTTGTCATAGAGTCATGAAATCGTATAGTTTGGTTTGGAAGGGATCTTAAAGATGTCCAGTTCCACTCCCTGCTGTGGTCAGGGACACCTTCCACTAGACCAGGTTGCTCCAATCCCCGTCCAGCCTGGCCTTGAACAACTTCCAGGGAAGAGCTACCACCTCTCTGTGCCAGTGTTTTACTATCCTCATTGTAAAAACTTTCTTCCTTTTAATTGCTTCGACACCTCTTCTGCATTTCAGCTGCTCTCGAACTCCTACCCTATCCAAAGAGGCCATGTTTTTTATTCCTAAAGCTGCTTTTCCAGCCCCAGGAGATGGCCTTGCAACAACCTTGATCCCCTATCTGCCCAGGGGAGGAGGGGTCCCTTCTCCATCTTTGCCTGGATAGAGAGCTGCCCTTCCCCTGGCTGGCAGCCCACATTGGCCATTGGACTCAGCCACATTCCCAAAGATCCTCCTGGCCACCATCCTGGCTCTAGGTCACCCTGAACCTGGTCAGACACTGGCACAGCTGCCCAGGGCAGTGGTGGAGTCCCCATCCCTGGGGGGAATTAAAATGTGTGGACGTGGCACTCGGGGACATGGGTTAGTGGTGGCCTTGGCAGTGCTGGGGGAACAGTTGAACTTGGTGATCTGAGAGATCTTTTCCAACCTCAACAATTCCATGATTCTACGGACATGAGGCTCCCTCCCCTGTGGTGGCAGATGTGAGCTGAATGCTGAGCAGAACCTTCTGGTGGACTCAGATGCTGCTGGGATCAATATCCATACCCCAGAATGCCAGGTGTGCTCTGAGCAGGATGAGCTCAGGCAAATGATCCCATGGGATCAGATGAACCAGGAAGGAGCTCTGCCCACCACAGCAGCAGGTCCCCTGTGATGTGCAGACCCCCCAGGTCTTCTGGTGGCCGCCCCAAAAAGCAGAGCAATTTCCCATTTCCAGGACAGCTGCGCTTCTGGAACCCGGACGACCTGAACGCCTCCCCTGGCACCTCCCCCAGCCCAGACTGGATAGAGGAGAAGCTGCAGGAGGTCTGTGAGCACCTGGGGATCACCAGGGATGGCCACCTGAACAGGAAGAAGCTGGTTTCCATCTGTGAGCAGTACGGGTTGCACACGGTGGCTGGGGAGGTGAGTGACCACGTACAGACCTTCACAGCACTGCCTGTGGCCTGGGATTTAGTGTGGCTCCCCCAGATCTGTCCTGGTGAACAGGTTGCTACTTAGAAAGGAGTTTCCAGCTGTAGCCCCTGATTTTTCCAGCAATATTTTTGGTGTCATACCATCAGATGTGGGTGGCTGCTCTGGGAGGCGGCAGCTGCCAGCCTTACACCGTCGCGTGCGTGTCTT
The DNA here is from genome assembly GCF_003945595.2 of Pipra filicauda. Classification (NCBI taxonomy): domain Eukaryota; kingdom Metazoa; phylum Chordata; class Aves; order Passeriformes; family Pipridae; genus Pipra; species Pipra filicauda. The sequence continues at coordinate 944,493 of NW_024104652.1, read as the reverse complement.
CTCATGCAATTGCAGAGGAAACTGGAATTTAAAAACATTTCCTGGATTCCAAGCATGTCTCCTTAATCCCAGGAATCTTCTAGCTAGACAGTAAATATGGGTTAAATATTCATAGGTGGTTGCTTTTGACTTTGTGGAGGCCTCTGGGCTGTTTCTGTCCTGCTGCAAGAGTCCACGAGAAAATGAATTCTTCAGCAAAGAAAGTCTCTTGTCAACTTAGGATTTCGTTTTATTAGAAAAGTCGGACTTTTTGCATCTTAAAACAACATGACTTGTAATAATTCCTTCCATAAAACATGAGTCTGGGCAGGTATTCCTTTGCAGTATCTGCAATGAAATGTTTTCAAGGTATTAAGGCAGAAAATGGAAAAGATAAACTGTGGGCAAAGAAATAGTGAGGAACTAATCTGAACATCTCTGATCCTGCTCTTCAGAAAGCAGCACGCCCTGAAGCATAAAACAAATTTATTATAACCTTGCAGTGTCTTACTGTGGTTTTTTTTGCCTGGTCACTTCAAGCTGCTGAGGGTTTGGCATCTCTCAGTGCGTTGTGCTGAATTCCTGAGGTCACCCTGTCTAGGGAGCAGAATGAAATGAGGCTTTTTTTCATGCTGCCTCATTAAATAGAGGCTCCAAGATGGTCATCGAGCTTTTTTCGTGGTGTCTGTGTCTGCAGTTTTCCATGTGGAGGTTGCTGTACCAGCATTAGGCTGATGTGGTACCTGAGAACTCCTGCTTTGCTCTTTTTAGAGCCTTGGGAATAGGATGTTTCCTCTGTGCCAGGTTGTCACTGTGGTGGTTTGGTGATAGATGTGATTTCTGTCTCCTTGCAGGTGCTCGAAGAGGTGCTCCACAACCTGGAGCAAGATGGGACCATGAGTGTAGAGGATTTCTTTTATGGCCTGATTAAAAATGGGAAGTCACTGACACCCTCGGCGTCTACTCCGTACCGACAGCTGAAACGGCACCTCTCCATGCAGGTGAGAAACTGAGGTGGATCCTGGGGGGAAAGGAGGGGGAGAAGCCCTGAGCAAATCCCACTTAGCCTGTCTCCTCCTCTTGCTCACCATCTGTCCCTGGAGGGGCAGCTGTGAGGGTCCCCCTGCCCCGTGGAGGCAGGAGGTGGTGACAGGGAGCTGCTCCAAAAGCAGATTTCAAGTTCTCTCTCTCTCAGAAAAAGCTTCTTTGTGAGGGTTGGGGGACATAAAGCAGTAAACACCCTCATGTTAAAGGGCAACCTGTGAAGTGCAGTAAATGGTGTAGAGTTATAGAATCCTAGAATGGTTTGGGTTGGAAGGGACCTTAAAAACCATCTTGTTCCACCCCCCTGCCGTGGACAGGGACACCTTCCACTAGCCCAGGTTGCTCCAAGCCCCATCTAACCTGGCCTTGGACACTTCCAGGGATGGAGCATCCAGTATAAACTGGGTGCAGGGGGAAGTGATACCTGGGGTAGGCTGGGGGCTGTGGACATGCTGGTCCCATGTCTCTTCTCCAATTATTACTTATTTTCGGAGAGAGAGTTTGAAATCTACTCCCTGTCTTTGCCTGGAAACTGAGGGCTGTACCCGAAGCACCTCTGCACATGCTCCCTGCAGCCTTTTTGGGGGAGGTGACGCTCAAAGGTGAAAATGAGCAGTGGAAAAACACTTCTGGAGCACTGGGGACAGCTCTGAAACTGCCCCTCCTCGGATTTAGTTTAAATGCCCAGTGCCCAGTTGCGCCGTGGCGCCGTGAGGTCAGCGGGAGTGCTCCCACTGGGCATTTACTTGGCAGTGAGGAGCAACAGGCCTTAATCCTTAATCTCTGGAGCAGGGAAATTACATTTGTAAGCCTCTGTGGGGCACGGGTGGCCAGATGCCTGGCGCCGCCTGTGCCCTGTCACACCCTCACCCTCTCCCGGCAGTCCTTCGACGAGAGCGGGCGGCGCACAACCACCCCCTCGGCCATGCCCAGCACCATCGGCTTCTCCCTCTTCTCCAGCCTGGATGACGGGATGGGGTACGGCTGCGTGGAGGGTGTCCTCGACTGCTGGCACCAGGAGGGCATAGAGAACAGCCAGGAGATCCTGAAGGTAACCACCAGCTCCGTCCTACCCCTTGGATGTGGTTCCCCCCCCCCCACCAGTGTTGGATGCTGGACTGTAACTGAGTTATTTCTTTCCCTTCTAAAATCCCTGGGTTTTTTCCCTTTTAAAACTTCCCAGAGGAACTGCCCCATCCCTGGAATTGTCCAAGGCCAGGTTTGACGGGGCTTGGAGCAACCTGGTCTAGTGGAAGGTGTCCCTGCCCATGGCAGGGGTTGGAAGGGAATGATTATTAAGGCTCCTTCCAACCCAAACATTCTATGATCCTATAAAAATTCCCAGTGCTAGTGATGAAAGTTCTGTGAAATTTCCAATAATTTCCTTTATGATGCATCCCACAGAGATGGAAGCTAATGATAAAAATACAGTGTGACTTCCAGCTTAGCTCAAAGGGGTCACCTATATTTGTTAGAAAGCAATTTAATTCCTTCCCCTCCCTGAATAGCTGCACCTCTCAGCACTGGAGTGACCTGAATTATTGCTGGTGCTGAGGTGGAGGACAGCACTTGAAACCCTGCCCAGTCCTTAGTGTTCTGTCAGAGAGAGTAAAAGGGTGATGGGGGTGCAAATCAGATGCCTGAATAAACCCCCATCCCTGTCCATCTCACTAGAAGCTGTGGATGGAAGAGGGTAATTTCACGGGGTGGTCTCTGTTTTGAGACCCTTGCTGGGTTCCCAGCAGTGCTGACTCTGTGATTCCCTTGACTTTGCATATCCATGTGGATATTGAACACCCAGGTTGTAATAACCTCTGTCATTGCTCAGGCTTTAAAACCCACTTGTAGCCTGGGCTTGCACAGGGCAGTTTGAGAACATGGGACCATCTTCACGAGACCTGTGTGTCCACCTTTACCTTCTCTTCTGGTGTTGCTTTCCACTGGCAACTTCCTTTGTTCCTGGTGCCACTGGGGTGGTTTCTCCAGTGTCTGCAGTGTTGCAGCCCCACCACGAGTACTTTGCTCTGTGCTCCTGCAGAGTTAGATTGAATTAGGAAATCGTTTAAGTTGGAAAACACTTCTAAGATCGAGTCCAACCATCAACTTCACCACTAAAATGTGTCCTCAAGTGCCACGTCCATATGAGTTTTGAATACAAAAGGAAAGGCCTTTCTTCAGGGCCAGGTTGGACAGGGCTTGGAGCAAACTGGTCCAGTGGAAGGTGTCCCTGCCCATGGCAGAGAGGTTGAAATGAGACCATCTTTAAGGTGGTCCCTTCCAACCAAACTGTTCTGGGATTCTATAAAATTCCAAGCAGTTGCTGATAACTTCCTTTCTAAGAGGCGAGATCCTTGCCATCAAATCCTTCCTGGTTTTGTGTTGCCTCTATTGCAAGGGCTGGTTCTGTTTAACATCAGCATCTCCAACCACTTTGTTGCAGCAGTTGTTGTTTAGGAAGGCCGCTGTCATTAGATCCTCTAGAGAATTAGTGCATTTCATCAGGCCTGGGCTTAATTTCCTGTTGGCCTTGCAGCTCAGCCGGGACACTTCCCCATCTCCACAGCTGGCAGCAGCTCTGGAACGCGGGGAGGTGGCAGAGATGTCTGGTTTATTGCCCCGGAGGCGTTTGTGACAGATTCATTAGCGAGCAAAGATCTCTTCTGAGCCTCCTCCTTTCATCCTGTCACTTCACGTCCAAACGTCTCCCGGCTCCCGCGGGGCAGGGGGAGCTCGTTCCGCTCTAACGACGCGTTGTTTTTGCAGGCTTTGGACTTCAGCTTGGATGGGAAGGTGAACTTGACGGAGCTGACGCTGGCCCTAGAGAATGAGCTCCTAATAACCAAGAATGGGGTCCACCAGGCAGCCCTGGCGAGCTTCAAAACGGAGATCAGGCACCTCGTGTGAGTCACCGGGATCGCTGGATGTGCTGCTCCGTCGGGCCGAGCAGGAGCTGAAGGGGCAGCTGAGGAATGTGGTGTGGACGTGGCACTGGAAGGCTCAGTTCTCTCTTAGATTCCTCCTAAACTTCCAGCTGTCTCTTTTTTCTTTTTTTTTTTTTTTTTTTTTTTTAGAACACTCACCCCAAGGATTGCAGAAAAATATAGTGGAAAAAATAAAAAAATGAAAGCAGGATGGTGTTCCCAGACTGGGAACAGTCTGGAAGTGGTCACTGCTATTCCCACTGGTCATGGATGGCCAAGGGATGCACAGCTTAGGACGGAGGCTGGTGCAGTTTGTTATCAGTACCTTTAATCCAAACTGATTTCTTGCATCCCAGATCTTTTGCCATGTGATAGACGTGAGGGGAAGGTACAAAGTCACCATGCAACCCCCCTTTTTTCATTTGAAAGTCAACACAGTTTGGCTTTGCACTGGACCTGCCGTGCAGGTTTCTCTGTTCAGAGAGTGTGGGAGATGGGAAACATTTCCCTGTATGTCTATTTATTAATTTATAACTTATATATATGTATTACTGAAGCTCAAATCTTTTTTCCCCACACACCAATTGATCATCTTGCCCACCCCACTTTGGAGACCCTGGCTTTAAGCACTGCACCCTCAGTTTTGTGTGGATTCACTCCTGTTGTGATTGCTGCATCCATCTGCCACGTACCCGGGCTCCAGTTGTTTGTGGTGTTTTGTTTGTACTGTAAATCTTTGAATAGTTTAGATATTTAGGGTATTCATACTTATGTATGATAGGCTGGAAGAGCTGGGGGTGTTCACCCTGGAGAAGAGAAGGCTCTTCCCTGGAGGAGACCTTTGAGCCCCTTCCAGTACCTAAAGGAGCTCCAAGAGAGCTGGAGAGGGACTTTGGACAAGGGCTTGGAGGGACAGGACAAGAGGGAACAGCTTCCCACTGACATAGGGCAGGATTAGATTGGTTTTTGGGAAGGAATTCTTCCCTATGAGAGTGGTGAGGCCCTGCCAGGTTGCCCAGAGAAGCTGTGGCTGCCCTATCCCTGGAAGTGTCCAAGGCCTAGTTGGACAGGGCTTGGAGCAACCTGGGATAGTGAAAGGTGTCCCTGCCCGTGGCAGGGGGTGAAACTGGATGATCTTTAAGGTTCTTTCCAACCCAGATGAGTCCAGGATTTGATGAATTTGGGAAGCTTGAGGTCTCAGGACCTATGGGGATATTAAGACATGTCTGGAGCTGTGGGTGCAAGTTCAAATCTAGTGACTAAATGCAGTTGATAAGACCCTTGGGGAGCTTTCCGAGCTGTTCTCCCCCCCCCCCCAAAAAACCCTTTGAGGGAGCAGGAAGGTGTGACCTAACCCAGGATGGCTCTGCTTCCCCTAGGGAGAGGTTTGACCAAGTGGCCAGAGAGAAGGAGAAGCTGCGGTCGGACTTGGAGAAGGCCGAGAAGCTGAAATCTCTGATGGCCTCCGAAGTGGACGATCACCACGCCGCGATTGAGCGCCGGAACGAGTACAACCTCAGGTGTGGTGTCCCAAATCAGCCCCCCCCTCCTCCTTGGCACCGCTGCCACAGCATCACGGGGACTTTGTGACACGGGTAGTGCCTTCACTCCCAGCATTTCTTGCCACCTTCTCCTTTTTAACAAGCTCTTCTTGCCTCCGATGCCTCCGTAGGAAGCTGGACGAGGAGTACAAGGAGCGAATCGCGGCTCTGAAGAACGAGCTCCGGAGAGAGAGGGAGCAAATCCTGCAGCAGGCGAACAAACAGAGGCTGGAGCTGGAGCAGGAGATTGAAAAGCTGAAAACAGATGAGAATTACATCCGGGACCGCCTGGCCCTGTCCCTGAAGGTAACAGGGACCCGAGAGTCGGGGTTTCCCCCGAAAGGGAGAGATTTGCTGAGCGGGGAGCGATGCTTGTGGAGAGGGTGTGTTATGGTGTGTGTGGAGCTGGCCAAAAATAGTTTAAGCAGCTAGATAGATGTGTATCCATGAGAATCAGTTTTTGGGTCACCTCCATGGGCTGTTCCTTGGCTTGCTAAGGCTCCAGTTCAAATCTCTGCCGCCATCAAGTGCAGAGCGTGTGTGTGCACGGCTACCTTGCTGGATCTTTTTCTGTCCAGCCAGGAGATAAAACATCTTGACAATGCTTAAAATATTGCTTTAAAAATAAATAAAAAAACCCCCAGACGTCTAAAGCAAACCCCAAACATCTCGCTGTTATGCCTTTTGATGCTTTATCACAAGTCCAGCATTCACACTTGGCTGTGGCAGGAGTGGGTTGTGTGGATTCATAACTCCTGTCTTTGGCTGAAGCTTGGAACAGTGTCATGCTCCAACTTGAGTGGGAGTAACTCTTTTTTTTTTTTTTTTTTTTTCAAATGAGTTAACACAAGCTTATATTTTCCTCCTCCAAATGCTGAGGGTGTTGTGGGGGGGTTTTTGTTTGGTCCAGGAAAACAGCCGCCTGGAAAGCGAGCTGCTGGAAACGGGAGAGAAACTGGCCGAGTGCGAAAGTCTGGCAAGCAAACTGCAGAGGAACTTGGAAAACGTCCTGGCTGAGAAGGTAAACCCTCCTTTTCCCGGTGGGATTCCAGAATTACATCCCTTTTAAGTTTCTACGCTCAAGCTGCCAGTTTAACTGACAGCCAGAGGCTCCTGGGGTCCTTATCCAGGTGGGACCAAGGTGACATGGATTGCCTTCCAGCTAAGGGAATTAAAGATGCTCCACCTTAGCTGTAGTTTTACTCTAATTAAAGTAGGAAGCCTTAGAATGAAGGAATCATCCTGCAGATCTACGGGGATTTTTTTTTGCCTCCTCAGTGCAAAATTTTGGATAAACCCAACATGCAGGTCCTTTTCAGGGAAGTGGATCCATGAGGAGTTAGGTGTTATATGGCATCTCTACTGAAATAATGTGAAAATCAAAGTGAATGCCTGATCCTGGCTGTGTTGCTTTAAACTCATCAGAATATCAGCTTCTCCAAAGGCATTTGAGTTTGTGCATCCATAGACAAATGTTCATATGCTGGGATTCCCACCCAGCATCTGTTTTCCAGACTTCTCGAAAGTTTGGTATTATTTATTGTGCAGAGATGTGCATGTGCTAAACTAGAAAACTGAAATCAGAGGGAGCATGAGAACTGTGGTGGCAGACAGTGTTTTGAGGGAGGTTGCTCATTGTTTCCCACTAGCAGGGAAGTAGAGTTTCTTTATTTAAAATGAAAAATAGAAGGGGAGGAGGCATAGGCTGCAGGACTGCTGGAATGGGCTGCAGGAATGGCATCCATGCTGTGCTGAGCTGGGCTGTTTGGTGGGTGAGTAACTGGATCCCATTCATGTGTTTCAGTTTGGTGACCTGGATCCCAACAGTGCAGAGTTTTTCCTGCAGGAGGAGAGACTGGCCCAGATCAAGAGCGAGTACGAGCAGCAGTGCAGAGTAAGTGGAGCCCAAAGCTGAGACCTGACACCCTTCTTCACCAAGACTATCATAGAATCGTTTAGGTTGGAAAAGCCCAACTCTACCCCCAGCACTGCCAAGGCCACCACTAACCTTGGTGGTGTCCCCAAGTGCCACATCCTTAATGCAAACAGCAGCATAGAGGGGCTTGGAAAGCTCTTCCCACAGAGGCAACTGGCTGAGCTGAAAAGGATGAGGTGCCCCAAGGGTGGGCTGGGAAAGGGTCTGTGGAGCCCTAGGAATTCAGAGCTGCAGGAACTTGCAGCAGAAATCAGATATTTGGAAACCTTGCTGGTTTCCAAACCACTGGTGTTTTATTAAAATAAAACTGAGAATGGAAAGTTTGTTTTCTCCTCCCCAAATCTTGCATGGCTGAAAGACTTCTTCGAGGTGAGCCTGCAGGTTCTCTATTTACATACCTACCTTCTGATGCCTGCAGTGGTACCAGCTCATCTGTTGCCCAGAGAAGCTGTGGCTGCCCCATCACTGGAAGTGTTTGAGGCCAGGTTGGACGGGGCTTGGAGCAACCTGGGATGGTGGAAGGTGTCCCTGCCCATGGCAGGGGATGGAACGAGATGGGCTTACAGGTCCCTTCCAAACCCAAACCAGTCTTGGATTTTATGGTTCTATGATCTGTTCTGCACGATCCTTTTCATTTAAGAAAGGGCTACCTTTGCCCAAGGCTGTCTGATCAGAAACAGCTCTCTTGGGAAGTTGCAGTTTACAAGCAAAAACTGTCTGGGATGCGCAGCCGATTGTTCTATTTTTGAGTAGGGCTGATATAAATCACTACCCAGGGTTCGCTTTCTGAGCCTTTTCAGATCTGCAGAATTCTGTGTTTACACATTCAGGGAGTTATTTACCTCAATAACTGCTGTTCCTGGAGCGGAGTGCACGGCATTTGGCACAAACACTCGGGATATTCTTCTGGCAAAGGGGCAGAAGTACCAGATGGTAAATGCAGCAATGAGGGGATCTCGTTCCTGATTTGATCTTTTGCTTCTGATTTGTTTCTTTTATTTTTTCAAGTAGATGGCGTTTGAGGAGGTGGGTTTTGGCTGTTTGTAAAGGTTCCTGCTGTTTAATAAAAGGTCACAGGAAGAAGGAATCAAGTGAAAGGTGCCTGGAGCACGACATACTTTCACCTTTGAGAATTTTGCATCATAGAATCATCATAGAATCCCAGAATGGTTTGGGTTGGAAGGGACCTTAAAGACCATCCTATTCCACCCCCTGCCATGGGCAGGGACACCTTCCACTAGCCCAGGTTGCTCCAAGCCTCGTCCAACCTGGCCTTGAGCACTTCCAGGGATGGGGCAGCCACAGCTTCTCTGGGCAACCTGTGCCAGGGCCTCACCACCCTCACAGCTGGGAATTCCTTTCCAATATCTCATCTAACCCTTCCCTCTGGCAGTTTGAAGCCATTCCCCCTTGTTGTTTTGCTGATAGGAGGGATGACTATGGCACGATGGATTATTGACAAGTCTTTCCCTACTGTAATTCCCACCTAAGTGTCTCATGGTTGATGGGTTGGATGCTCAGCTGCTTTGGTTCCTTTCACTCAGATCTCCCTTTCCTCCCTCTCAGGAGCTGCAGGACCAGATCGATGAGCTGCACTCGGAGCTGGAGGAGTACCGTGCCCAGGGCAAAGTGCTCAGGCCTTCCCTGAAAAATTCCCTCTCGGAAGAGTTTGATATCGATGTGAAGAGTCACGGCAACAGCGGGATCGAGCCTGACCAAGGTAAAGAACGTCTCCACTAGGACCAGGATCTGTGTTGTAGGGGTTGATGATAACATCTGGGAGGTAGTTCCATAAAAAACTTCCCAGTGAGACTTGATCCCCACCTCTGTTTTGACATGTAATGTTAATTTGGAATATGGCTGCTGGATTATATTTAAAGCCGAAATTAATATTTTCAGTCACTTTGTCTGTGTTTGTGATGGGAATTTGAGAGCTGCAAGTAGCTGCCTAAACAAATTTAAATTGATGAAATAATTCTGTTGAGAATTTTATATATTTATATGTTATGTAATGTTTTTATTCTAATATAAATTATTACTATCTAATTTTTATTTCTAAAGGACTTGGTTCAGAAGACTGTAACCCACTAAATATGAGCATAGAGGCAGAAATGGCCATTGAGCAAATGAAGGAGCAACATCACAGGGATCTACATCACCTCAAACAGGAGCTTGAAGACACAGTAAGTGCTGGAATGAGATGGTCTTTAAGGTCCCTTTCCCACCCAAACCATTCTGGGATTCTGTGATCCCAGTAAGAAATAAAGCTTTGCGGGGGAAATCAATATAAGATGGTGATGTGTAAATCAAAATGTTTAATAAAATGAATATATTAAAACTATGACATGGAAATATTGAGGAAGACATCTCCGTAGAATATTCTGTGGGAAATGAATGAATCCACCCTGTTTTCCTTTTGCAGGTGAGCCACTATGAAAAGCAGCTGGACGAGACAAAAGCCCACTGGGAAAAGGAGCAAGAGGATATGAGGAAGAGGTACTCTGAAGAGATGAATGTCATGGAAAAGCAGATCACTGGCCTCAAAAATCAAATAGCAGAGCTGCAGGGAGAGGCAGCAGCGCTCAGGGAACAGCAGGAAGAGCTCGACAGCAAACACAACGACGAGAAAAACAAGTTACAAGTGTGTTTCGAGGAGGAAAAAGCCAACCTGCAGGAACTGCTGAGGCAGGAGCACGAAGAGGACGTTAGGGCCAGACTGGAGCAGGTGAACGAGAAGTTCAGCCGGGAACGGGAAGAACTGATTCAAAACGGCGTCTGGGTGGAAGAGAAGATGAGAGTCCTGGTGCGGACGCTGCAGGAGGAGAAGGGAGAGCTGGAGCGCGGCTTCCACGAGCAGCTGAAGAGGCTGGCGGAGGTGCATGCCCTGGAGAAGGAAGAGCTGCAGCAGGAGCTGCTGAGGAAGCACGAGCAGGAGCTGGAGGAGGAGAGGTGAGTGTCTGGTGGGCTGAACCTCCGTGGCTTGGCTTGGTGGCCAAGCTGGGCCTAGTGCAGATGAACCCATGACACCTAATTCCAAGTGTTGTGACCATACACTGCTGTTCCCTGTTCTATTCCACAACACTGGGGCTGCTCACCAGGGTTTTGGTTTTTTTTTTTTTCCTTCTGACCTTTCTCAAGCAGGTATTTATATTAATTTTTAGCTTGCCCAGAGGCAGCAATGGTGTTAAAGCATAACCAGGCGTGATTAACTTGAGCTCTGTTCAGGATCCCCGTGCTTTACAAATCCCTGCTTTGTCCTTCTAAAACATCTGGGTTTTCAGAGTTCTTGGCTGAAGAAAGAAAGGGATGGCTGGGAAATGGTTTTTTAGCCAACATCACGTGTCAAAAGCAACTAAAACCATCCTGGGGTGACAAGGGAGATGAGGGTAAAAACATCTACCCCCTCAAATCTGAGCACAGGAACAGAAAGGGCACACACTGCCCATGAAACCTTTTCTGAGGACATTTCATTAGTTGTTACACTCTTCCAAAGCTTTTCCTTTTTGAAGTTTCACCAAATTGCCTCAATTTTAATGTTAGCTCTCAGAAACACTCGTGCAATAGTACGAAACTCAGTGAAAAAAGGATTTTTTTTTTTATTCCAGCTTGTTTTATTCAAAAAGCCATTTTGAATCTCTTTGAGGTAGCCCAGAGTTTAGTAATATTTTATATTGACCGTGTTTAGGAATAAAATGGCAAGTGACTATAACAGAAGAGCATCTCATGCACAAACTCAGTTTTCTGTGGACACACAAACGCTTGTGAACAAATATGAAGAAACTCTCCAGAGCCTGGAAGGACGTTACCAGCGGGAGCTGCGTGACCTCGCAGAGCAGCAAAGGGAGGAGAAATCCCAGTGGGAGTTTGAAAGGAATGAGATTGCTCAGGAGGTCGCTGAAGCCCACGAGCACCTGAAGGAGAGCCTGGCAAACGAAAAGGCTGTTTCTTCTGCCCTGACCCAGGAGAGAGATCTCCTGGAGAAGAACTTCAAGGAAGAGGTGAACAAGCTGGTGTGCGAGAGGGAGCAGCTCGAGAAGGAGCTGCGAGACCTGAGGAGCGCTGCCGAGGAGCAGGAGAAAAAGCTGAGGGGGAAGATAGCCCAGCTCCAAAACGACCATGAAAAAGAGCTTAAGGACAAAGACGAGTTAATATCCATGGTGGAGGAAAATGGGAAGCTGGTTAGGCAAAAGCTGGAGAGACTGGACAGTGAGTATAAGCAAGAGAAAGAGGAGCTCAACTCCAGACTTCTCACTCTGGAGAGTTTAAACAAAGACATTGGTGCAAGGGCAGAGACAGAAAAGGCAGAGATGAGTTTGGAAATCTCAGCCCTTCAAGGGAAAATACAGAAACTGCAGTGGGAGGCGCGTGGTTTTTCCGCCCTACAAAGCCATTACAGGGCCCTGGAGAGCGAGTACGCAAAAGCCAAGAGCAAAATTGCTTCTTGCCCTGATACAGCACCTCTGGGGGACGATGCAGAAGTTCTCCAAAGCCTGCAGAAGGTGCACGAGCAGGCTGTGAAGGAGAATGTCAGGATGGCTGCCCAGATCCTCAGGCTGCAGCACCGGCTCCGAGTCGTGGAGCGGGAACGACCTCCCAGTCCCGGCTGCTCCGACTCCGGCTCAGAACCAGAGGGAATAGATCCCAGTTTTGAAGGGTTGCCCAGTGGTTGTCAAGATGCAGAGAAGGGAATGGATTCAAATGTCCTTCCGCCTTTGGAGGCTGACAGTACAGACCTGGAAGATCTGACAGAGGTGGATTCAGATTTGGAGGAAGGATGTGCGAAAGCAGGAGCGGGCGGCCACACACTCAAGGCTCATGGGTGTTGGATACAAGGAAGTGAAGCAGCTCTGGATGCTGATGGCAGTCAGGATTGTGACAGGGACCAAGAGCTGCTTTCTTGGGTGCCTCTGCTGCCAAAAAAGAGGGATCTCGAGAAAGTTCCCAGAGCAAAAATGCTACACAACGATGTTAGACTGCAGAAGGTTCCTCCACTAAATGGCAGAATAGCTCCTAAAAATAAAGGGTTTGTTTCTGATGCTTTGAAGCTGCAGGTTGAGCTTGAAAAGGCTGAAGAACTGAGTGAAGCCTCTTCCCTGTTGGATCACACTCCTGGATCAACAAATGGTGACCTGAAAAGCGTTATAGCTCAGCTTTGGAAAAGGGTCGAAGAGTTGGAAGACAGATCCATGGCACAGGCTGAACTTCTGTCACTGCAGGAAGAAATTCAGGTGGAAAACGAGGATCTGAAAGCTGAAATGATGCAGTTAATTGAAAGGAATAAAGTGCTGGAAGACAACCTGGAAAGGCTGAGAAGCCTTCGTTGCAAACGGGGAGAAAGCAAGCTGGAAAGCGTCGAGTTCAAGGAGGAAAACACGCAGCTCCTCCAAAACGTCACAGAATTGGAAGATGTCCAAGAGCAAGACGTAGATTTGCACAGTGACACGAGAGGTGGGAAGCTGGAAGAACGTCCCGCAGCGTTCACAGGCCAGCAAGACAATTCCCAGAGCGACGGCGGGGCGAGAGGGGCGTTGGTGGAAAAGCCCGACCAGGAGGAGAAGGCGGCTGCTCCGGGCATCCCAAACTCCGTGTCCTTCCACCGCGAGGGCGAGGAGAGGAGCGTGGTGACACAGGGCTTGCAGAGCACGTGCACTGAGCTGCAGCAGAAGGTTGATATCCTGAGGTAACGTAGTCTTGCACCGACTTGTGCCGTAGCCACACTAACCCCGATCCCACCCACCGCTCCACACGCTGCACGGCTCCTGCATTAACCACTCTAGTCTAACTCTTGAGTAGCAAGCAGTGCCATGGACTCCTAACTCCTCTAATCCTGGATAACCACCGTTGGAATAAATAAATAAATAAATAAATGTGTGTGGCTTTCTCTCCCTGACCACGACCTAACCCGAGTGGTAAACCAGGAGCGACCTGCCAGCTGTCCTGTGGACCTAGTCACCATCACAGTGTGTAGTTTATAATACAGAAACCCCTGTATTTCCATGTCCAAAACCCATGGTAACACTTCCAGATTGCTTTTAGCTTTTACTAATATCACTTCACTCCGTTTGTTCCCTCCTAGTCCTGAGTGTTGCTCGGAATGCTGAAATTGCTCCTATTTTTCACAGTATTTCACTTAATACTGGAGAATTATGGTAATTCGAAATGCTAAAAGGGCTTCTGCTTTTCCTCAATATTTAAGTTAATACAAGAGAATTATAGTGGCTTTTTGTTCCCAGTTAGGTGTTTGATATGGTAAATACCATTATAACACAGAGAGTATCATAGGTTTTACCTACTTGTTTTTAACTGCTGTATTTCAGCAGGGATTTTTATTTTTTTTTATGGATAAAGTGGCTACAAGTGGCTTAATTATTGTTCAGCACCAGCTTCCTGCAGGAAATTGTTCTTTCAGGTGTCGTAGTGTGGCTAAGTTATTTCTGTACAGTCGCCTTGAGGACAGAAAAGGCACTTTCCAACAGTGCTGTTCCCAGAATTCTGAGTTCCAGTTGGGGAAACAGCTTGCTCTCCTGGCAACCTGCATATTGTGGGGTGAAGCTATTTGTAACTTAAGGACTGAAAGATATAGAAGCTTTTTAGATTTTTAACTGTACAAGAACACGCCAAAAGAGCCCCTTTTTTTAACGAACTGGGGAGCGCCCTTACTAAAGAAACGTGAAATATGAATATACTTATACATAAAACAAGCCAACTGCAGCTTTGCTTTTAAGCATTACAGGTATATCTCAGGCTTGGGGGGCTTTTTCCACCCTGGAATGTTAGGCAGGAACTGTTCTCACTGTCTCCTCCCTCTGCCCCAGATGCGAGGCCGAGAAGCTCCGAGAAGAAAACGCCGTTCTGAAAAACGAGGTGACTCTGTTAAACGAGGAAGGAAGCGCTTCCAGCCTGAAGCTGAGGGAGCTAAACGGATCCAGGGAAGAGATGAGGTGAGAATTCCGTGGGGGCACGTGCCCAGTGGTGCCTTCAGGCTGTTGCTGCAGTACAGTGGGTTTATATCCCTTCTCTCCGAGCTCCTTCGCGTGTGAGATATTCTACAAATCTAAAACGGGCTCGTTTCATGGTGCTCTTGGAAATCTCCAGCAGGTTGACAGGCTATTCCTCATCCTTTTCCCTGCCCATTCCTAGAAGCCAGGCTTAGCTGTAGGCATTGAGATGACCCAGTAACACACACAAGCACAGGACCTACTTAGGAGCTGACCTGATGCAATTATTTGTGCTTCAGCAAAGGCAGGGAAAGGCACACACGTGGCAGATTATTCCAGTCATTTGGTCTTGGATAAGTACAGAACCATCCACGATCCTGGGATTATTCTTCTCCTCTAGAAAAGACCTCCATGGGGGGGCACCTTGAGGGTTGAATTCTTGCCAAACGTATGCAAAGCAGTGATGCTGAGCCAATAAAGAAATATCCAGAATTATCATTTTTGACGATGCTAAAAAAACAGACCATTCTTAAAATCATGGAATCATTAAGGCTGGAAAAGACCTCCAAGATCATCAAGTCCAACCATTAACCCAGCACTGCCAGATCCATCACTAAACCTTGTCCCCAAGTGCCACATCCATGTGTTTTTTGGACACTTCCAGGAATGGGAACTTCACTGCTTCCCTGGGCAGCCTGTGCCAGGGCTTGACAGCCCCTTCAGTGAAGGAATTTTTCCTGGTGTCCAACCCTGACACAACTTGAGGCTGTGTCCTCTTGTCCTATCTTAATTAATATATTCATAAGCGATTTTAATGTTAATGAGCTTTTGTTTTTCCTTAGGCAAAAGATAGAGGCTGTGAGGAAGGAGAAAGTGGCTGTACAGAAGATGGTTGAGAACCTGAAAAAGCAGGTGTGTGGTCAGAGCCCAGAACCTTCTCTCTAGAAACCATCACTGTATAAAAACTGTTCCTTGGATGGTCACAAAGGCGGCGGAAAACGACCATTTTATAAATTTAAACTTTGATAGCTGTTCTTATTACCTCCTTGGGATTGATTTGAGGCTTGTTTGACCTGCTGAGAAGACAACAGCTGTAATTATCCAGCTCACAGAGGCTTGAAAGCCCTTTCCAAAGTCAACTTGGAAAGTTTATTTCATAGAAATGTAAAGTTTAAATCTTTTGTTTTGTAGTCTTTGTGGGTAATGCTTTGCAGTAGCCCATAGGAAATAGAGATGATGTGACTCAGCCTCTGCTTATTTCCCAGCTGGCTGGTTCTAGGAATGCTGCCAGCTGTTATCCATGTGATTGCTACTTTTATTTTAAGGGTGGTTTGTTATGCTGGCCAAAGTAGAAGGTTTAAGTAGCTTTTACATTCATGTATTGCTGAGGAAAATTCTTCTTAGAATAACCTACTGGGATAACCCTCAAAATCCACATCAGCATGGCAAAGGGAAGGAGGAACAGTGCTGTGCTGGGTGACTGATGTAACTGGTCTAATTAAGGCCAATTAACTGGTCAGAGTCACTGTTGGAGTGACACTTGTCAGATCTTTAATCCCCTTAATAGAAAGGAAATACTAAAAACCTCCTTCCCAGTGGAAAATCAGTCGTAGCTGACACTGCTGTCCCCACTCAGGTGGCAGATCTGAAGACCAGGAACCAACAGCTGGACTCTGAAAATACGGAACTGAGCCAGAGGAACTCCAAAAATCAGGCAGATGTGCAGGATCTCAATCAACAGCTGGCAAGGGTGCTCGAGCAAAAGGAGAGGGAAGAGGGAAAATGTACCCTGGAAGAATGGGAAAAGGAGAGACTGGTACTGAAACAGGAACTGGAAAACTCCAAAAGAAAGGTACAGGATTATACCGGGACAATTGGACTTCCAGGTGCTCTGGAATGGGCATCCCTGTCTTGGGGTGTGTGTGGGGTTTCAGAGCTGAGCTTTGCTAAGTTCTGGCTTAAACGTTCCTGCACGGGGCAGGAAGGAAAGCCTGGCAGCAGCCAAAAGCCAGGAGGTAAAAACGTGCAGGTTGGCCTTGAAAACGATGCCAGATATTTCCCTGCACCTTCCCAGCATGGCTGTTGTGTTCATCCAGTGCCATCCCAGCTGTAACCACTCTCACTGGCTGCAGCATCCTCTGCTTAGCCTTTGGTACCCTGTGAGTGTCCTGAACTGAAATCTGAGCCCTTTGCTTTTTGCAGTCCTCAAATCTGGTGTCGTCCCTGGAGGTGGAGGTGTCAAAGATGAAGGTTCAAGCTCATCTGATGGAGCAGGAGAACCACATCCTCAAGCAGGAGCTGGAGAAGACAAAACAGGTATGGCCTCCTATTGCCCAGAGAAGCTGTGGCTGCCCCATCCCTGGAAGTGCTGGACAGGTTGGAGCAACCTGGGCTAGTGGAAGGTGTCCCTGCCCGTGGCAGGGGGTGGAATGAAATGGTCTTTAAGATCCCTTCCAACCCAAACCATTTTGTGATCCCATCTGAGTGCTGTCAGATAATTCTCACCATCTTTTAATGTATTCTGAGTTGAGAAAAGTTTAATTTCTTTAACTTGTTAAAGAAAGGTCATAAAAGTAAGGGAATGTAGCTCCTCTTGAAACAGTCCTTGTTTCAAGTGAGGTTGGGCTCACTTAGACTTTGCCAAAAATCTTTTGGCAGTAGTGGATCTACAGGGAGGAGCTTTGGTAAGCACAGAGATTTAAAGCTCTAATCAAGGAATAGACAGGGCAAATGGGATCCACAGGAGAACATTTCTCTGTGTAATTGGTGATACCCATATAGCTCCATTTAAGGGCTGAGCTCTTCCAGCATGTCCTCTCAGAGAGAATTCCTATTGCTAAATCCATCTGGAGATACGGGTGGAGATAATTTCCTGGAGGGCTCAGTTATCTCCTGTATAAACACAGTTCAACTGGCTGTAAATATATGCTAATAAACACAGATAATGAAGGCTACAAATGAGTCACCTCCCTGATCAGGGCTCCACAAAGTCATTTTCTGTGCAAACCACTCATTTGAGACACCCAATGCTCAGGGTTGATAATGGTCTTAAAAAGCAAAAGCAGCTGAGGCCTGTTCAGTAATGAGTGAATTGTGGCTGGATGTAATTACAGGCAGGAGATGGAGTGAGGAAAGGCAGGAGAGCCTGGGAGAAGGGCAGAGTGCTCGGTTGGGGAAAGGATCAGAAGTCAGCAGTACACTGGTTTTCCCTCCATGTATTTTCACACGTGTCTATTTAGATTAAATATTAGGGAGAAATTCCTCCCTGGGAGGGTGGGGAGGCCCTGGCACAGGTTGCCCAGAGAAGCTGTGGCTGCCCCTGGATCCCTGGAAGTGTCCAAGGCCCAGGTTGGACGGGGCTTGGAGCAACCTGACCTAGTTGAGGATGAACCTTTAAAGATCCCTTCCAACCCAAACCATTCCATGATCCCATGACTTGCTTGCCAACTTCTGCAGCAGCACAGAAACACAACTGTGAGGGGTTTGCTTTCCACAGCTGCCCAGATGCCCTGATCTCTCTGACCTCCGAAACGAAGTTTCGAGCTTAATTACGAAAAATGAAAAGCTGCAGAAGGAGAAAGAAGCCCTGAGCGAGGAACTGAACAGATGTATTGATAAGGTAAGAAAGAACTGCAAAGCCACATCACTTAAAATTCTTGTGTCGTTATCTGTATCACCACAACCTGTAAAACTACTTTGGATCCTTTTGTTTTTCCTTACCCTCAAGCCAGATAAAGGCTGAATTGCCACTGCCTGATTTTTTTATTTTTTTTTTCCTAGCTGGTCTGAGAGAGGAAATCTTAAATTCTGGAGCACAGCTTTACTGTAATTTGATTATGTAGAAAATTCCAAACGTTGCAGCAAAGAGAGGCCTGGGTATAAATACTGCAGCAGGACAAGGAAGACAGTGTTCTTGGACTTTTATTGCAGCTTTAACATGCTGTAACTCTGAACTTGGGCAGAGTAACTCATGTGCACACTATAAATAATGATCCCGTTGTGTGGAAATTCAGGCTGGGAGCTGAGAGGGTTTTTTTTCCTGCTTTCTTTGTGTGGCTGTAACTCCCTCTGGGTTAACCCTCAAACTGAGTTAGAGAAAATCCTGAGTGAGGCTTCCCTGTGTAATCTCATTGCAGGTAGCTCAAGTCAGCTGCTTAGAGAGTGCAATTAGCAGCTTGAAGCAGGAGCAGAAATCCTGGGAACAGCAGAGTCAGGCACTGAAAGCACAGCTCACCATCTCACAGGAAAAGGTACAAAATAGTGATTTGTTTGTTTGTTGTAACCCTAGATAAAAAGCATTTTGATCATCTTTCATAGTGCTTTCTTTCCCTAAAACCCCCTTCTGATGTGTGCAAAGAGTGGCTGCTTTGATGGGCTTTCAGAGTGATGTTCTTAAAGGACAAGAGGAAACTTCTAAATGGAACAAGGGACTTTTTCCTCCCCGAAAAAAAAAGTGATGCTGTTTTGCACCCACAGCCAAGTTACTTTTGCCAATTCACTCAGCCTGGTTGTTCCTAAAATACTGCAGAAACTTTGCTCCTGCTCTCCTGGTGCAGGAGAGGGGTGTGAGCATCTGGCTGCTTGGCTGAGCACTCTCCTTGGCCATGGGCTACCAGGAGGAATAAATAATTCGAGGGAAATCTTCTCTTCCAGCACGTCCCAGCAAATGTTCAGGGCTGGAAGGTGTCTATGTTAAATGCAGCCTTGTGTCTGTATTCAAGGTGGATGGCTGCTAACTTGGAACAGGAAGTTGGAAAATCGTTTGGAATTATAGAGTTGTAAGGTTGGAAAAGCCCTCTAAGATCAAGTCCAACTATTCCCCAGCACTACCAGGGCCACCACTGACCCACATCCCCAAGTGCCACATCCACATGGCTTTTAAATCCCTCCAGGGATGGGGACTCCACCACTGCCCTGGGCAGCTGTGCCAGGGCTGGACAACCCTTTCCATGAAGAAATTTTCCCTAATATCCAACCTAAACCTCCCCTGGTGCAACTTGAGGCCATTTTCCTCTTGTCCACTTGTTCCCTGGGAACAGAGCCTGACCCCCACCTGGCTCCACCCTCCTGTCAGGGAGTTGAAGAGAGAAACTCAATTTACCATTTTCAGGGGGGGTTGTCAGCATTGTACCTTCACTCCTTCCATCAGAGATCCTAAACACATGTGACACCTGGTCCACAGACAGGAAATCTTGGTCCAGCAAAGCTGATTCCTGCTTGTTACAGGTTCAGAGCCTTGATGAAACACTGCAGAGCACCAACCTCCAAGTGTCCCGACTGAAATCCGACTTACAGGTGATGCAGCAGGAGAAGGAAACTCTGAAACAAGAGGTGGTGTCGCTGCACAAGCAACTGCAGAGCACCAGTGAAAAGGTAAAGGGCTTCAGGGGCCTCAAAAGATAGCTTTAATTGTTGTATATTGTATGTAATGTGCAGATTTTAAACTGATTTTTAGAAAACTTATTATTTTAAGCGTCGAATGTAAAGGTCAATCCATCTGAGTTTTCATCCTTCCCTGAAAGAAACCTTTTGCCAAACATAAAACCCCAATTCTGTGGGTAATGCATGGATTCGCACCTATCAACTATAAAAATTAACGAACTAATCGACTGAGGATCTAATTTCCAGTCCAACTTAGTTTTGAAAGGTAGAGAATTATGCCAGCCTCTCTGAACTAATGAGGATTTGTAACTGGAGGAGGTTGTAGGCAGCAGTCTCGGGATTGGTATTATGGGTTCAGTTAGTAATTTGGCTTGTTTGCCCTGTAATTAAGGAATATTTAATGTCCACATGGAAAGAAGCTGTTTCAGAATGGTACAACAGGAACTAAATTACAACTATTACTGACTAATATATAATACTGAGTCCTATTTTGCTCTAAACAGAGCACAAATTGCCTTTTTTTTTTTTTTTTTTTGTGGTGTTGAACTCTGTGCACTTGTTCTGCACTCAGTTATTATCCATGATTTTAGTGGAGGGAAGCACTTGGGCTTTGCACGTTGGGGTTCTTAGGGGAGAAAACAGTGTGTAGGCTGGGAGGAAAACGGGAATCCTGCGGCTTGAGAGTCTGCAGGTACCAAAAGTCCACGTAAAACCCACCTGAATAGAGGAAATATCTGCTTCTTTGTTTAAGGCCTAACCCTGCAATTCTGTCTGTCTTAAGAATCGGGTTCTGGAAGGGGCTGTGCCTTCCCCAGGGCTGCAGGACCAGCAGGGGCCAATGCACTGGGATGGAGTGGAGCAGCTGACGGATCGGGAGCAGAGCCTGCTCAGGCAGGAGAATGAGAGGCTGCAGAGGGAAGTGCAGAGCACTAAAACAGACCTGGCTCACTCCAGGGAGAAGGTAACCGGAGCAAGGGGACAGAGCACAGGAGGGCTGGGGCTGGGAGGAAGCTCTGGAGGTCACCCAGTCCAACCCCCTGTTCGAGCAACCCAGAGCAGGTTGCACAGGATCACATCCAGGCAGGTTTTGAATATCTCCAGAGGTGGAGACTCCACAGCACCCTTTGGATATTTCTCTTCTTTAAAAGAAAATCCCGTTAATTCTTCTGCCGTTAATTCTCTGATCCAACTTCCAGTTAACACCTTTTCATTTTTTTCTTTTAAAAAAAAAGATTCTTAATATTCCCAGCATTCTTCCTGTGCAATTTCTTGGCTCGCAGCAATAGGCAGATTATGAGGAGGAGGAAGGGAGGGAAAGAAAGAGAAAGGGAAAGGAGGACAAGATGCTCAAAGCTAAAATGTCAAAAGTACCCCAGATTTACCCAGAGAATTTGTGGCTGCCCCTGGATCCCTGGAATTGTCCAAGGCCAGGTTGGAGCAACCTGGGCTAGTGGAAGGTGTCCCTGCCCATGCCAGAGGGTTGGAATGAGCTGGGCTTTAAGGTCCCTTCCAACCCAATCATTCTGGGACTCTGTGAATCCAAAATCAATTGCTGCTCAGCACTGTAGGTGAAGTAGATGCAAATAGATTTTTTTGGATCACCTGCAACATCTTTCCACGTTTGCTCTTCTCTTTAGATCCGACAGCTGGAATCTACAATCCTTTCCCTAAAGCACCAAAAGCATCAAAGCCAGTCAGGCATTGTCAAAGCCATAGAGCAGGAGAAACTGAGCCTGAAGAGAGAGTGTGAGCAGCTGCAGAAGGAGTTGTCTTCTGCAAACAGGAAGGTTAGTTTTGGGTGGTGAAGTGACAAGCTGTAACTTCGTTCTTTTCCTCCCAGTTTTGTGCTTTTTTTGTCTCTTAAAAAAAAAAAAACAAAGCCCTGTCCCAAGGAGCTGACTGTGCCCTGTGCATCTGCAGGGTGACATTCACTTGTGGAAAAGCATGACATTTGTCCAGATAGTCCTGTTTTTTTAGTCTTGAGTTGTCTTTAATGGTTCATGACTTGAGTATTGGGGAGAAAAAATTAAAAACACAGATGAAATGACCAACTGCTACTTCTCTAAGGAAACTTCTCTTGTCTCCTATAGATCAGTCAGATGAATTCTCTGGAACGTGAACTGGAAACCAGCTCAGAAAATGAAGGGCTAAGGAAAAAGCAAGTCAAGCTGGATGATCAGTTAATGGAGGTACTTCTCAATCAGTGTTGACTGTGGGGCTTTATCCCTGTCTCACTCTGCCTGGGGATTTGTTTTAAAACAGCTTCTGGATGTGTAGGAACAGAGAAAACAAACTGGAAGAACTAATCTCTCCTAATATTTAACTTCATCTTTCATGACCAAGATGTGAGTGTGACAAATGTTGTGGCTTATCATAATTCACATAAGGCTTCAGATGTAAAAGCAAATAGCAAAGAAACTTGTTTCTGTGCTTTTGAGGCAAGGCAAACACTTCCCTCTTCCTTCCTAAAACGTGTCACCTCAGATTTCCTGACTAATGTTTGTGTGATGCTGCTCTTAATGTGGAAACCTGTTCTTATTTACTGTGGGAGTGATTTGCTGAATTTAAGCCTTGTTATATTATTGTGATAAATCAGCAATTTATGCATTTAATTGTTGTTTCCACTCATGCCTTGAAATTTTCAGTTGAGATTCTTCCAAAGGCTGCAAATTGTGCTGGATATTAAAATTGTATAACTCTGAGGAGTCCTTGGAATGGGCAGAGCTTAACTGTGTTTAGTGTGAGCCTTAAGGTCAGCCCAGACCTCTGAGTTGTCTCTCAGTTGATGTCCTGGCTTTGAGTTTATAACATAATATTAAAAAAAAAAAAGAACCACAATTTTGGCTTTTGCTATAAATCAAAGCATCTTCCAGATGAGGCTTTTACAACACTTCATTAAAAGACTTCATGTTTTTTCATCAAGGCAGCAAGTAGGAAACATTATGCTGAATATACGATGTAATTGGTTATAAAACTGTGAAAACTTGATTAGTGAGTACGAGATTTTGACAAGTTAATGAAAAGACTGTTTATATTCCCTGTGCTTTTATTTATATAGCCTTAATTAAGCTTTGGGGAAATGCCAAGCACTGTTAAACCCTTCAGTATAAGCACCAAGCAGGGAATTGAGTTTTCTGCTTAAAAATGTGTATTTCAAGCACGTGGGATTTTGTTCCTCCTCTTAATGTTTTCCAGGCAGGTGTGTGTATGTAACATTTTGTGCCTTCTAACTCTCTCTTTTGTGCCTGTTCTCCTTTTGTTCATGGCTAACCTGGCTAGAACTCAGTGGTTGGAAGTAGCAGAGAAGGGTGCAGTTCTCTTTCTGAAATAGTGTGCGAAGGTAGAGCAATGATTTTTGATGTACTGCCACAGCATGGAGAAAACATTTCTTTTTTTTTTTGTTTTTTTTTTTAATGGGTTTTTCCTTTTATCCCATGCATCTTTTTAAATAAAGGAGCCACTATTCATTTCAATGTTGATTTTGCACTTGGACTGTCTGTGCAATTTGATTCTGTGCCCCCAGAAGCTGAAAATTCCTAAAGGCGCCGCCTGAAAAATGGAGAGAAATAACCCAGCTGAAGTAAAAAATAGTTAAATTTGAAAGTGGGAAAAAATGAAAAGTGGCTGCCTACTAACCCATTGACTGTGAGGTTTGAAGGTGTTTGCATACTTACCTCTGGTACTTGCATGCTTTTCCACCAGACTGTCCAATGTATCCCTAAATTAACTGCTCTGTGATCCCACTTGGCATCATCCCAATAGTTTAGCAAGTTCATTATTGCTCCATTTTATTTTTTTTTTTCCCCCCACAGATAAACACAGCAGGACTATATTGTTTTCATTATTGTTTCCCTGGTATTTGTTTTTTAAGATGCTGTTAACACTGATTGACTGTTTCTTCATTAGATGCTCGTGTGCTTCACAGCAGGACAGGAACCCCTAAAGAAATTCCACAAAAAGCTCATTATTTTCACTGTTTATATCGTCAGGATAAGAACAGCTCCTTTCCAGACAAGTTGATTCAAGAGAACCACCCCCCCAGATAACTTAAAAATACAAATAGTTTTATTTTAAAGTACCTATAAACCTATTTTCTGTTTACCTGGGCCAGCAGAGATCTAGAGGTGGTAACAGAAGAGCTGCACTATTGTAAAATATAGTTATAGATGAATTGAAATTGAAATATGACTTCAAATTGAGGCTTAATTTTACCATGAGTGAAAGGAAATTAAAACCACTTGTGAAAGGGAAATTAAAACTACTAAGATAATCTTACCCACCTTTTCCTAAGGGAACAGAGTAACGGTTTTGGGACAACAAGTGAGAATTTATCAGCTGGGGAAGAAATTATTGATGTTATACAAATTCAAGCTGAAACATCAGTTATTTTTACTGTGCAGGTCTGGAATTCTTTAGTATTATAAACTCTTACAACTGTGAGTTACTTACCTGGGTTTTACTTTAGTCTAAAAAAAAAAAAAATCTAAATTATTTCCTGTGGAGAATTATTATTTCCTTAGCTCTCAATACTTCTACAGTTAGTAGTGAACAATATGGAAAGATCCATAGGGGTTTAAATATTGAATTTTGAATTTAATGGAATCAAATTGCTGAAGTCATCATAAATGGCCCTGAAAATTTGTTGTGCTTGGAGAATATTCTCTCTCCATCCTAAATTAAAGACTAGAAATAACCAGCACAACTTCAGTGCTTTTATTTGTAAACAGGTGCTATTTTTAGAAGAACTGCTGAGATGGAGGTTAAAATAAAAATGGAAAATTAAGAAGGACTAAATTAAAGCTCACCTAAACTAAACCTTGACAGGTTTCACCAGAAATTCGGTGGATTTGTTTATCCTTCAGGTCTGAAATGGTGGATCAAAGCTCAAATTCCCTTAGAACTGCATGTAGCTGCATCTTTTTTTCCCCTTGGAAAAAGTTGTCTGTGGAGCTTCTCTTGCTGAGTTGAGGCTTGTTTCTGTTGCCCACAAGAAATCTGAGAAGCAGCCCAATGTCTGGACCACCTCTGGAAGGTCCGGCCGTGCCCAGGGGGGATTTACGGTTTGGTTTTTCATCCCCTCTTCTCCAGATGCTCCACTCCAGCTCCAGCGGGATGCGTAGCCAGAGCCCGCGTTCCTGGGAGCTCCAGCAGCAAGGCTGTGCCGTGGTGCCCAAGGAACAGTTCCTGCAGCTCCAACACCAGCTGCTCCAGGCAGAGAGGAGGAGTCAACGTCTCCAGGAAGAGCTCGAGAGCCGACCCTCGGACACGAACGTGCAGCAGGTAAAGCAGAGCTCCCGTTGATCCAGGGCTTTCAACTTTTAAAGGATAACCCACTTGTCTTGGGTTTTTCTTTTTTTTTTTTTCCCCCCCTCCCCGGTTCTGATGAGATCCCTTCTCCGTTTATGCCAGTTCAAAAGTGAAAATGAGAACTCATTCCGTCCGAAGTCTGTACAAAAGGGAGGTTGTTTGGGATCTTTAGCCCGAGCCACAGCTTAGTTCTGAAGTGCTCTCCATCTTTTTGGAACCCAAACCACTCCCATCCACGTTCAACTGGCTTTTCTCCTTCTGATCCTTTCTGTGTTTTTTAGGGTTTTTTTTGTTTATTTAATGTCCATGTCTGGAACTGTTATTTTTAACAATACACCACACCAGATCCGTCCCATAAAATCCCAGTTTGGGCTGGTTTTGTCACCTGGAATTCTGTCGGTTGTAATGGAGCAGAATATGAACAAATGAGTCCTTTTTTTATAAGGTCAAATCTTCATGATTTGCCCATAAAACAAGACATTTGTTTGGAGAATGTCGTTAATGTTACAGAGAAACTTCCATGTTGGCATTTCTGAGGAAAACCAATTCCAAGGAACATTAATTACATCCACTGCCCACACTGGGCACAGTTACTTTTAGTGGTATTTTGATTTTTATTTTTTTTTTTAGCTTGTAAAACTATTATAGTTTTTATTGTTGAATTATTTATTATAATTGAACTATAGGCAACAGATAGAAAAGTTTGCATCTCCCATATAAAAATTAAGCTTTGGACTGAGCTTGCTAAATTATCCTTTTTTTTCAAAGAGTTAATGAATTTCTAAATCTCTAAAGCTTTGGCACAGGCCATAGGTCTTTAAATAATATTATAACTTCATCTTAAAATAATAATACAGCTTTATCTCATTGGAAAAGATAAAGCTCTAAATACCTTAGATAAAATACTAAATATTTGTATTAGATTGGATGTATTTAGATTAGATATTTATCTAGATTAGATTTATATTTAGATTAGATAAATAGATTAATTGGATAAAATACAATTAACTGTTTATTAATCTGTTAGAAAAAAAAAAACACCTCTTACATTTTAAACTCAGGTTGTTGTTACAGTTCAAAAATAATAATAAGACCAGCAGTTTGAAGCTCAAAAATCTCTGAACATGGTAAATAGGGTATTCCTGGAAAAAAAAGGTATTTTGGAGACAATATATGCAGTAAACAGTTCTCAAAGTTTCCAAAATGTGGAGTGAAAGTTCTTTTTAAAGAAAGGCATAAGATCAAAATGTCCCTTCAATAAAGGAACATAAAAGGAAACAATATAGGGATAAATAGGAATAAATTGACTGTAATCTGATGTCCTTTTCAGAGGTGCTGATGGACCTGGTCCCATCCCACGGAGGGTGGAACGTGCAGTTTAATTTAGGAATCAATAAAAGCCACATTGCAGCAGTGGCAGCTGCAGATGAATGTGCTGGTGTGGCATTAGGAGGGATGAGACTGTGATTTTTTTGCTTTTGCAGAAACAATCTGCAAACCAGTCACATCCTGGAACTTGGAGTTCCAGAGAGAAATCCACTTCTGCGTTTCCTGGAAAAGCTTTAATTCTGGAAAGCTCCATGAATTTAAAAATACTTGCAGGGAGGCTTTGCAAATATTTGCTGTCAGTGCACTTAATACACTTAATTCTTCAGGTTTTTTTCTTTTTTTTTTCTTGTAGTAAATGGCTATTTTGGTTCCTAACATTTCCTACAGGTTTTTCCCCATGGGCTTTGCTAGAAAAGTTTCTAAAATGCTATTAAAAACATGCACCCTCCAGTTATAAAAAAGGCCAAAAAATCGTTTTTGTTTGTCTGAACTTCGCCATTTCTGTGAGCACCTCCTGCTTTAATTCTCACTGTTGACTTTTCTTCTCCATCCTGATTGCCAGGCTTAACACTCAGTTGGGTTTATGTCCATTTTAATGTCCCCTTTAGCACCTTGAAAAACTCGCATCCTAATCCCTCTCCACCATCTTTCCACCAGTGAGTACAAGGTCAGGTCATCTCCCTGCTTTCTGTGGAAAATTTTTTGCTGCTGCTTTGCATTTTGCAGCCTTCTTAGATCCTGAGGTATCCAAAGTTACCCCCACCCACCCCCCTTTTTTTTTTTTTTTTTTTAATGGAATTATTTTGTGTTTATCCTGCTCTGCAGTTTTCATTGCTTTTTGATTGTGGTGGTCTGTGTTCTCGTTCATTTTACAGTCACTATTTTCCCCCAAAGGCTGCTGTCATATGTTGAAATTTCACTAAATTAAATTAAATTATTACTCCTGAGCTGTTTTTACTGTGTTGACCTCTCTGGACTCTTCTGAAGTGACTGTTCCTGCTGTGTCTGATGCTGTAATTTTATTTTTTTTTACCTCACATTCCTTGCTCAAAAACTACATTTGGGAGCCTGTTAATGACCCAATATTTCCCAAAGTTCTCTTAGAACCAACCAATATTTTTGTTCAGGGTACTTAGAGCTGCTCAACTTCCCCTTTTTCAGGTCTTTATTTCAAATTTCACAGAATCACAGTTGGAAGGGACCCACAAGGCCCCTGAGCAGCTGCTTGTTCACTCTGAGGGCAAGACTTAAAATCAGTTTTAAAATAGAAATGTAAGGTTTTTAAAGGTCAGTTGGGCTACATTTTTTTCACAAATGCTGTTTGGCAACCTGTGATATTTTTTGGTATATGCACACTCATATAATGTATGAGGAGATGAGATTATATATTTTTTAATATATATATATAAAATGTATGATATAGATTTTATATATGGTATAGATTTTATATATAAGAAATGTATTATATTGTTTTTATAGATATAAACTATATGGAATTTATAGATATAAAATGTATTTTGCTTTATATCTATAAAATGTAGTATACATTTTATATCTATAAAATGTAGTTCATATTTTTATATAAAGTGTATGAGATATAAGGTATGATAAATATATATAAGGTATGAGATACATATATATAAAGTAGAGTACATTATATATATATAAAGTAGGGTATATTATATTTATATATATATAGTAGAGTATATTATACATATATATATAAAGTAGGGTATATTATACATAGATATATATAAAGTAGGGTATATTATACATAGATATATATAAAGTAGGGTATATTATACATAGATATATATAAAGTAGGGTATATTATACATAGATATATATAAAGTAGGGTATATTATACATAGATATATATAAAGTAGGGTATATTATACATAGATATATATAAAGTAGGGTATATTATACATACATATATATAAAGTAGGGTATATTATACATATATATATATAAAAAGTAGGGTATATTATACATATATATAAAGTAGGGTATATTATACATACATATATATATAAAGTAGGGTATATTATACATACATATATATATAAAGTAGGGTATATTATACATACATATATAAAAAGTAGGGTATATTATACATACATATATATAAAGTAGGGTATATTATACATACATATATAAAAAGTAGGGTATATTATACATATATATATATAAAAAGTAGGGTATATTATACATATATATATATAAAAAGTAGGGTATATTATACATATATATATATAAAAAGTAGGGTATATTATACATATATATATATAAAAAGTAGGGTATATTATACATACATATATATAAAAAGTAGGGTATATTATACATACATATATATATAAAGTAGGGTATATTATACATACATATATATATAAAGTAGGGTATATTATACATACATATATATATAAAGTAGGGTATATTTTTTATATATGTATAAAATGTAGGGTATATTATATAGAGATCATATATGAGATTTCATATATATATGGTGGCAAATAATTTCCTGTGAGAAACTTCGCTTTGCTCATTGCAAATAATCACCGCCACCCACCTTTTAAAAAACCCTGGATGAGCCATTTCAAGAGCCCCTAAACCTAGAAAATGCCCCCTGAACCTCCCAGCTGGGTCTGTGTGGTGCTAACACTCATATTTAGAGCAATAAATACCAGGTATTCTGATATTCTGCATGTTCCCTCTCTGTTTGTGCGTTTTTGTTCGTCCTGCGTCGCTTGCCTGGTTGGTTTTTTTTTTTGTTTTTTTTTTTTTTGTCTTTTTGCTTGAAGTATTACTTATTTATTGTGCAGAAAACAAACAAAAACAAAAAAAAAATGTGGATATCAGGGTGAAGTATTCCCCCTTCCCTTCTTTCTCTAGGCCTTGCTACCGGAGCAGCGAGCAGTGCATGCAGATTCCTACCGGAGGATCGGGCACCTCTGACAGCTTGGGCTGCTTTATGATCCCTTTCCATGATAAACACACACACACACAAAAAAAAAACCCATGAACTGGCATAAGCTGAGAAACTTGAGGATCAAATTATTCTGTGCTTTTTTTTTTTTTTTCCTTAAAAAAAAAAAAAAAAGCTTATTCATAAAAAAAAAAAAAAAAAGAGTCTCCACGGTATTATTTTTTGTTTTCCCTCTCCTATTTATTTGTCTAGAAGCTATTCTGTGAAAGCTCGGAAAAACAGCTTTTTTTTTTTTTTAAATTTGTCACACAAATGCTTTTTATTTATGTTATTTAAAATGTGCAGCGTGTTCAGCGAGGAAAGAGCCTATTTTTCCCAAATGCTACTAATTTTATATGAGATTTGAAGAAAAATCTGGGGGTATTTATACTGCATTTTTGTATAAGATGTATAAACTTTTTAACAGGGGAAGATGACTTTTTTTTTTTTTTTTTCCCGGATGTAAATGAAAAATAAAAATTTTTTTTAAACACGACGTCTCTTGTCTTCGTAGCATCAATAATTTCAACTTCCTGAACAAGAATTAACACATTTTAGATGAAATGTTTGACTCTGAGGATTGTCACACCGGGATTTCTGGGAGGGAGATTTGTAGTGGGGATGTTTTTAAGCACAGATAGTCAGCTTTTCTTTAGCAGATGTACCTATAAATTTTAAGTAAAGAATTTCCAATAGTACATGGACATATTCTGTGTGGCCTTAAGGTAAAAGGGCAGTGCCAGAAAAGGGAAAACTATTAACACACTCGTTTCTTGGATAACATTCCTTAGTAGTCTTTATTTTGTCTCAAATTGCTTGATTAAATTAGAATTTTAATGCTTTAATAGGTCTGCAAAACACCTCTTCCAGGTCTATGATTTTCTAGTTGATAGCCATGAACTATTTCATGGTTGCCAAGGTCTTCTTGCTCCTGTTTTTAATGATCTTAAAGCTACTGCTTGAGCTGGTTTTTTTTTTTCCCCATTAAACATGGAATAATATAAAGTGAGAACATTCTCAAGTCCACTTTGAGCCAAAAAATAGGGGTCACAGGTATTGAGACCACTGTAATTCTTCATTTCCACGTAACTACTCACTCAAGGCTCCTGCAACCATTAAGAAGTGGGATAATGAGCCAGGGTTTTGAATTCCAATCAAATTACAAAGGATAACTCATGATAACTTGGCTAGAAAATCCTTTAAGGTCCTGCTTATTTTTTTAATCTAGAAAAATATCCAGTCCAGCCACACTGTGAAACTCTTTTCTGTATGACTCCAGTGTAACTTTTTTCACAAAAATGAATTATCATGGAACCCCATGCACAGATTTAAAGAGTTTTGGGTGTCACAGCAAATCAAATGTTGAGGGGGCTTCAATCAACCCCCCAGGGGGATCTGGGGGTTTAGATGAGGAGTTACCCACCTGAAACATTCCTCCCTCAGTTTTTCATTTATCTTCCCCCCCGTGATGGTTTTGGGTTTGAAGGTGTTTGGTTTTGGGGAGGTCGGTGCTTTCTCAGAGTTGATCTTCCCAGGTTAATTCCTAGAATTCGAGTAAAAAAAACTGGCATTAAAATAAAGACTCCATGTCTAAAGTTCCCAAATACAAGAAGGCTTGTTTGTAACTCCTGCTGTTTCTCATTTATTTGGGAAAACCTCACTCAAGTGTTGGTGTAACTCCCATGGCACAGCTACTGGGCTTTTAATTAGACTGTCACCCCACTGAAGAAAAAGAGGAAAACCTGGTTAGGGCTAATGTATGGAAACATTATTTATCAACAATTAATCAAAAAAGACAAAAAAATCAAGTTTAGTATAGGAGCATCCTACTTTTTTAACATATTACTCAATTTCAAGGAGTCTTTGGAGTGGGAGAGTTACACTGTCAGACATGCCCTTACGACTTTAACATTAATTATTTCCTAAAACTATTAAGATTTTACTTGGCATTTTGTTTCCCACATTCAACAGAACTTCGGCAGCACCAAAGAACAAGAAAAGGAAATTATCCAGATCTGACTCTCGGGGTTGAGACTGAATTTTGTATCAGTTTTTCTTAGATCTTGGTAATTCCAAGTGTAACTTTGGCTTGGAAAACAAGTGCGATGCTGCAAATGTCCTTTAAGTGTTGCCATAGCACTTTTCTTCCATGAAGGATTTATTCATTTTTTTTTTTATTTATTAATTTTGACTCCAAAACACTCAGAAGTGTGGCGTGCCAGGTATTTTCTTATATATAAACAAGGGGAAAAAAAATAGTCTGGTGAATGTGAACTGATTTTTAACTGATTGTCACATAAATGTTGCTTTCCAGGGGGGTCACGAGCAGCTTCTAAAAATGATGGAAGAGCGTATG
Source organism: Pipra filicauda (assembly GCF_003945595.2). Classification (NCBI taxonomy): domain Eukaryota; kingdom Metazoa; phylum Chordata; class Aves; order Passeriformes; family Pipridae; genus Pipra; species Pipra filicauda. Next base: position 912,795 of record NW_024104652.1, on the reverse strand, counting down.
ATGGATGTTGAACAGAAACTAAGGCTTGTGAAGAGGCTTCTCCAAGATAAAGTAAATCAGCTGAAAGAACAAGTGAGTATTCCTCGTCTTCCTCAAGTCATCCCCATTCCTTCTGGAAACAGCCAAGTGGGCAAAAGCTGCCAAGTCATTGCTTAGAGTGAAGTTTAGAGTGATTTTTGTTTTAATGCTTTTGAGCCCAAAAATTCCTAAAACTCCAAATGAGGAGTTTGGGAGTCCACCACTCAATGATTTCCTAACTCAGGAAACAAATTCCAGCCAAGGATCCCTAACTGGAAAAGTTTGCTTAAAAAAGGAGGAAAAAGAACTTGATGAAGAGTTCAGAGAGGATTATTGTACAATTACTGATTTCTTTGATGCCTCCTGCTCCAAATACACCTTGTTTGGTGTGGGGTTGGGGGGTTTTGGTTTTTGGAAGTGTCTCTGCGGGATCACCGGGCTTCTGGTTTCTCTTGCGACCTGGATTTATCTGTGGAGGACAAATGTTATGAAGCACTTGAAGCCCTTTATCATCTCCTTGAATAGGCTTTTCCAGTCTCAAAATATTCAGAATATTCAGTCTGAAGGCTCCAGGTTTTTTAACCAAGATGGTGATAAGATGAACGGGTGGGTTTTTCCTTTGATGTTCGAGTTACAACCAACACGTCCGCCTGCTGGTTTTATTTTAAATTTTAACCTAAATTTAATTTAAAAATTTAAATTTTATTTTAAACGTTAGGGTGGTTTGTTTTGGTTTTTTTTTTTTTTTATTATTTTTAGCCTGGTGAGTTAACTGTGTCCCGTTCCCACCCCAGCTCTCCAAGAACACCAAAGCGGACGCGATGGTCAAGGATCTCTACGTGGAGAACGCGCAGCTCCTCAAGGCTCTGGAGGCGACGGAGCAGCGGCAGAAATCCGCGGAGAGGAAGAACTATCTGCTGGAAGAAAAAATTGCCAACCTCAACAGGATAGTGAGGAACTTGGCATCCCCTTCCTTCAGCTCAGCGTCCGAGGTCAGGTCGTAGTGGAGCCACTCCGGGTGTCCCGGGCCCGAGCACTTTACTGAAATGAAGCTGATGGTTCAGCTTCTCACTGCGTTGCCTTTTCTTTTTTTTTTTTTGTTTTTAATGGATGAATTTTGGTTAACAAGGAGAGCACAGAGCTAAATTCCCAAACTGGGCACTGCCAAATGAGAGCTTTGTTTGTTCCCAGATTGTCTTTCTGCTAAGTTTTGCCTAAAAGTAACGTTCGCTACGTAAAAGAACCAAACCCGTGTGTTTTCTAGGTTAACTTGTTTTGCTGCCTCGGGTTTCATGTAAAATCTAAATTCTGAATTTCCTGTACTGGCTCAGTTTGTGGAAGGCTGACCTGTCAGTATTTCTAGGTTTTGGAGCATGAGTTATCATTCCCGGAATCCACATTGAAGCCAAGGCCTAAAAGCAAATTTACATCACTGAATTCAGAGCTTTAAAATATTTTTGGCTTTCTACAATACTTCATGCTCCAAACCTAGAAATGCTGATAGCTCAGGCTTCAACTGACCAGTCAGCTGAAATATAAATGTCAGTATAAATGTTATTGAAGGCAAGACTTTCCTGGGATGGTCTGTGTCCTACAAACTGATTCTGGTCTTTCTAAAGAAATTATGCAATAGGCTTCTGAGTTATTCTTCATAGCTTTTTCTGTGCAGAGCTCAGAAAAAAAAGGTTTATTTAAAATATATAACTGGACTGCTGCCTCCAACTAAGTGTAAAAGTATTTCATGTGAAGAAATTTCCCAGCTGGCAAATAAAGACTATTTCTATTTTTGATTTTTTTTAAGCTGCCAGACAACTTATAAATCGTAGAGGCCTTAATTTTTTTGTATGTGGAAGTAAGTTATATTAAACACAGGAAGAGTCGCTCAACGGAAGCGAAGATGGGAGTTTTGTTTGTATAATTCTGTAAATTATTATATATAATTTGTAAATTCAGTAGAGCAGTGCAGTATGTTTATTAAACAGCTGGCAGAAGAATGAAAAGGGGCACTTGGATGATTTTGTCAGTGGAATCCTGGCGTTGGAATCCTCACAAACACGGAGCTTTGCCGTGAATGCAGCGTTTGTTTTGACCTGAGGGATGATTTGTGGTAGATCCTAGTACAGAATTCAAGTCTGTGATTAATTGTAATTAATTGTGTGAAGAGACATATTCAATGTGAATACAAAGAACTCAGGGAATAACAGCCTAAATTAACTTCCTTCAGCGTTGTAAATGTGGATATAAATGTTAGTAGAGGAAGATAAATACGTGTTAGGAAAAGCAGGATAAACCAAATTGTATCTGGGTGAGTATTACCTTAGTCCTCCTTAACCAACAGAGGAGCATCAAGGTTTGGAATGAGAGGGGATCCCTCCTGTTGGATCAGGGGGGGAGGCTGGGAGAATGCAAGTTTTTTTGGGAACACCTTCAAGCCAGACCAGTAAGACACCACTAAACACTGTAAATCAAACTGGTGACAGGGGCCACGCTGGCAATACTTGAAACTAGACCTCTTTAAATAGATGGTTGAGAACACAGAGGGAGAGGTGTTTTGTCTCAGAGACCACTAGCAAGGTGATAATTCTGTCATGAGCCAGGAGTCCCCCAGAAACTGGGATAACACTGCCTGCAAGCCGTGGAGGAACCTCTGGAAAAGGAGTATTTACTTGGTACTGGTTAGCATGTGGCTGTAGAGGATGCTCTCTGTGTCTATGGGGTTACTTCTTAATTTTGGAGGGTTGATGGACCTTCTCCTCCTCCTCCATTGCAGGCAACATACTGGAAATGGAAATATAATCATGGAAGAACATCATGTTGCAGCATCACACAGTCCTTATAAATCATTTCACTGCTGTGCTTTCCTAAATGCCAGGAGTGGGGATTTCTCCAAGTCATCTGAAAAACAAGGATTTACTGGTTTTTCGGAGGCTGCAAAAATATCTTCCCAAATTGGAATCGTGGCAAATTGATGTAAATCTGAGGTTTTAAAAAGCTGAAGTAGTGAGATCTTATTTCTTTTAATGTTAAATCACCAAGTGGTCTCAGTTACAATAAATCTCTGTGTGTTTGCAAGGTGGGAACTGAGCACACCCCTAAAAACCAGGCCCATGCTGTGGGAATTAGCAAAGCTCCAAAATACTTCCAGGAAACAAAGGAAATGAGGTCCAGAACTGCTATTTGGGAAAATACTATTAGCTAGCACTAATTTAGTACTAATTATTTTAACACTAGTTCGTACCTTGACCTTGGTTTACTTCTGTCTGTGACCAAGGTCTGAAGAGAGAGAATATTTCACTTAAGTCGTTGTGCAATTCATTTCACATGACTCAGTTTTAAAGGCTCCACTGCTTAACTAATTCTTTTAATCTCCTGGTAGTTACCAGGCTTTTCCAAAGCAAAAATACAGACATTGCAAGAGCACAGCACCAAAAAGGGAGCCCAGGTGTTGGAATAGAAGGGAGAAACAGAGAAAAGGGCCTTTTGGCTTCTCCCTTTCTCCCCTATCCTACCTTGCTCTGCATTTATTTCATTTACATTCAGAAAAAAAACCCACCTAAGCAGAGGAGAGAGGAGGAGGAAAACGTCCTACTGGTGAATATTTTTGAGGCAAAACTCCCACTTCCACTGGTGTATTTGTGTGAATTAATTCTCAGAAGTGCCTTTTGCCATTACACATTTTAGAGCCTTTCTCTGCTGTGCTGGGTTCGTTGCTCCAGGATAATTCAGGACAATCTCTTCCCAAATGGAGGGATCCCAGAGAAAGGCAGTGCTGCTTACGGGTGTCTGTGTTGCTTCTTGGTTCTCATTGTGTCAGCTCAGAAGAGAAGCAGCTCTTTTTACAAAGTCCAGGCTACTGAAAATAACCATATAAACGTGTAAATTATTAAAGCATTAATGGTGTTTTGTGCATGAATGTGTCTCCTATGCAGTATAGGCAAAAACCAAAGTATTTAATGTTGTAGCAGTCAAAAGTCACTGAATTTTTAGGCCTCGTTCATACAACAGGTCTTGCCATGTCACATATGAACTACTTTATTACCAGAAGGTGGTTTAAGTGTTTTCAACTGTTGCTTTATGAATCACTGTGAAAATAAAGGCACATAGACATTTCAGGTTGGGGGTTTTGGAAGGGCACGGTCCCCAGGTTAAATTTATGTGTACTAAATATCACACAGTTGAAGTGCTGCTCGTCAGTTTAGAATGATTTAAAAGTCCACATTGTGGCACATTCTCCAGGTAGTACTTAAATACAAGGAAAATTGAATTATTTGAATTCTGGTTGGAAAAAAAAGAAGGGTTGTAACATATTTGATTTTAGCCAGATTATGAGTTAGGTAGAGCAGGGGACAGGGATCTATCAAGTAAAATCCTTTTGTTTACTTTCAGCAAATACCACCCCTGTCTCTCAGGATTTCCATCATTTACCTGTTCAGTCTCCCATTTGGTGTCATTTCATGATGACTGACTTCTGTATAAATGAAAACAAATGTATATATATTTTTTTCTATCGAGTTCGTTTTGTTCTGGTGTAATATATTGTCCTTAGAACATCGTGTAAAACCGAGAGATGAACCAACTTACACATTATTTATAATGGATGCAAAAAAATACATTAATGTATGATCCGTGCTTGTGTCTTTTGTTCTTTATCCAGCATGAAAATCATAGAATCATGGAATAATTTGGGTTGGAAGGGACCTCTAAAGGCCATGGAGTTCCAAACCCCTGCCATGGGCAGGGACACCTCCCACTATCCCAGGTTGCTCCAAGCCCTGTCCAACCTGGCCTTGAACACTTCCAGGGATGGGGCATCTGCCACTTCTCTTCCCATGGAATTTGCAGGCATTTCAAGTAGTATCTGCAAATTTATCAGACAAAGCTTTAATAGGAAAAAGCACAGTTTGGCAACTATGAAAAGTAGTTTCTTCCATTGCGAAAGTATGAAACTGATTAAAGTGTAAAAATCTTGACAGGTAGTGAATGCACTTCATCTTCCTATCGAGGACACCCTGCCCTCAATTGAAATTGCATTCCTATTTTTCACTTTTATATGGAAAATATTCAGTGCTTCTTGTGAGCCTTTCACAGAATCATGGAGTGGTTCAGGTTGGAATGGACCACTGAAGGTCATCTAGTCCAACCCCCCTACCCAAGCAGGGTCCCCCAGAACACGTCACTTGGGATTGTGTCCAGGCAGGTTTTGAATATCTCCAGGGAAGGAGACTTCACACCCTCTCTGGGCAGCCTGGCCAGTGCTTGGTCACCACACAGGAAAGAAGTTCTTCCTCATATTCGAGTGGAACTTCTTGTATTCTACTTTCTGCCTGTTGCTTCTCATCTTATTGCTGAGCACCACCAAGCAGAGCCTGGTCCATCCTCTTAGAACCACAGAATATCTTGAGTTGGAAGGGACCCACAAGGATCATCCACTCCAACCCCTGGCCCTGCCCAGGACACTCCAACAATCCCACCTTGTCCCTGAGAGCGTTGTCCAAGCCCTCCTTGAGCTCTGGCAGCCTTGGGGCCGTGCCCACTGCCCTGGGGAGCCTGGTCAGTGCCAACCACCCTCTGGGGGAAGAACCTTCTCCTGAGATCCAACCTAAACCTCTCCTGGCACACCTCCATGCCATTTTATTTGCACCCTCCCTTCAAACACTTCTATACATTGATAAGATCCCCCTCAGTCTCCTCGAATCTGAACTGCCCCAGCTCCCTCAGCCTGTCCTCACACGAGGTGCTCCAGTACCCTCATCATCTCCACAGTCCTCCTTCACTGGACTTACTTCAGGAGCTCCATATCTCTTGTCCTGAGGAGCCCAGAACCAGGCACCTTTTAACCTTCTAAATCTTCTTCTTTTGATGACCAGTGTGAGGACAAAAGGAAATGGCATTAAACTGAGACAGGGGAGGTTCACAGAATCCCAGGATGGGTCAGGTCAGGAGGCACCACAGCGGATCATCTGGTCGCACCTCTCTGCTCAAGCAGGGTCATCCCAGAGCACATGGCACAGGATTGTGTCCAGATGGCTCCGGAATATCCCCAGTGAGGAGATTCCACACCCTCTCAGTGCTCAGTCACTGCACAGGAAAGTTCTTCCTCATGTCCAGGTGGAAATTCCTGGGCATCACTTTCTGCCCTGTGCCTCTTGTCCTAGAGAAGGACAAGATAAGTCAGTGTGTGTGCCCAGGTGACCAAGAAGGCAAATGGCACCTGGTCTGTACCAGGAATAGTGTGGCCAGCAGGACCAGGGAAGTGATTGATCACTTTTTCTGGGCACTGGTGGGGCCACACCTCGAGTGCTGTGTCCAGTTTTGTGTCCCTCAATTAAAGAAGGACATTGAGGGACTGGAGCGTGTCCAGGGACGGGAATGGAGCTGGGAAGGGTCTGGAGCAGCAGGAGGGGCTGAGGGAGCTGGGGGGGCTCAGCCTGGAGCAAAGGAGGCTCAGGGGGGACCTTCTGGCTCTGCAACCCCCTGACAGGAGGGGGGAGCCGGGGGGGGTCGGGCTCTGCTCCCGGGGAACAAGGGACAGGAGGAGAGGGAACGGCCTCAAGTTACACCAAAGGAGGTTCAGGTGGGACATCAGGAGGAATTTCTTTACAGAAAGAGTGATTGGACATCGAAAGGGGCTGCCCAGGGAGGTGGTGGAGTCCCCATCCCTGGAGGTGTCCCAGGAAGGACTGGACGCGGCACTCAGTGCTCCGGGCTGGGCATCGGGCACAGGTTTGGACTCGATGATCTCTTTTTCAAGCTCGGTGGTTCTGCGGCTCAGTGATTCTGTCTCTCCGTGACTTTGGGATTACGGGACTCTCCGGGATTCGGGGATCCCGGGTTTCTCCGGGATTCGGGGATCCCGGGTTTCCCCGGCACCCCGGGACTCCCCGTCCCCGTGAGGGCCGGGGCCGCGCCCTCCCGGCCGCGCGGGGGCGCTGTGGCGGCGCCCCCTCCCCTCGCTGCCCGCGGCCGGCCCGGAGGGCGGCGGCCGCCGCCTTCCCACAACGCCCCGCGCGCCCGCCGCGTCCCCTCAGCGACCCCCGGCCCGGCCCCGCTCCCCATCCCCGTTCCCGGCCCGATCGCGGCCCCGTCCCGATCCCCGGGGGCGGCCGGACCCCCCCCGCCCTGCGGAGCGGGGAGCGGCGCCGGGCATGCGGGCGGTGGCGGCGCGCCGGGAGGTGGGATGCTGTCGCGGAAGAAGACGCGGACGGAGCTCTCCAAGCCGGGCGAGGTGCAGGGGAAGTACGTGAAGAAGGAGACGAGCCCGCTCCTGAGGAGTGAGTGTCGGGGGGAACACCGCGGGGACACCAGCCCGGGGTCCGGGGGGACGAGCCCGAGGCCTTTGTGTGCGGCCGGAGCGGGGCCTGGAGCGGCGCGGCCTCGGGGGGGCCCCGCGGAGGATGGGGGGTCATCCCTGTGTGTGTATGTGTGGGGGGTATTTCTCTCTTTCTCTCCGTATATGTGCGTGTTTAATTCCTTTGTGAGCCCTGGGAGGTGACGGAGGGAAGATAAAGGGAGCCCCACTCTGAAAGAGAGCGCTACACGCGTCGGGTGCTCATCGTACCCCAGCTTGGTGGGGTTTGTGGTTTCCTCGGTTCTCAGCTCCTCGGTTTCGGCAGGTCGGGGCTCGCGGAGTCTCCACACTTTGTTTTTGCGTAAATTAAGAGATCACAAGGCCGGGTTGGATGGTCTTGGAGCAACCTGGGCTGGTGGAAGGTGTCCCTGCCCGTGGCAGGGGATGGAACACGATGGGTGGCCTTTAATGTCCCTTCCGACCCAAACCAGTCTGTGATTCCGTGATTCCGTGACCTCTCTCTTTCCGGAATGGAGTGGTTGTTTTCCCGATGTGCTTTGGGAATGAGATAACTGTCCTGCCAGGCAGTTGCATAAAATCCCCGCGGAAGCAAACGCTCCAGGTCCTATCCATGACTCAGCCCGGTGAGGTCACCTGGAATGCAGGAGCTTCCCGTGGCTCACCTGGCTCTGATGCCACAGCCCCGTTTTCCTGGGGCTGGACAGAACACTGGCAAATACCCACTGAAAAGACACTAAGTTTTCTTTTTTTTTTTTTTTTTTTGTTGGTCTTTGATGGCAACCCGAGACTGAAATGTGTTTATTTACTCTGTAATTGCGGGATTAGGTTGGAGTTCCCAGCTAGCAAAAACTGATTTGCTGGCAGGAGCAGGCACTCAGCTTTTCTGGAAGTGTTTGCTGCACGAACAACTGGTTCCTCAGTCAACAGGCAAAATAATTTAGTACTTTGGTTGCATTGGCTTAGTCCTTTAACACAAAAACCCAACTAATTTTTGTTCTGTTAAGCTGTGGGTGTGTCTGAGGTGTTCATAAATTTACTCGTTTATGCTCTTACATGCTGTGATCATGATAAATTTACTGCTGACACCTTCTGGGGTGCACCAGATTTTTACCCTAAGACTAACATTTTACCTGTAAGAGCTTATTGCTAAAAAGTAATTAATAGTAGGCACAACCTCATTCTGAATGAAAGCTGTCATTTGTGTTGACTTAGCTGGAGGGAACTACTTAATTTGTACCACACTGAAAGTAAAAGCAGGGAGAGGAGGAATGTTTCGCTTGCTGGAGGGAGGCAGTGAAGTTGTAAAGGAGAGAAAGTGAAATATCTCCATGATAATTTGAGGATTTAGCATGTGCAGAGTGACAGCATTTTTCTGGCTGAGCCTGGTGATTTTGGGATGGGTGGACATGGTGTGGATTCTGTTCCTGTTTCCCCCCTGGATTCCTGTGAGCCTGTGGGCGTTAACATCTTGTTATTCCCAGTTCGTAAGCACAGTGTCCCCAATAAAGTAGTAGCCAGGATACTGGGATTTTCTTGACCCTTCTAATAGATGCAAACCCTGACTGACGCAGCCACAGCACAGAGTGGGTGGGTTGGGGTTTTTTGTTTGTGTGTTTTATGATGGGTTTGGGGTTGGTTTGAACTGGCAGAACTGCACCGTCCTGGCACCAGTTTGTTGCTGGTGGAAGGTGTGCTGGTTCCTGTTGCACCAGGACACCCTGCAGCATTCCCAGTCTGTTTGCATGGGCATTAAATGGGTTTTACACAGGAATTCCCTCAGTTTTAGGGCGGTGGTCGGAGGCTTTACGTGGAAGTGCAGGCAGAGTTGTGACTTCTCTTCCCTGCTCTTTACCAGACCTGATGCCTTCCTTTATCCGTCACGGTCCGACCATTCCAAGACGAACTGACATCTGCCCTCCCGACTCCACGCCCTCTGCCTACGCCCCTGGAGGAGATGGAATTGTTTCCAGGAACCAGAGTTTCCTCCGAACCCCAGTGCAGAGGCCGCCCCACGAAATAATGAGGCGGGAGAGCAACAGACTGTCTGCACCCTCCTATCTGGCCAGGAGTCTGGCTGATGTCCCCAGGGAATACGGCTCTTCCTCCCAGTCCTTCCTGACAGAAGCCAGTCCTGGGCTGGAAAACGGCGACCCCGGGGCCCGGTGTTATTATTATGATCACTTTTACGAGGCCCAGAGGAGGCGGCAGGTGAGCGACCGAGCCCACGAGGACTACAGGTATTACGAGCACAACAGTGAGCTTTTCCAGAGGATGTCCCAGAATCATGGGAGGCACACCTCAGGTAAGGGGTTTTAGGGGTTTGGCTGAGAGTTTAGGTGCACCTGGGTGATGTTTTTTAGGAGTTGGGCTGTGTAGGACGGAGCTGCTTTTCCGTGATGTTTCTGTGTGATTAGAGTTGAGAATTTGATCACGTGTATCCAGAAAGGGAAGGTACTCTTTACACGCTCTTTATTTATTAAATAAATGGGATAAGTTTAAGCAAATTTTGGTTTTCTTAATGCCAACTATAGATGCAACTCCTCTACACAAAGTTGCATCAGTCCCTGGCTAAGAAGGTATTTTGTTTTTATTATTTATTAGGGGACATCTAGTTTCATGGTAGAGAGAATAACCAACAGCTCTAGGTTATAACATTACAGCATCGTTGTTGTTGTTATTATCATTCTATTTTAACTCTCATTGTCTTATTATTTAATGTCATTGTTTTAATTTGACCTCAATAATTAAAATAATTGCTTATGAATAGTCAAAGGGAGGAGTGATTGCTTTGTGTAATTAGCAAATTGGCATCTGGTCCTGGTCCTTGACTCCTTCCTTTTAGCTTTTAATATTGTTTGTAAATATACCTGTTTTCCCCCTCAGTTTTTCACTTGTCTTTGTTTTCTAAAGAACAGCATAAGAAAGAAGAAGCCATTAAATACTACTTTCCTGAAATATTTGATTCTGTGTTTGATGCTGCAAAAACTATGTCCAAGGGGGAGTTTGAAAGAAACATTTCAAACTCTTTCAATAACGTGCCTTCAACATTAAATACATTGTCACTTGTAGTCTGCAAACAAAATAGCAATTAGTCTCTAATAAAATAAATCTCCTGTCCAGAAAAATAAACCTGCCAGGAAGAACATCCAGCATTCAATGCTGCTGAGCTCCTGTGTGGAACTAGAACCTGTCAGGGACTTGTGTTTCCTTTACCACAGAAACATTTCCATGAGAAGTGATAGAAGGGGGGTGTGGGAGCTGTCAGGCAGGAAATTCTGAAATGCTGAGCTTTTAAGTCTTGCTGCTTTAATCCTCCTTTATTTTGCTAAATTGCATCTGATTTGCCTCCATCTCTGCTGGTTGTTGCTCATCCAACAGTCATGAAACACTCACCTGGTGCAGGTAACGAGCATCTGGGAGAGTTGTGCTGGGATAATTTGGGGAAGAGAGGCAGGAGGGGAGGATTTCACAAACCAATCCATCAGTTTAAGTTCAGAATTACTACACTTGCTGTGTCTGCTGAGGAGACTTCAAAAATTAAAGCTCTGGCCCCGAAAGTGGAGGTCAATCTATCAAATCTTCAGAAGAAGCTAAAAGTAGGGCTTCACAGCCATATTTTTCTCAATTGTAACAATTTCTTCTTTCTAAATAAGCTTTTTTTCCCCTGCTGTTTGTTTACCTGTGTCCCCTTAGCCCTGGAAGTCATGAAGGAGCTGCTGCTGTTTGTTTGGTCTCTGTCATTCAATCTCATATTTAACATTCAATAGTTTGAACAAATTCTACACAGATTTTTTTTGTAAGGGGGGAGGATTTAATCTCGTGCATTTGCAGGGAGAGACAAGGGTGAGCCTTTTGTCTGCCAAAGTGTTTCCCTTTCCTCTGTTTTGTTTTGTTTTTTTAAATTTATCTCAGCGTGGAACATGAACTCTGAAATTCCTCTCTCAGCTTCACCACAGTAAAAATGTCACTTATGTCCTTCATTTTTTACATCTTTTCAATAATTGCTGTTACTTTTTCTCAGTCAAAGAATTATGTGGCCCAATATAAGAAAACCTTGGATTTTCTTGCTTTCATCTCCCCGCGAAGCTTCCTTTTTTTTTTTTATTTTTTGAACCATCATTCAAACCTTGAGTGTTTCCCTTGAGCTGCTACAGTAATTTTTCTTTCATTTCTTGTTCCTTTTTCCCCCACAGTTCCAGAATCCCGAGGCAGGCCTTTTGCTTTCATTGTCTTTGTCTAAATCCCTTTTTTTTCTTCTGCATCTGCCCTGCTGCTTCTAAATGTTCGACCTGATCGATATTATTCATTGAGATAATGGTTGGCAAAATTGCCTCATACCTACAGTTTCCAGTTAAAAAATCTCTTTATTGGGTGGAATCTGTAAATGCTGCTTTCTCCCCTTTCCCTCCTCTCCCACCCTCCCTCCGAAGGTCAGTTCTGGTACATTTTGTGTGGATTCCCAAGGAAACGTTGCCTGATGAACACAAGGAGTTGTTGCTGTTGGTGAATATTTCACTGAGTGGTGGGTCCACCAGGTGGTTTTTGGGAAGTGAGAATTTCAGCTTTCACTCAAAATAAAGATTCTCCTCCTTATAATTTGGAGAGAAGTTGCAGACATGTTCCCAGTGAGCTCTTCAGGGTGTTCAGCAAAGCAAGCCCCGTGGTTTTTCAGCAGTTTGTTGACAGCATTACATGTTCTTTCGCAAGCATTTCCCCTTGAAGTCATGTTTTCTCTGTCATTATTCAATTCTCCCACGTTCTCCTTTTCTTATTTTCATTAAATTTGCTTTTAATTACCAATTCAGTGTTGCTGATTTCTCTGAACAAAGTTTTCAGTTGAGATACCTCCTGGTTTTTATATGTTTACCTACCTCTGTGGCATTTCTCGAACTTTTTTATTTCTTTATTTTTATTTTTTTTTTTTAGTGTCCTTTTCAAACTTATTTCTAAGAGCCTTTACCTGTCTTTCCTGGCCATGTCTTTCCTCTCTTCTAGGTTAAAGTTTTGGGGAGGTCTGTGGTTGAAGTTATACCTACAGTGTAGCTTGGAAGTAACTTGTAACCAAGACCTCAGAGTTATTTGTCCCTGTGTGAGCGGTAAGAACATTCTTCTGTGTCTATGAAAAAAATTGCTGAGATTGAAATCACAGTGTGGAGGGACTTTTGGATTGGAATTAGTTCACTGGGATGGCAGAGGAGAGAAACAATTAACAGTTGAAAGTAGGTTCATCTTGTAAACCTCGTAAAAAATTGCAGAGCGGTGTTCGTGTTTCATAAAGGAGCAAAATAAATGCAGATCATTACATGAAACCTATTTAGGGCTAAAACAGCCACGCTTTTTAGGTGTTTACACGTCTCTCATTTTCAAACAAGTGGCAGTTCCTGCCCTTTTCTTCCTTTGTGCTGATTTTTGCAGTAATTTTGCAGCATAATTCTTGCAGCTTTCACAGTCCTTCCCTGTCGTTTCCTATTTGTGAAGTGGTGCTTGTTTGGAACGCCCCATTCCCTCTGACAAAAGAGGTGCCTGTGCTCAGGAAGTTCCTTGGGATGCTTTGGAATGGGTTAGGAGGGCCTGGGACCTGCAGGCCTGTCTAGACAGAAGTGGTTGGAGCTGCTCTTTGCTGTTTTGTTGTCACTTGTTCCCCGAAAATCAAACAGTTGGTTCGTCTTCTCTTCCCGTTCTTCATCCCGGTTTGATGAGGGGAAGGGAGAGGATTTTGGCATCCTGGAAAAAGGCTCTCAAGAGCCAAACAAAAGACATACTGGTTTGTGAGATTTGCCCTTCAGCACTTTGGAATGTGGTTGGAGGCAGCTGTGGGGAGTTCCTGGGCTCTGGAACTTCCCTGCCAACATCAGCACAGTTCCTACGAAAGGGAGACTTTCTCCTCAGAGGTTTTTCTTCTTTTTCCATTATGCTGGTGCTGGGATTTTCCTCCTGTCCTTCCTGCCCAACAGACTGAAGAACTGCCCTTTGCTGACCTGGAAATCTTTCCTCCAAAGGACTTGGACATCTTTCCAGGCAGGGAATGAACGCCCTTCACAGGGCTGGGAAAGCACTGACACATCAATTCCAGTTTCCTTTGTTCCATCCTGGGGGAACAAACCCAACACAACCTCCTTGGCTGAAGAAAACACTCCAGATTTTTCACATTTGTGACTTTTATTACCTTAAGATACATTTTTAAGAGAGGGAGCTCTTTACAGTGCACTGGAACGTGGTGCTCAAAGCTTAGGGTGGTAATTCAAGACCTTAAAATTGAAGATTCTGTGTTTTAGAAATGGGAGGAAAAAGCAAAGCCTCAAATAATTTCAGTATTGATGTCCCTTAAAAGCAACAGCAACCCCATTATATACCACATAATACCCCATTATATACCACATATACCCCATTATATGTTATATTATATCATTATACCCAGAATTACTAAATGAGGCTAGAAAAGCCCTGAAGAGACATCCTGAAAAGGATTCACAACTGCATAAATTCCAAATTAATTGTTGACCATCCCTGAGATTTGACAGTGCCACTCAGGGGAGTTTGTAAAGACCAGTGCTCATCTCAAAGCAGAGGAAAGGAGACATTTGGAAAAAAGCAGATAATTTAAGCAACTCTGTTCCTTAGGAGAGCAGGAATAATGAGAATTTCTGTCTTGTTTCGGTTCAGGGCTCAGACCTTACCTGGAATTTAAACTCAGAAGAGGGTCATTCCTGGCAATGTGCCATGGAAAAGGCAGTGTCAACAGTCCATGGGTTTAGGCTGGAGCTTGGAACTTTCTTCTTCGGTTTATATTTTGGGAAAGATCACATAGGAATTTGCTCTTGGTGTTGTTCAGTCTTATTATTGATACTTACAGGTGTATGTATCTAAAAAAAGTCAATTTTCCTCTTCTCTTCTCGTTCAGAAACACAGCAGGAGCTTTTTCTCTTACCTGTGTATCCACTCTCCCTCAAAGGAGCATCTGCTGAGGTTTATCAGGAAAACCAATATATAATTTCTTTTGATCTCTCTAATTAAACTCCATTTATAGGAGAAAAAAAAAAAAGTCTAAATTGTACCAGTTGTTGATTTTAATGCCACAGTGGGTTGGTGGCTTTAAGGCACCATGAATATCAACATCATGAAACTTCCAACACACAGAATATCCCAACATGATTTTCAATTTTAAGGGGAAAAATAATAATTACACCCTGAAGTATTTGCAGCCATCAGTTCATAAATCTGTTCATGGAACACTGTTGATATATAAGTTTTACTTTAATGGTGTGGCTCTGCTCCTTCATAGATGAAATCAAAATGGCAGATATATATTTGTGGTCTGGTATTATTTTTGTTCTCTGCATGTCAGAAATTAAACAAACAAACAAAAAACTGCTATTGGGAGAATCCAGGAGAACTTCTGGTGCTGAGGATGGATGGTGCAGCTTTTAATGCAAGCTTCCAAGTGCTGGGAAGCAAGGAATAAATAAAAATATCTGTGTATTTGCTGAATTTAAGGGGGAGGAACTGTAAAAAAACATGTGCTGGTTTGAACAGCAGGCAGAAAATAGGGGTGGGGTTTTTATCCCCAATTCGTGTGTTCAGGTCTCCTGGCAGTGTTGATTTAATGGTCACTGTTAAAGAGTGACTATTCTATAATAATATAAACATGTAAATGTAAATAGTCACGAGAGTACAGGAAATCACAACCAGTTAATTGGAGAAAATCCAGGATTTTTTTTTTTTTTTATCCCAAGTATTTTCAAGAAGCTGAAATGTTTGTATTTTGTCGGTGGAATGAAATCCAAACAAGTGACATCACTGTGAGGGGCTGGAATATCCTCCCTGCCCCAGGACTTCCAGAGATTAGGAAGCCTCCAGGATGTTTCTTTTCTCTGGAAGTAGAGGTCCAGGTTGCTTAAATCCCAATTAAAGGTGGACACAGCTTCCCTTTATAGGCTGACAAATAGGTAAGTACTGAAACAAGAGGGAATCCTGTAAGGCCAGACAGTTCAGAACATGAAAAAGCTGGAAAAAGATTTGTGGATGAGCTCAGACTTTTGAGGAACAGTGTGAGAGGTCTTTAAATTTATTTCATATTTCTCCAGTTGCTCTGGAGCCTTCCTGTAACTTCACTGTTGATGAATGCCATGTTTTATTGGGAAATAACCCACCCAGTTTTCAGTCTGTCATTTTGGGTGAGAGAGACTCTGCCTTTCCCTTCCCTTCCCTCAAAAAACAATCACCCAAAAATGCTATTCCTGAAAAACAGGAGGAAAGGGGTGTATTCCCATCAGTATGATGTGTATTCCCAGATGTGTGATGGAGGCACTCTCTGACTCCTAAAAAAAAGTGGGAAAGGTGGCTCCCAAATCCCTTCTACTGGCTGTGGGAAATGGTGACACTGATGATACTGGGATTGATTAGATGCATTTGGTCGTGGGATGAGAAGATAATTGGGAATTTCTTTGGAGCCAGAGGCTGTTTAACTGCAGAACTGGAGGAACCGAGGGGGTTCCCTGAAAAGGATTTAAAAAATGGAGTTGGATTTGGGCTGACACATCCAGGAGGTGGTAGATTCCCAGGAATGGAAAGAGGCCTGCAAAATTCCTGATGATGTCACTGTGGTTTTGTGGTTGGGGTTTTTTTGGGGTGGGTTTTTCTTTTTTGTTTTCTTTAATTGCCATTATGTCTTTAATTTCAACCAGCTTCCTAATTATCCCTAGGAAAGGACAGGAAAGGAACTGTGTTTCTGTAGTACATCTCTCACCATCCAGCATGTTAATTTTTAAAATTTTGAAGTGCCGGTGAGCAGTCTCTTAAATTCAGTGGTAGATAAACCCCAAGTGTGTTGTGTTTCCAGGGAAGAGGTGGGAATTTAATCACCCACTGATTCCTGTCAGCCCTTCACGTCCCTCCTCTCTCGTTTTCCCTGATCCTGTTGCTGTTCTTCACTGGCTCACCTAAAAAACACTGTTGGGGTTCGGTGATTTTCCTGGATAGTTGTAATTTCTGGCTGTAACTAGAAAAAGAGGGTTTTTTGTAGATCAGTGGTGCAGCTGTAACAGTGTGTTGACAGAAATGATCATTTCTGGGAAGCTTTAACTAAACCCTGATCCTCCCGGTTTTTTCAGGCATCGGGAGAGTTGCTGCTACATCTCTAGGAAACTTAACAAATCATAGTTCTGAAGATTTACCTCTTCCTCCTGGCTGGTCAGTGGACTGGACTATCAGAGGAAGGAAATACTACATAGATCACAACACCAACACCACTCACTGGAGCCACCCTTTGGAGCGGGAGGGGCTCCCGCCGGGCTGGGAGCGCGTGGAGTCCGCGGAATTCGGGGTCTACTACGTGGATCACATCAACAAAAGAGCTCAGTACAAACATCCCTGTGCTCCCAGGTGAGGCAGACAACCTCCTCCTCTGTGCTTGGATTTCCCTTAATCCAGTTAAAGTGGAACCGGGTTTGTCTCAACGTGCCAAAACCTTATTTTTAGAACCGAGGTCTTGAGGAGGAGGTGTAATTGTCGGGGGTTTGTCTCGTGCTTCTGTCACAAGTTTAGAAACAGGATATTGCTCCTCAGTCACTCCCAACAAAGCAGCTCTTCAGCTGTCAGTAAAACAGCAGAGCTGCTGGGAGCAGAATTGAACTGTTTAGACTGGAAAGAAACTCGATCTGATGCTCACAGAGACGGCTGAAGATCTGAAACGTGAATTAAGTCTTGTCTAGAATGAAAATTGGTATTTTAGCTACTTGTATTTTCCAGGTAAAGCTAATATAAACCAAATCTAACAGTGAATTCCTACCACTCAGTCTATTTTGCTGGTACCCAGGAAGAGAAGGTTTTTTAACATGTGGCTCAAAAGATAAATATATGATAAATATTGTATATGAATGTATGAGAAATACAGGAGGATGTCTTTATATGGAATAACTCATCAGCTGCTGCCTGACTACATTTGTTCTGACATATTAAACGGTGGATTATTTGGCTGACTCAATACTTCTTTAATGTTTTAGAACCAGATCTAATGCTTTTTCTGTGCTCTGGTGAGTGGGTGTGAGGGGAATTTCACCCTGTGACTGCAGCAAAAGCATCGGCGAGCTGCTCGGTGCAGACCTGCCGAGGCAACACACCCCCGGTGTGGTTGCACCATCAGCCTTTGCACACATTAATCTGTGCATCAATGTCACAATAAATCCAGAAGTCAGTGCTGTCAGTGTGTCAGGAACCCCCTGGAGCTCACGGCTTTCCCTGTGTCCTCTCCCAGCGTTCCCCGTTACGATCAGCCGCCCCCCGTGTCCTACCAGCCGCAGCCGGCGGAGCGGAGCCAACCCCTGCTGGTCCCTGCCAACCCCTACCACACTGCTGAGATCCCAGACTGGCTCCAGGTCTACGCCAGGGCTCCTGTCAAGTGAGATTTGGCCTTTTTTTTTTTTTTTTTTCCTTCTGCAGCTCACACTTAGAAACTAAAGAATTTCCATGTAAAGTAGAACTCGTGCTTACGTCTGATTTTGTTGCTCACGGCACATGAGGAAGTTGTGCCGAAAGTTTCTCACATTTGCTTTGTTTCAGGCCTTACTTGAAATCATCACAGCACTTCTTGCAGCTCAGAGGGTGGAGGGTGGGATTTACTTTCAGTTCATCTTTGTGAGAGCGGCACCACGTGCTTAGAAAATATGTGAAACATCTTCAGGGTGTAACTTCCTCCTGCCTGTCTTGCTCCTTTTTAAAAAACTGCTACTTTTCTTTCACTTTTAAGAATTTTAAATCATGGAATCATGGAATAACAGAATGGTTTGGGTTGAAAGGGGCATTAAGGATCACCCAGTACCACCCCCTGCCATGGGTTGGGACACCTCCCACTAGCCCAGGTTGCTCCAAGCCCCGTCCAGCCTGGCCTTGGACACTTCCAGGGATCCAGGGGCAGCCACAGCTTCCCTGGGCAACCTGTGCCAGGGCCTCCCCACCCTCACAGCCAACATTTCCCAGTATCTCATCTCACCCTGCCCTCTGGCAGTGGGAAGCCATTCCCTGTGTCCTGTCCCTCCATCCCTTGTCCCCAGTCCCTCTCCAGCTCTCCTGGAGCCCCTTTAGGGCCCTGCAAGGGGCTCTCAGGTCTCCCTGGAGCCTTCTCTTCTCCAGGTGAACCCCCACAGCTCTCTCACCCTCTATATTTTTCTCAGTTGTTTTATTCTGATCAGTTCACGGGATCTCCAGTATTTCTGGAGTCTTGGTGTGATTTGAGGGATCGTGCCGGGATTTTTCTGACTCACTTTGCGACCCAACTCCGTTTTTGCCGTCAGCCCCCCAAAAAACCCCCAAACCCGCCGATACACCACATCTAAACCCTTTTTCCTTCCCCCTCAGGTATGACCACATCCTGAAGTGGGAGCTGTTCCAGCTGGCGGACCTGGACACGTACCAGGGGATGCTGAAGCTGCTGTTCATGAAGGAGCTGGAGCGGATCGTGAAGCTGTACGAGGCGTTCCGGCAGGCGCTGCTCACCGAGCTGGAGCACCGCCAGCAGCGCCAGCAGTGGTACGCCCAGCACGGCAAGAACTATTGACCCCTCCCCACGGACTCTCTCTGTAAGGACACTCAACAGCTTTAAAAAAAAAAAAAAAAAAAAGGGGGTTGTTCGGTTGGTGGTTGGGTTTTGTTGTTGTTTTTTTTTTTTTCCCACTCCACACTCAAAACTCTGAAAAGAAAAAAAAGTGCTTTTGTTGAAAAGGCAGCTTATTTTTGTTGACGTTGCACCTTTGTTATTATCCTCTTGAGTATTTTTCTACATGTATTATGTGTTGTTTATAAAAATGGAGATTGTTTGGTAATCCTTTTTTTTTTTTTTTTTCTTCCTTCCCCTTCTCTCCATGCAAAGGAGTAGTTTGTTATCCTGAAAACCAGCGTGGAGTTTGATCAGAGCCCTGATCCCACTCTCTTTCCTCCCAGTCAGCTGCAGTATTAAAAGCTGACTTATGTATTTTTTAAGGGCAATAGATGCAACTGTGTGTGAAATGTTCCGGCTTCCAAACCTTGTCCAAATCCAAGTGACTAGTTCAGGGTGTGTTTCCCTCAGGATTTGGGATCCCTCTCCTGAGAGAACTCTGCTCTTTGTTTACAGCTTTAATGTACAGAACACCAACCCTGTTCCTGTTCAGGAGCACCAGGAGCTGATTTCTCCCATCAGATCCGAGCCTGAGTTGCCTTATTTTTTACTTCAGATTTTACTGCTTGTTTTCACTCAGAGGGGGAACACTTGGGACCTTCCTAAAGACCAAGATCTCTAAGCAGAGTTTTTTAAATCCTGGCTAAACTGCATTTCACAAAAATCTGACCCACTCTGGTGGGAAGGCAATGGCATTGTCACTGTGCCACCCCACGGGGAAAATCAGGGATGTAACAGCAATTACTGTTCTTTTTTAACGAGCTTTTGTCTTGTATTAAAGCTCCTCACTTGGGGAAAATTTTTAATTGTCCACTTACCCTCTCCAGTATTTCCATCTGGTTCATGAATTGTCCTGAAATGTTATTTATGGATTCTTTTCAGTGCAATAAACACTGCAGACAAAAAAAGTACATTTCCTGTAAATCCTATTCATTCAATAAAAATCATTTTGTTCGATGAGCGAAGGGTCGTGGGACTGGTTTTTGGGGCTCTTAGAACATCAAGTAAACTGCTCTTACAAGCAGTAAAAGCCACGTGGGTTTGGGATGCTCCACTTGCAGTGGTGGCACCGTGTTCTGGGCCTGTCAGTGGGTAAATTACCCACAAAACACCAACTGTGAGAGCCAAAATGAAACCAGAAATGTCAAAAACCCCAGAGGAGGAGGGGTCAAGAACTTTTTTTTTTTGCTAGTAAATAACTTTTCCCTGTCGAACCAACTTCTTAGGAACCAAAAGCAAACTTTAATAGTCCTGACAATAAAAGAATAGAACTGTACCACACGTCCTATGCACTATCATGGATAAATATGTACAGAAATACAGTGAAACTTCCTCCAACACAGCTACAAAGTGACACTTTGTGCAGACAAACAGAAACAGCCCCGTTCCCCACACATCGTTAACATTCCACAGCAGAAGTGCCCTTACAGTGTCTGATAAAGCAAGTTAATACACCTTTAATTATGTTTATGTCATTAACTAGTTAATTGAAGGGGAAAAAAAAAAAAAGTGGTTACATGTTATAACTCGTTCAAGTACCTGAAATAAACTGGCTTTTGGATAAGCTTCGGCCTCTTTTAGTTGCAGTATCACGTAAATGACTGTTTCCCTCAGTGGGAACTAATTAAGAAGGGGGAAATAAGGCTTCGAAGATGAGCTGGGAGTCGCTGGCCGGGACAGCCCAAAGCGCTCGGCTGCGGCTGTGCCGGACGGACGGACGGACACCGCCGTGCCGGCACCTCCCGGCACCCGAGCGGCACCGGCGCTCCCCGCTGCCGGTGGCACCTGGGGTGGACAACGAGGGTGAGGGCTTGGATCCGAGGAGGAGATGGCGGCACCACCTCCGTCATGCATCGGCGGGAACGTGCTGGGATTCACACCTTCTTCCTGTCGGGGCCGTCGGGCTCGGCGCGCGGGGCGGGGAAGGCGTGGTGGTACAGGTGTCGGTGGGTCGCGGCCGCGCTGTACAGTTTGTACAAGGCCTGGGGAGAGACACACAGCTCGCTTACAACCCCATTCCCAACCCCGTTCCCAACCCCGTTCCCAACCCCGCGCTCGTTCCGCAGCGGCACATCCCGGCCCACCACAGCCCGTGTTTGTTCCGTGCACCGACGCGATCGTGACAAGTGTCCGACACACAGAGATCCCCAGCTCGCTGAGCGAGGGCCCGAGGGAAGGGCTGGAGCTGTGCCAGGGCAGGGTGAGGGTGGATCTCAGGGAAAGGCTCTTCCCCCAGAGGGTGGTTGGCACTGCCCAGGCTCCCCAGGGCAGTGGGCACGGCCCCAAGGCTGCCAGAGCTCCAGGAGGGTTTGGACAACGCTCTCAGGCCAAGGTGGGATTGTTGGGGTGTCTGTGCAGGGCCAGGAGTGGGACTGGGCTATCCCTGTGGGTCCCTTCCAACTCAGGGAATTCTGTGATTCTACAGTTCCAATTTTTCAAACATCTCACCCCTTCTGAGCTGTATTCTATCAATAATTTGGACGACGAGGAAGAGACATCCAGGGGTTGTTTTTCCCTACGAGTTAAATTCCTGCAGCCTCAGCACTTGCTTTCCCCACCAGGCAGATCCGTAACTGCATCACACCCAGGGCCCCGGGCGGTGACAGGTCATTGTCCTGATCGTTTTTCTGCTGATGTTGCCAATTTTTTCCTTCTGATTTTACCGTTCTCCACTAGTCCTGGAGTGACTCCAGGGTCAGGACACTCAGGAGTGGCTGCAGTGCTGAACCAGAGCAGCCACGGGCTGGTGAAAGGCAAGTAATTCCCCCATCCAACCATCCCACTTTATCCCTCACCTTTATCCCAGAACAAAAGGGACAGGAGATGCCAAGACACAGGTCTGGCTGCAGAGGACTTGTCATGGCTCTGACATTCCCATTTTAAATGAAATTGTCACTGGGGGAGTTAAAAAAAAAAACAAACAACTCAAATCCCACTGTCTCCTGCTGGGAACTGTTGGTGAGCCAGGATTAGCTCTGGAAGGGGTGGGAAGAGGCACCTGACAGGCAGGAACCCTCACACTGACAGGGTGTTCCTCATGTGCTCGGGGTGTGGATGAAGGAGGCTGAAGCTGCAGCGAGGAGGAAAAAGGTGGGGGATGAGAAAAGTCCAGGGATGTCCAAGGTGATGCTGAACCCATCCCAAAAGGGAACAGAAGTGGTGTTTTGGGATTGTCTGGGAACAGAGAGGACTGGTGGAGGAGTTCACCTCCAAACTATAAGTGACCTTGCAGCATTTTGGGCTATTTTGGGGGGGGTTGATGCCAAACCAGTGTCTCAGCACTGATTTTTGCTTGGCAGGGTTTGTCCAAGAGCTCATCCACAGCAAAGCCCCTGTTCTGCCTCTTGCTGGTTTGGTATCAGTGAGGTACCAAACAGCTGCCCTGGCTGGGAGGGGAGGAATGGGCTGATTTTTAACTGCTGTGTTTTCTTTTCGAGGGATTCCACATGTAAATCAGTGGCTCCAAAGTGTGCTGGCACTGACAGATGGAGCTGGCAGGCTTTGGTGACAGCTCAAAAGATGGAGCTGTCCTGTCACAGCCTCACTGGGGAGCCACTTGGCTGCAATCCTGGATTAAGGTACGTGAGCAGTAAATGCAGATTAGTGGGAAATCTGTCTCGGGTTAATCAGGTGCTGACAAGGCTCTGCCTGAACAAGGTTCCAGTTGCCCTGGCAAAGAGCTGGGCACTGGGATCCTGCACTGCTGGGCAAGGGGAGCTGGAAGGAGCCCAGCCCAGGAAGGGCTGCTGTGGCTGTGTCCATAAATCATGGAATCACAGCATGGTTTGGGTGGGAAGGGACATTAAAGATCATCCAGTTCCACCCCCTGCCATGGGCAGGGACACCTTCCACCAGACCAGGTTGCTCCAAGTCCCTTCCAACCTGGCCTTGGACACTTCCAGGGATCCAGGGGCAGCCACAGCTTCTCTGGGCAACCTGTGCCAGGGCCTCCCCACCCTCACATCCAACAATTCCTTCCCAATATCCCATCTAACCCTGCCCTCTGGCAGTGGGAAGCCATTCCCTGTGTCCTGTTCCTCCATCCCTTGTCTCAAGTCCCTCTCCAGCTCTCTTGGAGCCACTTTAGGCCCTGTAAGGGGCTCTCAGGTCTCCCTGGAGCCTTCTCTTCTCCAGGTGAACACCCCCAGCTCTCCCAGGTCTCCAAAGCAGAGGGTCTCCAGCCCTTGGAGCATCTCCACAACCTCCTCTGGACTTGCTCCAGCAGCTCCACATCCCTGTTGGTGCCCCAGAGCTGGGGTCTCACCTGAGGGGGGCAGAGGCACCTGCACAGTTGGTGCTCCAAAACAAACTGGGTTTGGGTTTGACCTCTCAGCACAACTGGAAAATCCCCAAACAGAACTGATGGGAGATGAAAATCCCCATCACAACATCACACTCCCTGCCCAGATCTCTCCCTCACTTGGCTCCCAGCACTTCCCACAGCAACACCCTTCCCCAGTCATTGCTATCAAAGGGAACAACCAGAGCTGCTGCCCAGAGCCCTCACAGTCCCAGTCCTCCACAAGCCCAAACGTGCAGCCGGGTCCAAGAGGCTTTTCCCGGGATCCCAGGGCCCAGCTGGCCCGAGGGAACATGCGGAGAACAAAGAGCCACTTACCTCATTCGTGCTTCCCTGGGAGAGGCATTGGGAAGGGGGAGACAGAAAGAGAGAGAAACATCTCTGTGTATCACACGTGTCCATGGGAGCACATGGAGCTCATCCCTGCTGTGTCCCCAGGGAGGCTCATCCCAAACAGGCAGGACCCCTCACCGCTCCATCCATCCCTCCTGTATCCAGTCCCACTTCCATGGATGGAGCCATGAGTGCTTGGAATCCCCCTGGGGCAGCCCTGTGGCTCGTGGTGGGCAGAGTCTCACTGCCCAGCCCGGCACCACCCGCCTGCACAGCTCCTGCTCCAGAGAACTTTCCCTCTGGTTGGAATGCCATGGAGGCCAGCAGGAGCCATGGAGCAGCTCCAGGCACTTTAACCTCTTTATTTTCCCCCAGCTGGGCATTTTGTAAGTGGGCAGCAACTTCCTGCTGTGTCCTGTTCTTGCTGAACTCCCACTGCTGCCTGCACTGGGATGGGCAAACTCTGGGTTTGACTATTCCAGCAAATCCCAAAGGCAGCTGGGAAGTGTCCCTGAGCAAAGAGCCACTGGAGTGGGGGTTACTGGGGGTGCTGAGGCTGCTGGCAACAGGGAAGCCAGGATGAATCCACCTGGGACACAGGTGATGTGCTGCCACTACCCAGCTCTGGAATGAAGGAACTGATCAGTAAATGCTTCCACTTTTTTCTCCCCAAGCTGCAGTTCCAGTAGCACAGGGAAGCAGGGAAATGTGTTTGCTCTCCATGCAAACCTTGCTGGTGGATGAAAAGGAGGGAAGGAGCAGGTAAAGGTCTGGAGAATGGCCCTTCCTGCCAGGAATCAAACCCTTGGTGGTTTCTGAGGGATGAGCTCACCCGGCTCTGCCATGGAAGAGCAGGAGGCCAGTGCAGCCTTCCAGCTCTCTGGGAACATGGATTGCACCCCTGGATGGGCAGAGGGGGTCAGTGGAACATGCAGGGGCTGGGCTTTCCCCAGCTCTGCAGTGGGAAGAGGGAAGGGCTGTAACAGGAAAGCAAGGCCTGGTGCCAAAACAGGCGGAGGCAAAACCTGGCCTTGACCTCCAGCAGACCCAGAAGAGCCAAAATCCCTGCCCTGAACCAGGGGAGGGAGGTGGATCTTCCTTTTTAACATAGACACGCACAGGACAAGCACACACACCGGCTCTGAGGATCCCAGCGGGATCCATGGCAGAGCTGCCCCATTCCCACAAGGTCTGAGGCTCCACAAACTCACATTTGATGACGGGTAAGACAAGTAGGGGGAAAAAAAAAGAGCCAAAACAAAAGAGCTTGCTTTGAGTTTTCTCATGCCCAGCCTGGATCTACACAGCTTGTTTTCCAGAGCCTTAGGGATGCAGCTCCAGCCTTGCTGTTCACCCTGCTCTAACACAGGGCTGTGACATCCCTAAGACACCTCACTTTGCAGCACACTCCACAAACTGCACTGAAAGCAATTCCTCCGTCCCTCCTCTCCCCACCTGGAAGGTCTAAGGAGTGGGTTAACACTTAAAACAGGGCACAGATCACAGCACGAGCAGCTGGACCTGCCGGCTCTAACAACCCTAAAATCCCAAACCATCTCAACGGGGAGGCAAATCCCCTCCAGAACTCAGCGGGGTGGGGGTGGGGGGTTTGTTTTTCTGTTCAAACCAAAAGCTCTTTTTATCCTACCTGGTCCCACAAGGCTGCGGCCACTTGGTCTATTACTGCTCCCAGTTCTCTGTACTCCCCAGAGTATCTGATATAAGCCCAGGTACAGAGTGTGATAAGTGTCAAGCCCATGATCATGTTGCACAGACTGGCAATGATGTCCAGGCCCACGAAGCCGGTGACGCCGGCGATGACGTAGGTGATGAAGATGACGACGAAGAGCGTGGCCGGGGTGCGGGCGGCGTGGAAGATGTTCTTGCTGTCGTTGTGCTTGATGTACTGGATGTAGAGCTCGTCGATCTCCCCCTCCAGCTGCTGCAGGTACCTCCGGCTGAACTCCTCCCCTCCCATCTTCTTCACGCCCCGGAACAGCCGCACCGCCTCCTCCCGCAGCTCCGCGTGTTTGCTCTGCAGGTCGCTGGGCGCCAGGAAGGGCTTGTCCCCCCCGCACACCTGCGGTGGGAAAGGCACTGGGGTGGCACCTGGAACGTCACCCCCCGGAACGGCAGCACCCCACAGACGTGCAGAACGCCGGGATTGGGGCTCTACAGGACCACTGGATCCTGCAGGAATTGCTCCACGACTGGGCTGTCCACCCGGTTAAACAGACGGTGCTGCCCCATCCCACAGCTCCCTGCTCAATTCCCTCGTAGCTTCCCGACACTGACCCTGAATCCCAGCATCTTCCAGAGCTGGAAAACCCTATTTGGAAGCATTTTCCTTGTGCATCAGAGTATGGATATATTAGTTTTAAGGTGTAGTTTGGCCATGCAGCTCCATATTTTTTTCCTGCCAACCGGCAGCGATTTCCAGTGTTCTGTGCTATAATCCTGGGATACTATGGATGAAGAGAGTGGGGGCCTGGAAGTGGCTGAGACAGCCAGGGGTCTGAGCTCCACCTTAAAACATCACACCCAGCCCCTCACCAGAGCTGAGGGACGGGCTGACAGAGCAGGGCCCTGGTGAAAAGCCAGTTTATAATGACTTTATCCCCTAATTAGAACCAGCCATAGCACAGGTGACCACCCCACTCCATCACATTTTTGTGGAATGCTGGGAAGAGAATGGAAGTTCAGCAGGGGCCACGTGGTCTGCAGAGAGCTGCCATGGGATGAAGCAGTGACCATGTGTCACTCACCCTCCCCTGTCCTGCCATGATATCAGGCTTTGCTCTCCTCCAGCCTGGGAGAAAGAGCCTTTTTCCACCAGGAATATAGTACAGACCCTCCTTGAAACCCTGACACCTGGCCAAATCCATGAAGGACATTTTCTACCAGGAAACCAAGCAGGGAGGTTTCCCTACAAGGGTAGAGTTGGGCCTGTTCAGCCTGGAGAAGAGAAGACTCCAGGGAGACCTGAGAGCCCCTTCCAGGGCCTAAAGGGGCTCCAGGAGAGCTGGAGAGGGACTTAGGACAAGGGATGGAGGGACAGGACAACCAGGAATGGCTTCCCACTGCCAGAGGGCAGGGATAGATGGGATATTGGGAAAAAATTCTTCCCTATGATGGTGGTGGGGAGGCCCCGGCACAGGTTGCCCAGAGAAGCTGTGGCTGCCTCATCTCTGGAAGTGTATCCCAGGCCAGGCTGGAAGGGGTTTGAAGCAACCTAGTCTAGTGGGAGGTGTCCCTGTCCATGGCAGGGGTGTTGGACCAAGATGAGCTTTAAGGCCCCTTCTATCCCAAACCATTCCAGGATCCCATGCAGGAGTGACAGGAGCACCATGAACAGACATGCTCAACACCACCCACCTCTTCCATCTTCTTGCTGTAGGTGTCTTTGGCAGTGGCAACTGCTGCTAAATTGTTGGCTTCTGCTGTGGCCTGTAAGAAGGGCAAAAGGGGCACAGAATTAGGGTGCAGAAGGACAGGGTTAAGCAGTGCAACAGCAGGAAGTAGCTCTCTGGATACTCATGGTCCACATGTGTTCACAGCCAGGACACATGTGTGGACACCCGGAATTCAGGAGCTCCCTTCCTTAGCCAAGTGTGCTCTCCCAGCCTCCAACCAATCCCAAATAAGATCATCCCCTATTTACACATCCAAAAGCCTGCATGAAGAGAGGATTCCCTCCCTCCAAGCCAGAGCAACGAAATCTTTGGCTTTGGCTGTGGGAAACAGCAAGGAAAGAGATAAAAGGCTCAGCTGTATGTAAACAGCCACAGCTGCACCCTCCGGAATGCCGGCTGGCTCCGGGAGTGGAGCAGCAGCCCAGGAGCCACTGCCTACATGCAGAGCCCTGTCACCTCCCTGTGTGGCCCCATGGATCCCCTATTCACCTGTGGGGGATCATTCCAGCCGAGCTGTGCAGCCAGCAATTCCCCACAGCCCATCCAAGGGGCAATTCCTAAGCCACATCAGGCCCCTCGACTGCCAAATGCTTCCCAAAACGCTGCTCCTTGGGTTGTTACATTAACATTTTGGAATGCAATCACAGAAGACCCAATGTGATGCACTAGCTGGACAACTCTGGGAATTAATGCCAATTCCAGTGCATGGATTCCCACCAGCTCCCACTCACATACCTGCAGCATCGACTTGGGGTGTGGCAACTCTTCCCCTTGGTAGATCTTTATGTATGCCTGGAAAACAGGAAATCACATGGAATGCAGCGCACATGAGCAACACCAACCACCCCCACCCAGCTCCAGACACAGCTCTGACAGGATCTAAAGGAGGAGGATGTTACTGGCACAAGATGGCTTTGGTCAGAAAATGTGATGTAACGTGGCTCAAGGTGGACCCGGGGTGGCCTGGGTCAGTCACTCCAGGCTCCAGTCACCCTCCCATTGGATTTGCACCCACCTCTGTCCTTCCCTGAGGGAGAAGGAGCCAGAGGCAGGTAGCCCTGGAGAGCAGGTGGTGAGAATTACTCACCGATGCCTCTCATGGAAATGTCCCAGTAGTCATGACAACAAAAATAAGCTCTTTCCAAAGGCAAGGGGAATACAGCCCTCAGCTCACCCCCCTCTAGTCCTCCATTCTCCAGGGGAGGAAAACAGCTCCTCCCAGTTTTTGGGCTCACTGTGAGGTCAGATACAGGCCCATGAGGTGTTTGTCCTCTGCTGCAGTGAGTCAGGACTATCAGGGCAGCCCTGCCTGCTCCTGTTTTCCCCTTTAATTAGAGCAAAAGGCTACAGGTGAATAAACCCATGTTCTCTTAATAGGCCAATACCTTAAAATACTCCACAAGGCCTCGACAGGTGATATGGTTTCCATTGATCTCCTTAACATCCAGGCTCTCGGGACTAAGAAGCCAAGGAATCAAAATCTTCAAGTTCTTGATGAACTCGTCATCTATTTCTGGAAAAAAAAAAACAAAAACAAAACAAAAATGGCATCAGAGAATCACAGAATGGTTTGGGTTGGAAGGGGCCTTAAAGACAATCTCATTCCAATCCCCTGCCATGGGCAGGGACACCTTCCACTAGAAGGTTCTTCCCCCTGAGGGTGGTTGGGCCCTGGAACAGCTCCCCAGGGAATGGTTACATCCCCAAGCCTGACAGAGCTCGAGGAGCATTTGGAAAAAGCTCTCAGGCACTGGTGGGATTGCTGGTGCTGCCATTTAAATTAAACTATATGGGACTGAAGACAGAAAAAACAGTGCAACAGCCAGACATTTGGAAGATAAGGAGAGCAGGGAAGATCTCCCACATTCCCTGCACCAGAGCACAAAAAGCTGAGCACAGCTCTGAGGGGACAAGAAAACTGTCAAGAAGCTACTGACAACCCCTTGTCTGCACAAACCACTTGTTCAGTCCTACTCAGCTCCTGAAATTAAGGGGGAACTACAGAGATCAGCTCCTTTTCCAGCAGCACATCTCCCTCCTGCTGCCTCGCTGTGCCTCCCACTGCTCAGCATGGAGTTTGCTGGGAGAACAAGTCTGAGCACTAGCCAGACAAAAGCAGGGAAGAACTATCATCTGCAGCTGTCTGCTGATTTATTTGGAGTGGCTAATTGGCCACTTTATTGCTGAGATTGCAGCAGCCTGGAACCAGCCACCCTGGTGAGCAGCTCACAACAAAATACCTAAAAATACCCACAGCACGTGGCTCCTTTTGGGGTGGAGAATTCTCTCTTTTTTCCTTCCTTCTTTTTTTTTAACCTGTTGAACTAAGTGTGCCCTGGAGGGAAACCACTGATCAGATAAATCATGAGGATTAAATATTCCCTGGAAGGCTTTTCAAGGTCTCGTGGAACCGGCCTTCCACCCTCCATGAGCACCAGGCTGCACCACTCTGAGCCTGGTGAGGCACAGGAATTAACTGCAGGCTTAACACCACATCCATAAACTTCCAGTCTCATCCCTGCCCTTCCCAGTTTGCCTGTCAGTGTCCTGACAGCTGGTATTGCCAGCACCTCTCAGATCTTTTCAGCCTCCCACACCTTTTTGCCTCCCATGTCTGTCTTGCTGGACTGGGAAGAAGCAGATGGGTGTGTGTCCATAACTGGGAGAAGGGTCCAACTCCTCTCCCGGAAGTTTTTTCATGGAAAATACTTACAGAGGTTTCAGGAATAAGCAGGACACTCTGCCAGGGCATCTAAGCTGTATCAGCCTAAAAAGCAGAGCTTTGCCTTCGTACCTTTCAGTTTCCCATCAAAATTCGGGTTGGTGGCGACTTTGAGGCCCGGGTGAGGTAAGAGGAAGCAGGAGATTTTGGTGAAGCAGGAATGGATGTGCTTCCTGACGTTCTGCAGCTCCTCGTGCTGATTTCCTGACACCTGCAAGAGAGGATAAATCACAGAATATCCTGAGTTGGAAGGGACCCACAAGGATCAGGCAGTCCAAGTCCTGGCCCTGCCCAGGACACCCCAACAATCCCACCCAGTCCCTGAGAGCGTTGTCCAAGCATTCCTTGAGCTCTGGAAGGTTTGAAGTCATTACCCTTTCCCTGAGGAGGCTGTTCCAGGGCCCAACCACCCTCTGGGGGAAGAACCTATTCCTGAGGTCCAACCTGACCCTCCCCTGGCACAGCTCCAGCTGTTCCCTCAGGCCCTTGGTCACCACAAAGAGATCGGTGCTGCCCCTTCGCTTTCCCCAGTTTGGGGAGAGGGATTTTCCTTCTGATGGGAATCCTGGGATAATGCTGGGCCAGCAGCACTGGCAGGAGCATGGGATACTCCACACTGTGGCTGCTTAGAGCAGGAAAAAGCAACACAGAAGGACATCCCTTAGGGATTTACTGCACAAGGACAAAGACAAGGCTCCTCCAGAGACCAAGGAACTGGTGTATCTCTGACCACACGGCCTGGGGCATGTTATTATCCTTTAGAAAATGTGCATGTCTGTGTATGACTGGAATACAAAAACATTTGGGATTTCCCACCAGGGCCTTTCTTGTCTTGCCTTTAATTAGGTCTCTCCACTCCCAGATCCCCCATGCAATTCCCGATTAATCCCACTGGAGCCCTTGCCCATCATTTTTAGTGTAAAACTACCTATTACTAAAACATCAGTCCTGGTCTCTTGGGAATCCATTGCCTCTCCCAGAAAGAGAGTTCAGGGAGCTGGGCTTGGGAAGAAGCCACTGAACATGGCAAGGAAATTTATCCTCCCAAAATGCCTCTCCTGTGATTTTTAAGGCACTGGCTGCACATGACCATAACCAGCACTGCAGTTCACTCCTGACACCCAGTGATGGCAGATTCCAGATTCGTGGAATGGTTTGGGTTAGAAGGGATCTTAAAGACCATTTAGTTCCAACCCCCTGCCATGGGCAGGGACACCTTCCACTATCCCAGGGTGCTCCAAGCCCCATCCAACCTGGCCTGGAACCCAGAGCAGACAGAAAGTACCTTCAGCCGCTTCTCCAAAAATCTTGCCCCACCATCAGATCCATAGGAAAATTCATATGGGAAGCTCCAGTCACGAACCAGGAATATAAGGGACTGGAAAACAGAGCCAGAGAACAGTGGGATCAGTGTTATACAGCTCCCACCAAGTCACAGTGAGCTGCTGCTTGGAGTCCACAGCGGTGGCTGAACCCCACCAGCACCTTCACCCCCATCTTATGCCACAACAAAACCTTGCCCTGAGTCTTTTCCCAGCTCCAGCAGCATCTCCTGCCTTTCCTGCCACCCCATCATGGCACTGAGACCGTGCAGACAAGAAAAGGGGGGCAGCACACCCCAAACTGCTGCACCAGTTTGACTCCCTGGCACGGAGAACATCATCAATCATTTCAATTGCACAACAGGGGAAGAGATTGTTGGTAACCAGGACAAAAGGCAGCGAGCTCCCTAATTCCAGCCACATTTAGTTCCATCCTATGGGAATTTTACAGGCTCATTTTTTTTTTCAGCCTTTTTCACTGGGCAGCCTTCCAGACAGACTTTTAATGAGAAGCAGATGCAGAGGAACGAGGGTGAATAAGAAATCACTGTCTTTTGTAATCTTTATGGAGGCATTCAAAGTTCCTGGGCAAGAAATAAATAAATACCAGAAGGGTCAACTCTGAATCTTTAAATGAAATATTTTCTGAAGAAATCAGGTCTCCAGTGTCTCGTCTGTGCAAGGGATCAACATCCCATGCAAGAAATAAAGGGTTTGGAGGGGGAAGTCCAGGAGGGTCTGGCAGGGCTGCCAGGGCTCCTCTCATGCACACGAATAAGCAGGTCAGCAAGTGGAATCCATTTCATTGGAATTTCCCAAAAATTCGTCTATGTTTAGAACAAAAATCCAGTGGAGGGAGGGGAAATATTTCTGCTCTTTATTTCACTTCCATAAAACATCAGAAAAGGTTAAAATAAAACAAAAAAAAAAAAAAAAAAAAAAAAAAAAAAAAAAAAAAGGAGAGAACAGTGAGTTGGCCTTTTCCAACCACTGCACCCAGTGAGCTGGTTGGGGACACGCTGTTCTTTCGAAGCCCATGAGATGCTTAAGAGACATGTCCACATTCAGGACTTTTCCACAAACACATTGTGCACGCCTTGAATTGGGAATTATTATTTTTTTTTCCTCAAGTAAAGTTGTTCCAGATGGGCTGTGTTTGCCAAGCAGAGCGACAGGCACCCCTTTTGTGAAGGCACCACAGTCAGGGCTGGTGTCTGGTGAGGGCCCCTCGGTGTGAGGACACACCGTGGAGAGGAGGGAGCTGAAGGAAAATGTTGATTTTCCACTGCCAAGTCTCAATTTCCTTCCAGCAGGATCAGTGAAACTGCAGGTTTTTTACTGTCATACTTGGAGGATCATGGAACAAAAGAGTGGTTTGGGTGGGAAGGGACCTAAAAGTTCATCCAGTCCCACCACCTGCCATGGGCAAGGGACACCTTCCACTATCCCAGGATGCTCCAACCTGGCCTTGGACACTTCCAGGGATCCGGGGGCAGCCACAGCTTCTCTGGGCAACCTGTGCCAGGGCCTCTCCGCCCTCATTTTTCCTGCTTCCTAATCAAAAAACCTCATCTGTCTTTAAAAACATGTTTTGGAGGAACGAGCCCGTGCTGGGATGTGGACAGGAGATCTCCAGAGCTCACCTGGCCACATCACCATCAATCCTTCGACCAGATTTTGTCACATCCACAAGCAGTTGCTTGATATTTCCCCCAGATCATTACTGAAGATGACACTGAACCAGAGAGAGCCTGGGGGGACCCTGAGGAAACACTTCTGAAGGATGATCATTCCCTATTAAAATTAGTTCAGCGTGCTCTGGCATCTATCAGTTAATGAGTTTTTAATCCATTAACAATGGACTGAACCAGACAACGCTGACTTCATTTGCTTTTAATCAGCATCTTAGGGAGATAAGGCTTAGAGAAGGAGATATAACATGGTGAGAGTTACCTTTATCAACCAAGCCCGTGCCTTTTAAAAATTGATAATGGGATTGTTTGACAAGACTCACCATCCACCAATTGTGTGACTTGACAGCAATTAAAGTCTTTGGTAAAATCAGAGCCTATTATCCAGCCCTAATGATTTAAGCATATTTAAGTTTCCCCTTACAGCCTCCTTTTTACTGATGGAGTAGGAAGTATCTCACTTTCACTGGAATATTTGGCTGCATTATCCCCACAGTTTTTAAATAAGGAGCAGGGATATTTATTTAATGTCTGGCTTTCTGCTCTACCATGTTACAACTTTCTTCAAGCTCTTGCTACTACAAGTCCTGTATTTTTAATGGTAGTTTTCACATCCTTTATCAGTCATCTGCCCATGCCAGCATCCAATAGACCCTTAAAATTCCCCCAAGATCTCAATTTTGTCCATTTGTCATATTTTTTAACCTTTTAATTTCACTTCCACTTCCTGACCACAGACAGCCTATAAACCCCTCAGTCCTTCCAGGACAACAATTCTTTTTTTATGTTGGAAAGCAAATGTAAAATAGCTGTAACCCATTCCCAATCACTCTGAATTTTTGCAGCATGTCTTGTTCTCTGCTATTTTCCACTTTGGGAAGTTCACAAACCCCCATCCAACTACCCTCTCACCTACTGTGGACACCCAAAGCTCTCCTTTTTTTGAACAGCGGCTTTTCACAGGTTGGGAAGCAGCAGGGTGAACAGATGTCCCTTATTTGAAGCTAAAACCCTGCTTAAACTGAGCCTTCCCACAGCTCTGCTAATCTTTGTCCTTTCATTTTGCCAGGAGCAGGGATTCCCTGGCAAAAGCTGGGCAGAGTCTCCAAGTACAGAGTGTGACAAACCTGCAGCAAAACCAACTGCTCTCCAATCCTGGCAGGACAGGGCAGAGCTCTTGGGAAGGCAAAGGTTCAGGGAGGAAAGAAAGAGGGATGTTGGAAGTATTTGGAAACCTCTCTGGGGGCAGCAAAGCACACAAAGCCTTTCCTTGGAGCAGCTGAGCCCATCCCAGGGCAATCCCATCTCCTCCCATCCTGCAGTGACACCTCGTGGTGAAGCCAACGGGCTCAGGGACAAGAGAGCTGGCCGGGACTCACCTGGAAAGGCTTCTGGAATGTCTCCTCCATGGCCAGCCGGCCATACTCGGTGAAAAGCTGGAAGGAGAAGGAAAGAACAGGACAGTCAGCTGGGCTGTGGGATACATGGGAACAGCACCGAGCTCTGCTCTGCGTGAGCAGGGACAGGACCTGAGGGAACAGCTGGAGCTGTGCCAGGAGAGGGTCAGGTTGGATTTTAGGGAAAGGTTCTTCCCCCAGAGGGTGGTTGGCACTGAACAGGCTCCCCGGGGCAGTGGGCACGGCCCCAGGGCTGCCAGAGCTCCAGGAGGGTTTGGACAACACTCTCAGGGACAGGGGGGGATTGTTGGGGTGTCCTGTGCAGGGCCAGGAGGTGGACTCGATGATCCTCGTGATCCCTCCTACCTCAGGGAATTTTATGATTCTGTGAAGGAGTAAGGGACATTTACGATCCAGGACTAACAGCTCCATGTGCAGAGCTGGAACACAAACTGGCTCTGGGCTTCCCATTCCCGTCCGAGAGGCACCCGGAGCCGTTACGGACAATCACCGCCCTGAGCCCTCACGTGAAAGGTCTCAGCCCGGAGGGTTTGGCTGCCAAATCTGTGCAAAATGGCTCAAGTCAGCTGCTTGCTGCTGCTTTCATACCAACCAGAAACTTCATGTGCTCCAAGGGAACTGCTGGAGCCCTGCTCCCTCTAAACACTCCAGGAACGAGCGGAAATGAATTCAGGAATAAGTACTTTCCCGCTGTGCAAAGACTCTAAAATCAGCCTACAAGCAAGATTTGAAGACTCTCCAGTCTTTCTGGACTCTAATTTCAAACTGAAGGCACAGTAATGTATTTCACAGATGCCTAAAAGTGGGTCAGCTTGTTGAACAGTAATGGCTTAAAATCCAAACTGGAAGATCAGAGTTGCACTGGATAAATTCAGTGTTAAAAAGGTGTTATTGTTAATAATATTTACAGACCAAAATAATTCAGAAGTCTTCAAATGATGATTTTTTTCTGCTGGACTTTTGCTTTTCTTTCCTTTTCCTTAAGCTCCTGAAAAAACCTACCTAACCAATCAATCAATCAATCACCTAAACAGGAGGGAAAGCAGGAGGTAATTCCAGGAAATGGGCAGGACACCTGTGCCACAAAAATCCCATTAGCTGCTTTTCTCCAACAGCCAGGGCTGGAATTGCCCTTAGGGGGGCACCTGTGCTGAGCCAGTACCAGATGGCAACATCCAGGCTTCTAATTTACAGTCATGGAGTAGAATCCAAGAATGGTTTGGATTGGAAGAAAACTTAAAGATCATCTGTTTCCAAACCCCTGCCATGGGCAGGGGCATCCCCCACTATCCCAGGTGGCTCCAAGCCCTGTCCAACTTGGCCTGGAAGGGGATCCCTGGATTCCAGGGATCCAGGGGCAGCCACAGCTTCTCTGGGCAACCTGTGCCAGGGCCTCACCACCCCCACAGCCAGGAATTCCTTCCCAATATCTAATCTAATCTTGCCCTCTGTCAGGTTGAAGCCATTCCCTCTTTTCCTGTCACCCCAGGCCCTTGTAAATAGTCTCTCTCCATCTTTCTTGCAGCTTCCTTCAGGTCCTGCAAGGCCACAGTTAGGTCACCCTGAAGCTTCTCTTCTCTTACCTGCAAGTGCTGCAGATCATCCTCCTGCACATTCTGGGACAAGTTATAAACCTGCATTTAAATAAAAAAAACGACTTCAGATCACTCAGAATGGCCTGTCCTTCAGGCTAACACACGTTTGATGTGGTCAAAGCCTCCAACACCACCATGGGGACACAGGCAAGGTCCCAGGTGGGGACTGCTGTGGTACAAGACAGGCCCTGGGAGCACCATGGGCTGTCATGCTCCAGCCTGGAGGCCTCTCAGAACCAAATAATCCTCCTGCTGTTCCATTTTTAGGATGTGCTGAGCTCTGTCCCGAGACACAGCTTTCGTCCCACCCACCAGGATGGCAGGAAGGGAAGCCCTGCCAGGCTCTGTGGTTCCTGGGGAGTGAGGGACCCCCACCCCAGCCCAGAGGTTCCTTACCTGGATGGAGCTGATCATTGTGCTGAGGGCAAACACAGTGGCTGAGTCCCTCAGGGTGGACTGGCTGTCAAAGGTCCCCTGCGTGTCCATCAGCAGCACCGCGACCTGCGGGGCACAAAGGTCCACGTCAGCACCCCCTCGGCATCTGCATCCAAGGAAATCCACCCTCACGTGCCAAAGGGGTGGGAGGGGGAATGCCAGCTTCATTATTCTGCTGGGAATCTCACTGCTTCTGCCTCAGAGTTATTGCTGGTGGAGGACAAGGGGAAAGAGCAGCTCCAGCCATTCCTGACAGCAGGATGACTCCAGCAGGCACTGAAATTAATGCAAATTTGCTCCTCAAACACTTGCTGTCAGTGCAGAGGAGTCTTTTCCTGAGTCTGCATCAGCTTTGTGTCATAGAAACCAAGCACTTATTGCACCTCCTTAACCCAGAACAACTTCAGCCAGCACTAGAAATCACACCCTGAATGACTCAGTGTCACTTTGGTGTCGGGCTCTGCATTAAAGAGTAGACAAATACAAAATATTCCTGCAAGTTGAATTTGCAGGATGCCTCCAAAATCCCATTTTGCATTGTATTTGACCACCCTGAATGGAGAAACTCCATTTTACAGCTGCTGCTCCAGGAAAGGGGAGTAATTCGCAAGGACCTCAGATCCAAGATGTGTGGGAATAGCACAGATAAAAACTCTGGGATGCACAGAGTTAGGGGGACACCTGGAGAGCATATCAGGGACACTGGGATGTCATATCACCTCACTGCATTAAACCCATCCATGCTAAATTAGGGATAAGGCATTGAAAACCTTCTCTCAACTTTCACAGCCACCTAAGAGAAGGCAGAAGAGTCTTAAAAGCTGGAAGAGAAAAATGAGCTGGCCACCAACAAGAGGCAACACACCTTTGTCCCGTCAGGCTTGTCCACCAGGAAAACCTCGCTCCATATCTGAATGCCGGTGGTCTCCCGCTCAGATCCTCCTCTCCAGGAGAATCCAGTCAGGGGCTCGTTGTAATCCCCAACCCAGTCCACAGCATCCTGCAGGGAGGAACAGAAGAAGCTGCTGTGAGTTCTCATCTCACTTCGGTTTCACACTTTTCCCCTGTGCTGCTTCTGTCCCGGTGCTGGAGGGGACAGTCCCTGTTGGAGAGATTTCCTTCTGAAAAGATTAGGAGGTTAAAAATCCTATAAGGGAGGTTTTTCCTTCCTTTCACTGGCGAGGCCTCACCTTGAATCCTGGGGTCAGTTTTGGGCATCTCGTGACAAGAAAGACACTGGAGGGCTGGAGCGTGTGCAGGGAAGGGAAGGGAGCTGGGAAGGGGCTGGAGCAGCAGGAGGGGCTGAGGGAGCTGGGGGGGCTCAGCCTGGAGAAAAGGAGGCTCAGGGGGGACCTTCTGGCTCTGCAACTCCCTGACATGAGGGGGGAGCTGGTGGGGGGGGTGTCAGGCTCTGCTCCCAGGGAACAAGGGGCAGGAGGAGAGGAAACAGCCTCAAATTGTGCCAGGGGAGGTTTCAAATGGATATTAGGGAAAATTTCTTCATGGAAAGGGTGATCAGGCAATTGGACCTGATTGTCCTGCACAGTGGTGGAGTCAGCATCCCTGGAAGTGTTCAAAAGCTGTGTGGATGTGGCACTTGGGGACATGAGTTAGTGGTGGCCTTGGCAGTGCTGGGGGAAGGGGTGGACTCGATGATCTTAGGGAGCTTTTCCAAACTTGAAGATTCCATGATTCAGGGCAGCAGATGTGAACATCCCTGCTCCAAAGTAAAGATTCCACGAGAGACCCACGGGTGCACAGGGCCATGGAAGGCTCTGCTCTGTTTTATTCTGTGGAGCCCACGCTAATGAGAGGCTTTGAGCATTCCCAGAGCACCGACTCCTGTCCAGCTCTTCCCCGGGCACCACACGGGAGCAACGAGCAGCAGCACCAGAAGCCTGGGAAGAGCCCCCTGAGCTGCAGCCTCACCTTGTTGTACATGTACCGCAGCATGAAGTCCATCAGGAATGATTTGCCTTTCCTGAAGGCTCCGGCGACGGACACGGCCACGACCTCTTTGTCCCTGACAGCCTCGGAGAGCAGGATGCGGTTCAGGGCGGCCTCATCCAGCTCAAAGGAATGGTCATCCTTGACAATGAGGACCTGCACCGGTCCTGCCTTCCTCACGGATTCCTCCTCCTCGGAGCTCCACTCGTAGGTCTTGTCTGCAAAACTACCTGTGGACACAGGGAAACAAGAGCTGTTGGTTCCTTCTCCTGCAGAGTTGCCCACGGCAGGGCTGGGCAGGGTGAGAGGCCAGAGATCCCAAATAACCCATCCCAAAGCGGCATCATCCGGAGCAGATGGCTGCTGAACCTGGCCTCAGACATCCCCATGAAGACTCCTTGCCACAGGGTCCCTGCAGGCAGAGAGTTCCCTGCTGGAATCTCCCATGACAAAACACACCCGTTACTTTTTGTCCTACGAGAGTTGACAGGGAGAACAAATCATCCTGTTGTTCCCTGCAACAACTCCTGGCACACACACAGGGACTGTCACAACACCTCCCTCAGCTTTTCCTCTGCTGGAAAAAAGAAGTCCAAGCCTCCCAATCATCCTTCTTTCCTGTTATCTAGGGATCTGCTCTCCTCTGGACACTCCCCACCAGGCCCTTCCTGAAGGCTGACTCAAAAATGGATGCAGAATTCCAGCTGAGGTTTCCAAGGACCTCCCATCTCCATCCAAGGATGCAGCCTTTAGGCATCCTGTGCCACTGCTGTCCCTGCTCCACGTGCAGCCTGCACTGATGCTCCAAGTGCAATCTGCTGTTCCTGCCATCAGCAGCATCCCCAGAGACACTCCCAGCAGGAACCAGGCCAGGAAGACACAAACCCATCCCGATAAAAGCCACTTCTCCACTCCCAAGCGGGAACCACGCACAAAGCAAAGGCACTGCTCGCTTTCCCACTTGGAAATGGCACAGTTCCCAGTGGAGCTGCTGCCCAGGCTGTGCAGGGATTATCCAGCCTTAGAGGAGGATCTCACAGGAACTGGATGCATTTTAGGACCTGCCATCCCTGGACACTTCAGCCCTGGGGTTTGCAAGGAGCGGGCCAGCTCCAGTAATTTTCCTTTCCTTGTCTCTCCAAACTTTCCAGCCCAGGAAAGAGGTGCTGAAGGTGATTAATCATGCCAGTCAGCTCACCTCCAGCCACGTGAGACCTCCTTGCCAGCAGGGAAAGGAGCGTGTGATGGAAAGTTTCCCCACATTCCGACAAAAACTTCCCGCTTCGCTGGCTCAGGCTGTAACTTTCCAAAGTTTTGCCTCAAGCTAAACCCCCTCAGCCTCTGTTTCAGCCCCTGACCTTGGGGACCCAGTTTTCAGCCATTTCAAAGCACAGGGGCTGTGTGTGCCCATGAAGTTATAAATTCCAAGAGGAACAGGATTTGCCCATTCCCGGCCTCTCTGTAAAGAAGCCTCCAGCACAAACTTCATATTTTAAATAACAGCAGCTCTTTTGTAGGGGGTTCTGATTTCCTAAGATCCCTCAAGGAAGTGTTGGGATCATTAAGCCTGGTTGCCAGGGGATTTCTGGTGGCTCTTGGACATATACTACGAGCTTTCTTTGCTCACAGTTTAAAGACAAAGATCTTTTCTTCCCGACGCTCGGAGGTTTTTTAGCCAAACAAAAGTCCCAAACGCTCTGAAAAGCGGGATTCTCCACCAGACTGCAGCACTAAAATCCCTTCAAACATCAGGCCCTGCTCTGTGTCACTGTTCAGGGGCCTCCAGGAAAAAAACAAACCTTCCCATTTCAAATCTACGGATTCAGGATTCAGACAGACATTGCCAAATGACTTGAAAATGAAGGTCTCTGAGAGCAGGCACACACTAAACACCTTTTCCAGCATCCAGGCATTCCCAACAGGTAAGTATGGCCAGGTGCCAAAGGCTTCTGGGCTCTGCTTTAGCACTGCCACACTACAAGGGATATAAAGGATAGGAAACACCTCCTCTCCTGTGGTGTTTCCCAATGCCCTGCTCAGCTAACCAAGTCCAATTTTTATTTTCTTTGTACAGCTGCACTGAAAGGACAGTGGAGAGATCCTTGGATAGGATGTGACTCATGGCAGAGGCAGGAAAAAAACTGTAAATCGAATTAAACTGAAATATTCCTGACTCTAAGTAAAGCATCAGGGTAACACAGCTGTGCCACCTTCCCGGACCAGACAAATCCCACTTCCAGGCACGCAGACAGAGGGCAAGTGGGACCAGCATTTTGGCTGGAATCCAATTTCCCTGGCTCTGGAGCCAGGCTGGGAGAGCTGGGGGGGTTCACCTGGAGAAGAGAAGGCTCCAGGGAGACCTGAGAGCCCCTTCTAGTGCCTAAAGGGGCTCCAGGAGAGCTGGAGAGGGACTGGGGACAAGGGCCTGGAGGGACAGGACAACCAGGAATGGCTTCCCACTGCCAGAGGGCAGGGTTAGATGGGATATTGGGAAGGAGTTGTTGGCTGGGAGGGCGGGGAGGCCCTGGCACAGGTTGCCCAGAGAAGCTGTGGCTGCCCCTGGATCCCTGGAAGTGTCCAAGGCCAGGTTGGATGGGGCTTGGAGCAACCTGGGCTAGTGGAAGGTGTCCCTGCCCATTGCAGGGGGTGGAACTGGCTGAGCTTTAATGTCCCTTTCAACCCAAACCATTCTGTGATTCCATGATTCCATGATTTAAAACTCTTAATGGTGAAAGAAAAGCTGTGTTTTTTTAAAAAAGGAGCAAGACAGGCAGGAGGAAGTTACACCCTAAAAATGTTTCACATATTTTCTAAGCACGTGGTGCCGCTCTCACAAAGATGAACTGAAAGCAAATCCCACCCTCCACTGTCTGACAGAGATGCACCAGCACAGAGGACTGAGGAGAGTCCCTGCCCTCCTGCTTCCAGAGGGACAGCTGGTGCCAGATTCCAGCCCCTGGTGCCTGGATGGGATCTCCCAGGTTTTCCCCTCCCTCCAGTTCAGCTGCTGGGAAGAGCAACAACCAGTGCAGAGGAGCAGAGATCCTTCTGTCCTTTCAAAACATCAGAATCTGAAGGAGAATAATTTTTTCAAGGAGATATTGGCAGGTTTTGGGAGAATGTCTCCAGGCACAGCTAACAGCCCAAAGCAGCCTTAATGTCCTTAATTCCATCACCTCAACACCAGGAAAATCAGACTGTTTGCACAACACAGGGGCAAAACACAAGGTATTATGAGCAGGATATATTGATTTCCCAGCTCATTGGAGACATCAGGAGAGACAGATCACATCAAGCAGGTCTCTGAACTAATTTCATCCCTCTTGTCTCTGCTTCTTTCACGTGTGCCACTGGCAGACAGAACTTTACCTTTTTCATAATTATTTTCATATTTACTTCCATGTGATGAAACTTCCATGCTCTGCTTATTAGATTATCTGCCCCACTGGAGAGCCAGGGATTAATTTTATAAGATGGCTGCACGTTACTGGAAAACAATTACCTGAACTGGTCTTTTCTGGCCAGAAATGAGTTATTTGCTTCGAAGGAAGTTGTACCTGGCAATGGCAAAACACCATCCGGCCAAAAAGGAAAGGAAGGGGGGGGCTCAGCTTTCCTAAACACAGTTTTGTTTTCACTCGTTTTCTGGGATGACTCCTCCTTTCTCCCGGCCCTCTCCCGGCGCCTTGCGATTACGTCAATTCTCCAGCTGCTCATTCAGAAATTGTCAGGACACAGTTCCTTTTCCCCATTTCATAACAGCTCATTTCCATGACTCCGGAGCGGGGTGGGAGCCACGTTCCCTTTTCCATATGGCGATTCCAAGCGGGAAAGGGGAAGGAGAGCAGAATTTGCATTTGCATTTGTACTGTCAGATAGCGTTAAAAAAAAAAAAAATTAACATTCTCCAACTGGTCTAGGACTGACTTTTGGCTAAAATTAATTAAATTAAAGCAGCGTATTTCACATTGTGCCTGTGTGCAGACTGACAGACATGTCTAATGTATTTAAGCTCCTAGAGGAGAATAAATCAGGTAAATTCCATGCCACTAATTATGCAACCTTTGGTGAATGCTTGCTGAAGCCTGTTTTTCCTCAGCTATGGAAGAACAGGACACAGAAGTGCTGACTACTTCCCAGAGAGCCACTAATAAATCAGCCTTGTCCTGAAATGAGCCTGCACAATAAATACATTTCATCCCAGAGGATGAAAGGCAGCCATGTCCCATCATCTGTGCAAACACAGCCTGCCAGACCAGAGCCTGAGAAAGCCAACTTGCCAGCCCTGCTCTCGTGCTTCCTTGGATCCCAGGAGTCTCATCACCTCAGCACTGCCTGTGGAAAGCAGGGTGGGCAGCCTGGGCTCCCATCCCCCCTCTGAAATCATGGAATCCTGGAGTGGTTTGGGTTGGAAGGGACGTTAAAGCCCAGCTCATTCCACCCCTTGCCATGGGCAGGGACACCTTCCACTAGCCCAGGTTGCTCCAAGCCCCATCCAACCTGGCCTGGAAAACTTCCAGGGATCCAGGGGCAGCCACAGCTTCTCTGGGCAACCTGTGCCAGGGCCTCACCGCCCTCACAGCCAGGAATTCCTTCCTAATACCCAAACTAATCTCTCCCCTTTTAGCTTAAACCCATTCCCCCTTGTCCTACCACTATCTGCCCATGTAAAAAGTCGCTCTCCCTCCTTTCAATAAGCCACCTCTCAGCACTGGAAGGCCACAGTGAGGTCTCCCTGGAGCCTTCTCTTCTCCAGCTGAACAACCCCAGCTCAGATGTCACCCACACAAACACACAGATGCCATGCAGTGCTGTATTCTGAGGGTATTCAAACCAAGTTACCACACTGAAAAACACAATACACCAAGGGGAGAAAATAGAGGCTTGATGGGAATCTTTAACTTGTTGTTATTTCCTTGGAATAGAGTATCCCTGTATCGACTGTGTGAGGCTGCTTATCAGCAGCTCTCCAGGGATTAGTTTGATCAGCAGTGATATCCCTGTGGGTCCTTTCTGCAGCTGCCTTTTACACCACTCACATATCACAGTGCCACCAAGCACACCACGAGCCAAGCCCTGAACAGAGCTTACAGTCAGCCCCCATCCCTCTCCAGAGAGCTTCAGCTTCCAGGAAGCTTATCTGCCCTCCACAACGGCTCTGGCAAAGCCACACATCCCTCTCCAAGCTGTTGTCCCCCTTGCACTGATCACATCCAGCGTGGCTGCCGCTGGGACATGAGTTCTGCTCCCTCTATTCATGCTGAATTCATGTGCCACATGACAGGCAGTGATGATCAGCAGGGCTCTGGGGAGGCCGGGAGAGGCGGCAGCGCTCTGAGCATGCACCAGGAATCCTCTCCTCCTCTCCCAGACAGGCTGGCGCAGAGATCTGCTTCTCATCCAGCTAACGAGGGGAAAAATGGGAAATAAAGCATGGAAGCAGCGCACACACACTGCCAGGGCAGAGGGGGTGTTGTTCAGCAACAACCTGTGTCGATCCTGCACAAAGGATGCACGCAGGGCAGGGCTGCATCCCGAGGCACCGAGCCTGGCCTGGCTATGAGTTGGCAAATTCCCTCAGCACGGGGCTGCCATGAGGTGTCTAGACTGAGGTGCTCCTGGGAGACTGTCTTTGAGAGGATGGAGCAGGAACCATGGCTGGGCAAAGCCCTCTCTCACACCCATCCGTGCTCTGCAGTCCTGCCCGACCCGTGCTCCCCAAGGGTTCCAGGCCAGCAGGACAGAAGGGCTCCCAAGCTGGTTTTCACCACACACACACCTGCTTTCTATATCACCACCCCTTTCTATATCATGGAATTCTGGAATGGTTTGGGTTGGAAGGGATCTTAAAACTCACCTTGGTCCAACCCCCCTGCCATGGGCAGGGACACCTTCCACTATCCCAGGTTGCTCCAAGCCCTGTCCAACCTGGCCTTGGACACTTCCAGGGATGGGGCAGCCACAGCTTCTCTGGGCAACCTGTGCCAGGGCCTCACCATCCTCACAGGGAAGAATTTTTCCCCAGTATTCCACCTAACCCTGCCCTCTCTCAGTGTAAAGCCATTCCCCCCTGTCCTGGCACTCCAGGCCATTGTAAATAGTCTCTCTCCATGCAAATCCTGCATCCAGGTCACTGATGGCCACACAACCTCCCCTCCACCCTGCTCACACCTCTGCTGGGATTTTTTCAGCCCCATGGATTCAGAGGATCCCAGATCGAGCAGGGAAAGCCCCAGGTGTTGCCCATTCACTAACCAGAGCCACCAAGCCCCCCTGAAGTGACACATTCACCTCCGTCAGGACTCCTGCTGTCCCCTTACACCAGGGGCTGGTGGTCTGGGAAATGCAGCAGGGAATGGGAAGGCAGAGCCAGACCTTTTTCTGCCCTATTTGGAAATCAACTGCACCTTCCCAGACTGGAAGTACAGATGTAACTCCAGCTCTGCCAGGAACCTGTGGAAATGATGGGTCAGTGACAGAGCCCGGGATAAAGATCTGCACCCAGGGAGCTGCAGGGCATTGCTGATAAACAGGTGAAGAAAACTGTCCTGGAAAAAATGAGCCCTGTCCTTCAATAATCAAGAATGGCAGGTAAATTGGAATGGGCTGCCCAGGG
This sequence comes from Pipra filicauda, assembly GCF_003945595.2. Taxonomy (NCBI): domain Eukaryota; kingdom Metazoa; phylum Chordata; class Aves; order Passeriformes; family Pipridae; genus Pipra; species Pipra filicauda. The sequence continues at coordinate 868,026 of NW_024104652.1, read as the reverse complement.
AGGTGCTGGAGTTGCTGTCCCTGGAGGTACTCAAGGAAAGGCTGCATGTGGCACTTAGTGCCATGGTCTAGTTGACAAGGTGGTGACTGGTCACAGGTTGGACTCCATGATCTCAGAGGTCTTTTCCAACATAATTGATTCTGTGATTGTCAGAGGCCACACTTGGCAGGCTCCCTTTGAGATCCCAAACCGTCCTCTCCAAAGTCAGGGCAAACTCTCACACCCCAACAGCACAGCAGAACTAACACCCCTGCCCAATCCAACCTGCACTCCCACGTTCTCCTGGCGAGCATCCCGCTCCTCTGCGCCCCAGGATTGTTGGAGCAGGGAGCTGAACGGAGTGGCTGCTGCCGCCAGGCTTGGTACTCATCCCTTGCTTTTTCTGGAGCAGTGGCAGGACGTGGAGTGCACCTCCTTCCTGCCAGCCCTGAGTCACCCAGCTGGCAGCACCTCTGCTCCAGCGTGGCCAGCTCAGCCCCTTCTCCCTCTGGCAGAGGGAACAAGGAGATGAATGATCCTGCTGATAACACGAGTGGTTTGGGACCTTCCCGGCGTGAACGCTGACAGAAACAAGAGCTTGGATGATCACCAGTCACCAAATCTCTCTGTTACAACACCTCAAATGCCAAAGTCCAACGTGAAGCTTTTTAATGACAACACCTACTACCACTCACTTGAAGCTCCAGTGCTCAGCTGGCTCTGAAGCAACAGCAATTCCTGCTGCTGTGGAATTCCCAGGCTGAGCTCCTTATTAGCAAGCTTCAGAGACACAAGCACACAGCTACCTTGGGAATGAAGAGACCAGCTCATTCCAACCCCCTGCCACGGGCAGAGACACCTTCCACTAGACCAGGCTGCTCTAAGACCTGTCCAACCTGACCTGGAACACTTCCAGGAACACACCTCCAAAACTCCTGCTTCACCCCTAGCACACATTTTCTGCATGGTCCTTCATCTGCTCTGTTTGTCAGCAACAGCCTCCCTTCATCTCCACCACCAGTGCTGGATTTAGTAATTTCTGACATGAAATTATTTTTACCCTTTTGTTGCTAAAATTGCCTGGAAATTAAAGTTTGGTAAACATGCCACAAAATCCTAGGATACAGCATTAAAAGCAATTACAGTCTGGAGAAAACATTTATGTATATAGAGAGCTTTAAATACTTGATATATACTTTGTGGGCTTGGCAGAGTTCAGCCCCTTCTCCAGAGCCTCTACCTCATTTGGGAAATTCAGTTCCTTTCCTTCTGTAACATTCCATTTTCCTTCAGCTGATGGCAAGTGGGAACATTTCTGGCAGGAACAAGGGAACTGGGGGTCTCTCTGGATTGAAGTGACTTCCAGAAATGATTCACCTCATGCCTCCCAGAGCCCATCCCAAACTCCTTCTCCCTCTGGAGAAGGTTCCAGTCAGTGATCCAGGGGAGTTAATATAAATCCCTCTGCCCCTGAACATCACTCAGGCCCTAAACAATATTTCCATGTGCTGCTTCTCATCCATGGGCTTAGCAGGGAAAATGCAGCAAGACACAACCAACCCCAGGGTTAGATGGGATATTGGGAAAGAATTCCTGGCTGGGAGGGTGGGGAGGCCCTGGCATAGGTTGCCCAGAGAAGCTGTGGCTGCCCCAGGATCCCTGGAAGTGTTCCAGGCCAGGTTGGACGAGGCTTGGAGCAACCTGGGCTAGTGGGAGGTGCCCCTGCCCATAGCAGGGGGGTTGGAACGAGATGACATTTAGAGGCCCCTTCCAACCCAAACCATTCCACATGATTCTATGATCATATTTATGTTGTAATGTTGTCTTGTCTCTTCTTTCAAGTCCCAGCACTTCATTTTTTCCCCCTCATTTACAAGCCAGACATTTAGTTGTGAATATTTCTGGTTTTTTGTGTAAAGGCCCCTCCGTCTGAAACATCTCAGCTTTCATTTGTCAGGTTCCCAGCACTCGGACTCACAAAGAAACGCCAGGAAGTGGAATCTGAAAATCCACCATAAAAGGTCAGAAATCAAATAACAAACAGAAAGGAAAAACAACCTACCAAAATCATCCTTTTCTTCCCAGTTTAACCCATTGCTGTGCAGTCCAAGTGTGTGGCAGGGATGATCTCGGCCTGGCCTGTGCTGGAAACAAGCCCCTTCTCCTCAAAACAGTTCCTGGCCTTTCCTGGCTCCCGTTAGAAGCTCTCATAAATCTCCTATCCAGCTTGAAAACCCCCACCACGAAGTATCTATAACCTCTGAAATCCCTTTTATGGTTTTACAACTGAATTCTTGATGGGTGGGTCATTCCAATTGCAACACAAGGGGAAACATGAGATTTCACACAATTTGTTCCAGTCTGTGCTGTTTAAAGGAGTAACTGGGAGAGGGGATCTCCAATGGCTTTCCTGGACTGGGGGGAGCAGGTTGTTGAGCATCAGCAACTGCCAAGCACAATTTCAGGAAAGAAAATCAGTGTAATCCACTACAAACCTTCCCTGAGCTGGCTGGACTTCACCGTGCCAAGCAGGATTTCGACCAACAGTCCTTATTTTGGGAAAAGCAGGGTCCCCTACTCACAGTGATTTTTTTATCATCTTCAGCTGCCTCAACCATTCAACTGGCAGCAGTTGTGAGGTCTGTGCACCACTTAGCACGTTCAGGAAGAGCCTTAAACGAGGCATAGCCTTATGCTGACCTTTAGCCCAAGGCTAAATGCTGCTCTGGGTGCATCACACCCCACCACATGAGCTGCCAGGGATGTGACAGCGAGCCAGCTTTGACCGGGGGCGACACCCCCCACTCGCTCACCCCAACTTGCTCTGTGAGCTTTTAAAAAAGCTCAATTATTTTCACGAAACAAAGGAGGGGTTACACCAAGCAGCTGCCTGTTCCCAGGCCTGAGTAACTGGGACAAAGTTTGATCCGTTTCAAAATAGCGCTAATATTTTTAATGACCCATAAGCCCATTTTTAGAACAAAGCAAGGACTTTCTCCTTTCCTCCTCAGCTTCAGGAAAAGCCTGAGCCTCCTCCTTCGCCAGCTGAAAAATGTAGCAGAGGAATAATCACCCCATGGACTGATGTCACCGGACAATGCTGCAGTCACTGGATGTAAACACAGCGTTCAGGGCAATGAGGTTTTGTTGTATAAATAGAATAAATAAATCTATTAGAGGTGGAGTTTGTTTGGGTTTTTTCCCCCTCGTAAAAAATAGAGGCATTTTGCTCTCTTAATTTCTTACTTGCAATGTCAACCAGCCCGGCAAAGCGCCAGGAAATCCTCTAGGAACAGGTCTGTGGGATGTAGGGTATGACTCTGAGCTGTAGGGAAGGCGGCTGATCCCACAGAGATCCAGCTTGGATCCGTGGATGCTTCCAGATTCTTGTAGAGAATCTAAGGGGAGAGTTCATCAACTCAGTGACACATCACATTTCACCGGAGTGGGGCTCAGCAGCACAGGCTGAGGGATGTGCCCAATTGCCTTGCTGGACCAAGGTTGTACTTCCCAAGATGATGTTTTCCACGCTTCCATCCCTTCCGGCATCATTTGCATTCCCTTCTCCTGCCATCCGGACCTGAAGGGAAAGCACCAGCGCATGGACGTGTGTGCAATTCCCAACGCGCGCGGGGCTGACACGTCTGTCACACGCTCTGTGAGACAAAGCTGAGAACGGCAGCACATTCCCTGGCAAGTTTTCCCTCCGGTCTACCCGAAGATCTGACGACCCTCGTTAAGTCACAGTCAAACGCAGCACCGATCAAATGAGCTTTGCTAATTTTCCACCCCTCTCCCTCCCAGAAAAGCCCCCCTGCCCGCTCCACTGGCTCGGATCACACACTCCGTTATCCCAGCGTTTCCTGGAGCTTGTCTCTGAACTGTTAATCATTACCATGGGAAATCCTACACTCATCTACACAAATTAGGATGTAATTTGTGTATCTAAACATCACAGCTCAGCTCACCCCGCTCCGCCTGAGGAGCCAGGATACCTGGAGCACCGGTGAGTGAGCTCACACGGAATATGACTCCGGAGGAAATGGCAAATTACTCTCCCCAGCAGCCTCAAATAACGGAAAATGGCTGGATAAAACCTGATTTCCTACGGAACAGCGTGGCAGTGGCAGCGGGTGAAGCGATGTGTGAAGGCGGAGGAGCCCCTTGCTGGGTGCAGCCCACCTGTGGGACCAGCTTTGGCTCCAGTGGGAAGCAGCAGCCGCTGGAGGATCCAGGCGGCTCCAGAGGGAACTGAAGCCTTGCAGGAAGACGCCACAGAACTTCCTCCTCCCTCGTCACCCTGCTCGGCTCCCCGGCAATGCTGCCCCCAAATCCCCCGGCCTCAGGGAGGGTTGTGTGGGGATGGGTTTAAAATGGCCCCTTCTCTGGAAGGTGTGACACGACAACAAAGCCCTACGGCTCCCAGAAATGGGAAAAACCCTCCGGAGGGGTGAGCTGCCGGGGAAGGCCAGTGGCTCTGACTGAGGAAAGTGGGGTGAGCAGGATTCCTGCCCCTGGACGAGGTGGGATGTGGGTGAAGGGGGTCTCTGCTCCTGGACGAGGTGGGATGTGGGTGAGTGAGCGGGATTCCCTGTTCCTGGATGAGGTGGGATGTGGGTGAGGGGGGTCTCTGCTCCTGGATGAGGTGGGATGGGAGTGAGCGGGATTCCCTGTTCCTGGATGAGGTGGGGTGGGGGTGAGGGGAATCCTGCCCCTGGATGAGGTGGAGTGAGGGTAAGTGGGACACCTGGATGAGATGGGTTGGAGGTGAGGGAAATCCTGCCCCTTGGATGGGGCAGGATGGGGGTGAGCGGGATTCCCTGTTCCTGGGTGAGATGGGGTGGGGCGAGCAGGATCCCTGCTCCTGGACGAGGTGGGCTGGGAGTAAGGGGGATTCCTGCTCCCGGGTGACGTGGGGTGGTGGCTGAGGTGACATCTCCCCTCCGGGACCGAGGGGACACCAGGGACAGGGCGAGGGGTGTCCGGGCAGGCTGAGGGGAGCCGGGGCAGCCGCGGGGCTCCCCGGGGATCTGCCGGGGGGTGTCGGGCCCCGGGCGGGGCGCGGGGCCGTGACAAGCCCGAGCCGGGGACACCCCGCCCGGCCCGCGCCCCAGCGAGGCCGCGGAACGCGGGGCACCCCCATCCCGCACCCCCATCCCAGCCCCGCCGGCCGGGCGGGCGGGACGGGCGGACCCCCGGCCGCACAGGGATGCTGTGAGGACTCCCAGATCCCCGTGTGCCCCCTCAGAGGGATCCCGCCCCGGGCCGCCCCCGCCCCGGGCCGGCCGAGCCCCCCGCCCGCGCGGTGCCCCCGCAGCCCCGCCCCGGCGCGGGCCGCGACCGCCGCAGGCCCGGCATTGTCCGCGCTGCCCCCGCAGAGCCATCGCCTCCTACCCCAGCTGCTCCTGTCCCGGCGGTTCCGGGCCATGGCGGCGGCTGCGGGAGGAGGCTCCGTGCGCGCTCCGAGCCGCGCTGCGTCTGGCGGGGCTGCGGCGGCGGCGCGGGGCGGGCTGGGGGAGCCGGCGGGAGCCGCACCATCCCCGCCCGCCGCACGGCCCGGCACGGCCCCCGGGCAGCGGCGGGCAACGCGCTCTGGGGGGCACACACAGAGACACAGACACACAGACACACAGACACAGACACAGACACACAGACACACACACACACACACACACAGCGGGGTCCCCGCGGCACCCCCCTGGGCACCCACCCACCCGCGGCGGAGGTGATGGATGGGGGGGGTCCGGCACGGACAGGAGGGTCTCAAATCCAGGTCACTCCTGGCAGCAGGGCACTGGGATCGTGGAGTCATTCACACCCGGGGGGCATTGACACCTTGGGGGCACTGGGCACTCTCAAGGGTACCCATCCGTAGGGGGCCATGGGTGGTCCCACATCCAGGTCGCTCCTGGCAGGAGGGCACTGGGATTATGGGGGCACCTACATGTGAGGCATCCACACCTCAGGGAGGACTAGGCACCCCCGTGGGCACCCACTCACAGGGGAGATGGATGGGGGGCTCAGCACAGACAGGATGCACACACATCCAGGTCCCCCCTGCCAGGGCACTGGGATCATGGGGAGCATCCACACCTGGAGGCATCCACACCTCAGGGAGGACTGGGCACCCCCGTGGGCACCCAGATGCTGGAGGCATCCCTGTCTGGGGAACCAGGCTTGTTTGAGGTACTGGGCACTCACCCACAGGGCTTCGTGGATGGGGGACCCAGCACAGACAGGATGCTCCCACATCCAGGTCACCCTTGCCAGGGCACTGGGATTACGGGGAGCATCCACACCTGGGTGTGACTGGGCACCCCCACGGGCACCCAGATGCTGGAGGCATCCCTGTCTGGGGAACCAGGCTTGTTTGGGGTACTGGGCACCCACCCACAGGGGTCTGTGGATGGGGGACCCAGCACAGACAGGATGCTTCCACACCTGCCAGGGCACTGGGATCATGGGGGTGCCCACCAGGTTGCTTCAAACCCCTCCCAGCCTGGCCTGAGATACACTTCCAGGGATGGGGCAGCCACAGCTTCTCTGGGCAACCTGTGCCAGGGCCTCCCCACCCTCTCAGCCCGGAATTTCTTCCCAATATCCCACCTAACCCTGCCCTCTGGCAGTGGAAAGCCTTTCCCCCTCATCTTGGCACTCCAGGCCCTTTTCCCAAGGCCCTCTCCAGCTCTCCTGGAGCCCCTTTAGGCACTCGAAGGGGCTCTAAAGTCTCCCCAGTGCCTTTACTTCTCCAGGCTAAACACCTCCAGCTCTCCCAGTGTGGCTCCAGAGCCGAGGGGCTCCAGCCCTCAGAGCATTTCTGTGGCCTCCTCTGGACTCGCTCCAGCAGCTCCACATCCTCATTATGTTGGGAGCCCCAGAGCTGGACACAGAACTCCAGGTGGGTTCTCTCACAAGAGCAGAGTAGAGGGGAATAATCCCCTCCCACACCACTGGGGATGTAGCCCAGGGTGTGTTTGGCTTTCTGGGCAATGCCAGCCACAGGGAGTTTGGTCATTCCCACCCTCTCCATGTGGACCACGTTCATCCTCATCCAGTGTTTGCCCACACTTGTGATTCCAACAAGCTGCTGGACCTGTCTCTGAAGCCACATCCCAGTGCTGCTCTTTGGAAGATACAAGCACAGTGCTCAAGGAACAACCCATTAAACTGGAAATGTGGTGGTCACCAGAGGGAACTGAGCCCCAGACTGTATCTGCAAGAGCAGATTTTGGGAGAATGCTTTTCATTTCTGGACTCTGGCCTGCAGCAGTCAGGGAAAGCCGGTGGCCATCCAGCTTTGCTGGAATCACAGGAGCCAGCAGGATCCGCTCTTCATCTTTGACAGCGGGGGGAAAAACATTCAAAAACGAACCAATTTGCTGTTCCAGGCAGCTGATCCCTGCCAAAGCCATGTGTTGTTGTGCTCCCATTGATATGCTGATACCTAATTCCTAAGTGCCTTCTCCAATGCTCTGTGACTGCCTTCCCGGTTGGCTTCTTCCCTGTGTTTACAGCATCAGGATGAAACACATAATTTTGGCTCATTTTGGCTCGCTGAAGTGCTGGCTCACGTGGCAGGGAGCTGGATCCTGCTGGGCACTGTGACCACGAGGAACTCAGCCTTGCAGAAGCTCCATTAGAATTTTTGTAAATAATCCCCATGCCTGTTGCTGCTTCAATGTAGCAGAGAAGAAATTGGTGTTCTGAGGTGAGGGGATATTTCTTCTGCTGGACACTCAGAGGGGTTCAGATGGGTTGAAAGAGGAGATGAGAAGAAAAGCAGCTGGGAAATGGAGAGGGGAGGGGAAAAAAAAGGAGGATGGAAAAGGAAATCTGTTAATTTGAAAGTCTAATTAAACTAAGATGGGCTCAGGTCCTGTTTTCCTCATTCCCTTTGAGAATTGCTGCTAAGGTTGAGCTTGTACTGCCCCATTTACTGGCATTTTCTCCTTTTCTCTTGCCATTATGGCACGTGGTGTCCCAATGAAAGAGGAGTGGACAGGTTTGATCCTGTGCTGTTCGAGAGGGATTGTCTCCATGAACTCCCAAGGCCTTTTCCTGCATTATTTCTTATGATCCCAAGTTGGGGCATTTGCAGATGGCTTTGTTTCCCGAGGGTGACTCAGCATTTGTTCATTTTCATCCATCCCTCCGCTCCACCGATTCATCCTCCCTTTATTTTCCCAGTTGCAAACAGCCCTTCCCAGGAAGCATCTTTCCCTTCTTGCTGCCCGAGCTGCCAGATCACGAAGAGCTGATTCCACAGCAGATGTGCTGAATGGGCACAGGATGGAAGGATTCTTGAGGAGAAATGACGCTAAATCAAGGCAAAAAGAGAAAATACCACGGAGAGACAGAGCGGAGCAGGCGGTTCCCGATCGGTGCGACGGGAGATACAGCACTGGGAAGGCCCCAGAATGAGGAGAAAACCTCGAATTAAGTCCCTCATGTGTAGCAGTGGCAGGAGCCGTTTCATAATTTACCTTGATTCGACTGTCCCACTTACCCAGGCGGCTCTTAGAGTTGCTTTTCATATCCCCGGCCCCTCGTTGTGCAACACTTACGTAAGAGGTGCCAAAGGGACGCTGCCAAGGCTCTGCTCTTGCTCAGGTGCCACCACGGACTTGCTGCTGAGGGAAACGGTGCCATCCACACGGGTTTTCCTTGCCATGACACCGACAAGGCGTTGCCTGAGCCCCTCCAGGTGACAGATCTGTGGTTATCCAAGGATCCTGGAATTGTTCGCTTCCTCCCCGCAGTTTTTGTTATCACTTCTGCCTTCTCAGCCTTCGCTCCTTCACTGCTCCTTCTTAACTGCATGGGAAAGTCAAAGGAGTCTGTGTGGAGCACTGCAAGGGGATGTCTCCCCAGTAGAGAGAAATTGCCCATGTGTCATTGCTGTTTTAATTTCTGCACCCTTATTCTTGGGTTAAGAGGCCACAATTCCTAGGAAATACCAAAACAGCTTTTTCCCCACTCCTGGAGCTAAAGCCTCCCTAACATCTTTCTGTTGGTTTTTTTGTTTTGGTTTGGTTTTTCCCCTTACTGAAATATTTTAAGTGAAGCAGATCTTTGTTGCTTAGGAAATCCTGCTATTCCTGCTGTTCCCATTTCTCACCTCAAGTTGTGCTATGGCCGCCTACATTTACAGGGGCTTTGCAGGCAAAGGAATTATGCTTGCTGCTTCTGTAAACAGGATTGCACACTAGGGCTGCAACAGAGGTATTTCACTGTGGAGGAGACAGAATTCCAGCAGTTAATTAAATTACTTGCTTAATCAGTCACTGGGAAGGCCCTGCCTTCTGGAAGATGCTCTGGAAACTGAAGGAGCTACTTAAGAATAAAAAAAAAAATATGGAGATATAGAGCCATCAGCACAAAATTTCAACCAAACCAAGCCCACAGGCCTGGTTTTACATCAGGGGCTGCCTTTGCACAATCTGTGGTCCTCTTATTTATCTTTATTAGGAAAAGGCTCATCCCTCAGAGGGTGGTTGGCACTGCCCAGGCTCCCCAGGGCAGTGGGCACGGCCCCAAGGCTGCCAGAGCTCAAGGAGGGTTTGGACAACGCTCTCAGGGACAGGGTGGGATTGTTGGGGTGTCCTGGGCAGGGCCAGGAGCTGGACTGGATGATCCTTGTGGGTCCCTTCCAACCCATGATTTTCATTTCAGAGGTCAGTAAGATGTCTCCTAAGCCCAACTTCCCATCTATTTCCGACGCTGTTTTCCATTTGTTCTTTCCTGCACTGACAGGCAGATGGACATTACATTGAAAACATCCTTCCTCACCAGCCTCTTTTCTTTTTTGCAACGTGGCTTTAGTAAGTCCAAGCCAAACCCTGGGCGTGCCAAGTTTGTTTCTAGGATTTCCCCTTGAAGATACACCTCGGCCAGGAAAAGGCTTCCAGCTCCCCTTGGCAGGGCCAACCGAATCCACCTGCCTGGATGATTCAGCAAGATACTTGCAATATGTTCCAGCCAGGTTTGTGCACCTGGAAACGTGGGAAGCAGCCTGGTTTCCAGGCAGTGCTCTGAATGCCCCTTGTTGGTGCTGTTTTTAGTGGAATGGCCACATTTTCCTGCATCCTCGTGCTGAGCTGTTGCTGTTGGTGGAGCTGCCGGGCTTCACCTCTGCCCTCCTGCACGTGCACATGGGAGGGAAGGGCATCCAGCTGGTTTCCTTCCTTTGAATGCAAACAGCACAATCAGCTGCAAAGTCTCCTGAGATACATCTACGTAAACAGGGTGACACAAAAATAATGTATAGCCACAGTGCTCCTCTTCCTTCCGTGAAAAACAAATCCGTGCACAAGGCTCTGAGCTGTGCCTCACTTAATTCTCCTGCTCCTGCAAGGGAGACAAGGCTCCTGACAGCCTGAAAAGGCTTCTCTCTTCCCAGAGCATCTCAGCACAACCACTGGAGAGATCCTCAGTCTATGTTGGACTTTCCCAAGTGAATTCCCAGGCTGGACATAAGAAGCGTCTAACAGGCCTCCTTCTCCTGCCTGAAGCTGTTCCCTTGGCTGTGTTCTCTCCATCCATCTTGCCAAGACCTCTCCCTCTTTCTGCTCTTTAGATTTTTCCAGGCATTTTGGTACTTGTCATCTTGTGCCCACAGCAGCTGCCACCCCAACTGTCCCCACAGGGCCATTCCAGCAGCGAGAGGCCATTTGGGACCTCCCAAAGCCCTCCCTATCCCTCTTATTCTGGATCCCAGTAGCAGAGCTCAGCAGGCAGGTAAAGCAGCATTAACAGCACTGAAAGCTGCCCAAGTGATGCCAAGAAGAATTGGACTCAGGGGTGGAAAGGTGCCTGCAGAGATTTGGGAATGGCTCCAGGGCAGGCCCTTCACTCGTGGCAAGACAGGGTGTAGCAACACTGTGTGTTCCACTGGGGAGGAAAACCAGCCTGAAAAACCCAAACCACAAACTTAGGAGAAAAATACATCTCAAATCATAGGGAAGATGCTGCAGCAGTTTTTGAATACCTTCCGCGTGACACCGTTAGACCACGTGAAATTAAAGATATTTACAAAAACTAGGGGCTGAAGTATCTTTTCCTCATGCTGCCGTTTCATACCTCAGCGTTTCTCATGTGCCAATGAACGTGCATCCACATTTTGCTGCTTTTAAAACCACCTTCATGAACATTGTTCAGTTAGAAATTCCTGCATCTCCCATTACCAGATGAATCTCGGTCAGTGTCTCGTTAAAATAACCTTGGCTGTTCTTCCTCCTAAGACTACAATACAAACAGCTCACATTCTCTAATCCTACGTAATGCCTTATGTAAAACCACTTAACATTCCTTTTAAGGCTGGGACCCATTCAGACAGAAAGATGCTGCATAAAAGCACATTCCGAAACACGCTTGACCAGAAAAGCGACGTGGTCTAGGGCGGAAAATATGGAGCAGGAATCGGTGTTTGTTCAGGAGAACACGCCTGGCAGCGTGCGCAGAGTCCGGCCATGTCTTGCCCTGTGAGCTTTGCACAACTCATTACAATCGTTAATTAAATCATTAGGCTGGAAAAGCCCTCTAAGATCGAGGCCAACCCTTAACCCAGCACTGCCAAGGCCACCACTAGCCCATGTCCCCGAGTGCCACATCCACACGGTTTTATTAGATCCCTTCGGGAATGGTGATTCCAACACTGCCGTGGGCAGCCTGTTCCAATGTCTGACCACCCTTTCCATGAAGACATTTTCCCTAATATCCAACCTAAACCTCCCTTGGTGCAACTTGGGGACATTTTCTCCATTTTCCTCGTTTTTTTCTAATCAAGAAATTGCAGCAGTAATACAGTCCCAGGGCTGGTTTTATCCACGTACACTTCCCAGTAGTGCTTCCAGCAGGGACTGAGACTCAGCTGGGAAAGGTGGACTGGAGCTCAGAACACAAGATGGGCTCTGAGAGCCCACTCTTCACCTCTGGCAATATGGGATGAGAAGCAACACCTCCAGGTGGAAAATGAAACTTAACCCTGAAAATGAAACTTAAACTTGAAGCAAGGACAAAATATGGGAGCTTTTACATCAAATTCCAGCCCTTGGATCTGTGAGATGTTGTAGGAGGCCAAGTCTTAATGCACCATCTGCAACTGGAAAATGAAATGTCCTTTTTCCTGTGCTGTCACCCGATGGCTTGTCAAGAGCAGCAAATCAATAGAGTAAAAAGCAGCATCTGAACCCTCAGCTGAGGAAAGGAAAAGAAAAAGGACGCAAACAGCTCCATATCAGGAGCACAGGAAGCTGATTTATGAGGGGAGAGGTAATTGTTTTGTTAAAAATCACTTGAGGAAATACAGCTCCCTAAAGGGTAAATAGTTTCTTGTTTGTTGGGGGTTCAGGAAAACTTAGGTATTTATGTTGGAGAGAACATACAGGATGTAGAAAGCTTTCAGAGTACAAAGGGAAATTAAATGGGAACCTCTTTAAGAGCAGCCCTGAGCTCCCCTGTCTCTGGGGAGCAGGGCAGGTTACATTTTGGAGCCTGCTCCCGACACACACAGTTTCAAACGAGCCCATAAACAAATCCCAATTTGGGGTTAAAACCCAGACTCCATTTTAAACTGAGGATCAATGCCCAGCTACATTGTCATTAGACTATATTGGACCAGTGTGGGCTTGTGTGGCTGCCAAAAACACAGAAACTGTTCTTAAATAACCATCTTGAGCACCAAAGAGACTCGTACATCTGGCATCCATTTGATTTTTTTTTTCCTTACCTAACTTCTGCAGACGTATTTCCTGCGCTGAGAACGTGGTAGTTTTTACGCCTAGAAAATCACACCTCCTTTAAGGCCTTAATGATTTTATGTGCAGGGACTGCTACTGCGAATTCCAGCATTCCTCTGCTCCATATCCCCACCTCTGGGTTTCCTGAGAGACCATAGGTGAGTTTTGCTCAGAATTTCGGCCGCTTCGCTGCAAATAATTGTCCTCCAAAGAGGCAGCTACAGAATACCTTCCACTTCGCAGTTTCACGGAAGCTTTTTTGGCTTTGGGAGCCCAAGGAGGCGAGTCCCAACAGGTCTGAGGTAATTCTGGTGTGACTCTCATTGCACTGGCTGCCCACAGAGCTAAATGCCCTGGGTGCCTGATCAGCCCACGAGAAGGATTACGTGGTGTGGCTGCAAGGCTGCGATCCAGAGCAGTCCTGCATCTTCCTCTTGCACCTCAGAGCCTCTCTGGGAGCATCCCAGCCTCCGGAGCTCTGCTCAGTTTTGCCACGGCAGCTGTGATAATCCCGACCAGGATGTACACAAAGGAACAGCTCTGGTGTGAAAGAAGGAAAGCTCAGCCTTGTGTTTGGTAGAAACACACATGTGGATATAAATATATATAATATATAGGTGGCGTAGGCGAGCTGGGGGCTTTCCTCCTGCATCAAACCAAGGGGCACAGGCTAAAGGCCGTGCCTGCCCCCACACTTGTCCCTCCACAATAAAGACCTGTTGGAGCAGGGTCAGAGGAGGCCACGGAGATGCTCCGAGGGCTGGAGAACCTCTGCTCCGGAGCCAGGCTGGGAGAGCTGGGGGTGTTCACCTGGAGAAGGGAAGGCTCCGGGGAGACCTGAGAGCCCCTTCCAGTGCCTAAAGGGGCTCCAAGAGAGCTGGAGAGGGACTTGAGACAAGGGATAGAGGGACAGGACAAAGGGGAATGGCTTTAAGCTGCAAAAGGGGAGATTTAGGATGGATATTAGGAAGGAATTGTTGGCTGTGAGGGCGGTGAGGCCCTGGCACAGTTTGCCCAGAGAAGCTGTGGCTGCCCCCGGATGCCTGGAAGTGTCCAAAGCCAGGTTGGACGGAGCTTGGAACCACCTGGGAATGGTGGAAAGTGTCCCTGCCCATGGCAGGGGGGGCGTTGGAGGCGGATGATCTTTATACGACCCCTTCCAACTCAAACCATCCTGTCACCGCTCCACGGGCTCCGGACGTGGCGGCGGCACCGGGGCCGCGGGAGGGGTGGGGAGCAGCGCCCGGTAACAGCCCCGGGGCAGCGGTTCCCCCTCCCGCGGGGCCGGGCGGGGAGGGAAGGGCAGGGCAGGGCAGGGAAGGGAGCGGGAGGGGAGCGGGGCCGGCCGTGGCCGCGCCGGGGCGCTGCGGCGGCGCTGCCGGCCCGGCCCGTCCCGACCCCGAGCGGACCCGGCGCGGCTCGGCCGCGGAAGGAGAACGCGAAGGAGGAGGAAAAGGAGGAGGGAAAAGCAGAAGGAGGCGGCCGCTCTCCCTCCCTCCCTCCTTCCCTCCCTCCCTCCCTCTCCGGCGGGACAAAGGGCTGCGGCTCGCAGGTAGGAGCCGGCCCGGCCTGGCCGCCCCGGCGGACGGGCCGCAGCCGCAGCGGCCCCGGCCCCGCACCGCCCCGCACCGCCCCGCCGAGCCCGCCCGGCCCCGCTCCCCGCCCGCCCCGGCGCTTCCTGCTCGGCCCCGGGGAGCCCCGGGAGCCGCGGAGGGCGCGGCCGCCCGCCCGCCTTTGTCTCGGCCGGGCCGGGCCGGGCCCCCCCTGACCCCCCTCCCCGCCGCAGGAGCCATGGGCCGGTAGGAGCATCCCGGAGGGACGCGGCGCTGGACATGGAGCCGGCGGCGCGGGCGAGCGGGGACATCCTGAGGCGGAACCCGCAGCAGGACTACGAGCTGATCCAGCGGGTCGGGAGCGGCACCTACGGCGACGTGTACAAGGTGAGCGGCGGGGGGGCCGCCCCTGGCACAGCCCGGGGGCTCCCAGTTGTCTTTAAAAGGGTTGGACGCGAGGGCACAGGTTTCCCGGAGAAGCCGTGGCTGCCCCATCCCTGGAAGTGTCCAAGGCCAGGTTGGACGGGGCTTGGAGCGACCTGTTCTAGTGGAAGGTGTCCCTGCCCGTGGCCGGGGGTGGAATGCCATGATCCTTAAGGTCCCTTCCAGCGCAAACCATCCTGGGATTCTGTGGTTTGCGCTCGAGGCTTGACTTGGTGAATGTTGCAGGTGATCCTTTCCACGTTACTGCCGGAGGAGGTAGAGGATATCTGCTGCCCGTACCTGTTTTCCAGAACGCATCCAGCTAAAGCACCTGATTAAAAGGGTGCAAGTTTATCCCCGAGGTTAATAATAGCCCGCGAAAGGCAGAAGCAGATTAAAGCTCTTCAGAAGCTGGAACGGAATTCCAGCACGAGGTAGAGTTAGTGCAGCACGTCAAGTAGATGCTCTTGAAATGGGGCGTGTGAAAGGTGTCCCTGTCCACGACAGGGGGGTGGAACTGGGTGATCTTTGAGGTCCCTTCCAACCCAAACCATTCTGGGATTCCGTGAATCTGTGTTGCCAGAACCGCAGTTATGGGGGACAGGAGGGGTCGGACCGGTGTGTTGCTCTCACACGAGCTCCTTCCCCATCCATCAGGGGCCTTCCCCATCCATCAGGGACCTTCCCCATCCATCAGGGACGTTCCTCACGCATCGCAGATGCTCGGCAGCTTTTAGGGCTGGGTGGCTTTTAAAGAAAGCCTTGAATCTTCCAGCCCGCGTTTGGCAGCCTGCATGTTCAGCTGCATGGGAAGGGAGGCTGTGTGATGTTTTCCTTTGTAGTGCTGTTGAGTGTGTTTAAAATAGACCTGACACAGCCAAGCGTGCAAGGAAAGGTGTGTTCCTGTGCCACATGAAAGGCAGCGGTAATTGCTCGTGCTGGGGGAGGGCTCTTTGCTAATGTTCAAATTGAAGTTTTATAGATGGATCCTGTTCCCACCACCCCTTTGAAATGGTTACTTATGACCTCGGGGAGTTATTTTTAAAAGTTTTCACGGTGCATATTTACCTTCCTCTTTTATTTTTTTTTTCCTCCTACGGTGCTGTGCACAGATCACTCAGCTTCTTTCCCGAGGAATTCCAGCCCTAAATCCTTTAAAAAGAACATTTCAGCTGTCATAAACCTGGAACTCAGCATACCTTGAGCTGCTTTTGTTTGTGTGTGCCTGCGTAGTACAGGGCAGCATGACAAGAAACAACCAGGCAGCACGACAAGAAATAACTAGTTGTGTTGCAGGGAAGTATTTTTTTGTGTCATCTCTTCGTGGAAAAAGAAATATTCTGCTTCTCATTATCCTGGTAATTAGTGGAGAGCTGTGCTGACATGTCATCCAGCTTCCGGTTCCAGAGCTGGTTTGAATTCATGGCTCTGCTCTGTGCCATGTAAACATATCCCCTTTAAACAAAAAAAAAAAACCACCCCACAACCCTCTTCCCCCCCCCCTTCCATTCTTTGGGTTATGAAAAATGTGCCTTTTACTCCTGAAACGGTTTCAGATAAGGAATAAAACCCAAAGCTTCTCCTAGTGCAGCCTGGCAAGTTTAAATCCAGGTTTTTGGCAGTCGTTTTAGACGTTGTTATGAGCCTGAAAGAAGTATAAAGTTAATGAGTTTAAAGTAGTTTGAGAGGCCACATTTGTTTCTAGGTCATTGGTTTGCTCTTTGTTTTTGTAAAGCCCTGCAACAGGGAGGAACTGTATCAAGGGAATACTGAATCAGATGGCACTGCCTCTGATGACAAATATGCACAGCAAACTTATTTTTTAAAGTCACTGATGTTATGATAATTTTTAAAAGTAAGGTAAACCTTTTTTTTTCTTGAAAGGACTTAACGTGTAAACACTGTACTTTTATTTTCCTTAGTCCCTGGTAAGTCCCAGTGCAGATGGCACATCTTGTGCTCGCTGAGTGCTGTCAGTAGTGTTTACAAAATGCATTTATTAGTGACTGTCCAACTGTTTTTATGTTGCAGAGCTCGGGGAAGGTTTGCTAGAGAGTGCTCTTAAATTAACATGGAATTTTCCCCTCACTTCTTCAAGTGGTTTCTCTGCTCCTTTGCTAATAATGAGTCACCAGTGTCTCCAGCACAGTTGTTTTTGGGATGTCTAAGCCGGGCAGCCTCTGACTGTGGGACATCTGCCTCTTCCCCAAATGCTTTCTGGTGGTGGTGGTTCATGCTTCAAATTCCTCTTGGGGCATTTGGTAGCTTTTAGAGTAACTGGCTCTTTTTTGGATGGTGAAGGCGGAGGTTAAGCAAATATTTCTCTTCACTATTAAGTTACAGAAGAATATTTAAGGCTTTTCTAAAATTTTCCTGCCCACTTTGCTTTTCATTACTGCCATGAAAGCTTAAAACTGAGCTGTGTTTTCTTGGTGTTTGTGGGTTTTATTTCTCTTGTCTGTCACAAGGCACACAATGGTTGATTGTAGGATTGCTGGTAAGTGCTGGATTGTTGATGTTGTTTTAATATTTATCTTTTTTTTTTCCCCAAAATGCATTTCAGGCTGGGGGAGAAACCATCTGTAAATGAACTCTTCTTGTCTATTCACAGCATGTGTAAATAGATCCAACTTTGGGTCTAGCAGTCTTGGAAGTGATTTCCATTGCAATCCTAATGTGTTGGTTATCTGTGGCGGGAAAGCTTTTTTCCTTTTTAATAGAGGATATTATTATTAAGCCAATTATGATCCATTGGAATAATTTATCTCTCAAAGCATCATACCAAGCTCTCTTAAATTACTGGCTTTGGAAAGAGGTTCTGATAAGGAAGATTAGGAACTCACTAGACCTTGATAATATGCTGACAGTGTATTTTTGTCCCCACTCTCTCAAATTTAATCTGTCTTTTCTGTTTGCCTACCTTAGTCATAAACATGAAAATCCCAAACCAGTATTTAAAAATGGCATGAAATTTGCTCATACATCTGTTTCATGCTGAAATAGATGCTCTCTGTGTGTGTGTGTGTGTGTGGTTAATGCAGAAACATCCAGCTGACGGGTGTCTTGGAGCAGAAAATTAGACAGGAGGCTAGAAACTGTAAATGGAATTTAATCTCCAGCACTAGGAAGTGGCTGGTCAGATCCCATCCCAGGTAAACTCCCACGGTGTGGTTGGATGTTTCCCTGGATGGGTTTTCACACCAGCGTGACCTGTCAGTGAACCTGCAGCTTTTCAGTAGGGCTTTGTGGTCTTAATTTGTGCCGGGCTGGTTTGATAACAGGGTCACATCAGGAGCTGTGTAAACACGGGTGTCTGCAGTCCACGATGTTTTCTGGAAGCACTTGGAATAGCATAAGACTGGCCTGTTTTGGTTAGCTGTTGGAATTTGGTTGCATCAGAACATGGAGTTTTTGTGTAGCTGTGGAAGTCGGTGTCCTGAAGGGAGCTGGAAAGTAAGAGCTGTGTTAGGGGGATAATTTACTGGAGCTGATCCTTACTGAGATTTCCTTCGTGGGCTTTTTGTCTGAGCATTTTTGAGTGACTCTGAATAGCTTTGGTGGAGAGATTTAGGAAAATGTCCAAGGCCAGGTTGCATGGGGCTTGGAGCAACCAGGTCTAGTGGAAGGTGTCCCTGCCCATGGCAGGGGGTTGGAATAAGACGGGATTTAAGGTCCCTTCCAACCCGAACCATTCACAGGGCTTGGCTTTCCGTGGTTTTTCACGCAAGTGCCCCAAACGGAGTTTTTAACTAATCCTTGGTTTTGCAGAAGGGGAACAAAAGGGTGGTTGATGGAAGTGCCTTGTGGAAGGAGGCTCTTGTTTGGCAGCTGAGCTGGGAGCTCATGGATGTGCTCAGCCCAGCACCCTCCGCACGCCGCTCCCGCGGGATGAATAGCTGGATGTCTGTCCTCCCAGGGAGATCAAACATGACCTTGTGCAGCCATTCCAAAGCTGGCTTGTTTTGGGTTTTCCAGGCAGGATTGTGAGCAGTAGCTTTCTTTAAAAGGAAGCACAGGAGACGAGGAATGTACCAAATTAATGGCAGAACCTGCCCGTAAACACCAGGCGGATTTTTATCGAGCATCGTGGAAATTTCATTCCTTCTTGAGGCACCTGCTCAGTCTCTCTTGTGTTGAGATTGTTATTATTATTTTTTAATCTCCTGCACCAGATAAAGGCATTAACTTAGAAGAAACCTGCACTGGTTTGTCACTGATCACTGCTGCAGAGAAATAGTGAGCAGTGAAATTGGATTGTGGCACACACAGACTCTTCTGCTCAAATGCAATTTAAAACAACAAAACCCACTTATTTTATTTTATTGGTTTGTTGTTGTTTTTTTTTCCCTAAGGTTGCCATAAAAGTGGAGCTGTGTTCAGTTTGAGTCAGGTTTTGGCTCTGCTTGTGTGGTCACTGCCTTATTCTCAGAGCTCTGGAGTATAGTTCCTGATGCAGCCAAGGGCTGTTTAGAGCCTGTATTTGATATTTAGAAAATGTCATTCTAAATTCACAGATCAGGAAAGTTATCAGTTAAAGCATTTTACTGCTTAAAATCAGTGGGTTAAGAGTGGAGTATTAATGGTTTTTTGATACCAGAGTAGTTATGGCTGAAACAGTTTTTAATCACATATTCTCAACTTTCTACAAATCTGTTTTGGCAGCTGCCAACCAACTGGATTGGCCAGCCCTGACTCAGCACTTCTGTCCCTGGTGAATATGAGTTGCTGCCACATATAAATGACCATAAAGCATCTGTCACATTGGGGGATTCCACTCTTCCTCTGCACATCAAAGCCTTCTGGCTGCAGTGTTTGCTGTAGCCATGCCTGAACTGTGTGTACTCTTTTTTTTCCATGAGGAGGGTGTTTGGGATGGCATGGAACCAGCGCTGTCGAGTTTCTTCTCGTTCCTGTGGAGTTCCTCTCCTGGGAAATGACAGGCTTGTCTTTTAGGATTAAGTCAGCAGGATTTGTATTTTGAGAACTAAGATGCTCAGTGGCTTATTGACAAGTCTCTGTTAGGATATTCAGGAGTGGAATGTGAAACCCTTGCTTTGCCATTTGTGATACTTGTAACTTCTTCTTGTTAAGCATTTGGTCTTTGTCATGGAATGTTCAAAGCAGTTTGGCTTTAAATGTTACCCCCATTCATGTCCCTCTTTATCAGGAAGGGGTAATGGGTTCAAACTGAAAAGGGGAAAGTTAGGTGGGATATTGGGAAGGAATTCTCGGCTAGGAGGGTGATGAGGCCCTGGCACAGGTTGCCCAGAGAAGCTGTGGCTGCCCCTGGATCCCTGGAAGTGTTCCAGGCCGGGTTGGATGGGGCTTGGAGCAACCTGGGCTAGTGGAAGGTGTCCCTGCCCATGGCAGGGAGTGGAATGAGCTGGGCTTTAAGCTCCCTTCCAACCCAAGCCGTTCTGGGATTCCATGTTTTCTGTTAATGGTAAGTTATGTGGTGAGAGCAGTGTTTATCCCCATGGCTATTTCTTCCTGTCTCTTACTTTGAAGAGCAGGTAGTCTCCAAAATCTCGAAAATAAGGTCTGATTTCTTTTCAACTTGAGAAGAAAGTGAATAGTGCAGTTCATGCCTCCCCTTTGAAACGCAGACCACCCCCACCCCCCAACAGCAGAGGAGATCTCCGGGAAGGAAGAACAGAGATCAGGACACCGGGACCTGCTTCACCTCTGCCTCCGGAAGATGCAGTGGTCACTCTCATTACCAACATTTCTGGATAACCTTGAAAGCCTCCAGGATTTATGGGATGAGGTGTCCGAGCGAGTCCCAGTTCTGTCAGCAGAGGAGCGTGGTAGGAGCACAGGGATCATCCCTGTCAGAGGGAGCAGCTCTTCCTGTCAGCGAGGCCGTGCCGGGGGTTGGCAGCGCGTTCCGCTGACACCAGCAACTGTCCGGCCACGCTCCAGCTGGAAAAACAACCTTCCCTGCCACCTTCGGTTGTGTTTGGCACCTGGCTGCTTGGATACAGCTGGGAATGATGAGGAGAGGCAGCATCAACCCAAGGTGCTTCCAGTTCAGAATGATGCAAAATGGGTAAATCTCCATATTCATGAAGTTGTTCTTCAGCTCAGGGCAGCCCTGATCCACGTGTTTGAGATTGACAGGACTTTTCACAAGGACGTGGAGTGACAGGATGAGGGGGAATAGCTTCACACTGACAGGGTTAGACTGGAGATCAGGAATAAATTTTTGGCTGGGAAGGTGGTGAGGCCCTGGCACAGCTTGCCCCAAGAACCTGTGGCTGCCCCTGGATCCCTGGAAGTGTCCAAGGCGAGGTTGGAGCAACCTGGGCTAGTGGAAGGTGTCCCTGCCCATGGCAGGGGGTGGAATGACACGATCCTTAAAGTCCTTTCCAATGCAAACCATGCTGGGATTCTGTGACTTCCTCACACTTTGTCATGTGTTAGAATTTTGCATTTTAAATTTTTTAAACAAGTTGGAATAGCTCTTTCCCGATTTTTTTTTTAAGGATTCCTAGCAATTAGAGCGCTCAGCAAGGTTTGGTGGATGCAGCAGCCTTTGATTTGTGGTTTATGGCAATTTTGGTGTTTCTGAGTGCATTCTGGATGTCCAGTAAAAAAATTGCATCCAGAGGCTGGATAAACTCTCCCTTCCTAGATGGTTTTGACAAAAGTTTCTGAGTTTGGTACAGAGAGATTTCTGTTCTGCTCTTCAGCTCTCTAAATTCCTTCACCCAAGTGTTAGAGTAATTCATTTTATCCAGCACAGTGGATTGTGTCCACAAAGACCTCCTCAGCTGCTGCAAGAGCTACAACTTAACCTTCTTCCATGATGGATGGATGGAAAACACTGCTGAGAAGCTGCAGCTTGACCATGTCTCTGGAGCTTTTTGGTGAAAGAGCACATGGGAGGGTGAGCAAAGGAATGGCTTTCAGGCTTCTTCATTTGGGATTGGAGCTCAGGGGTCAATCTGCTTTGTGGGTGGTGTTTCCATCCTGCCCCTGTGAAATCCTAAGGAAAGGGATTCAGAGGGTAGTTGCTTATATAGAATCATAAAATGGTTTGGGTTGGAAAGGGCTTGGAAGATCATCCAGTTCCACCCCCTGCCATGGGAAGGGACACCTTCCACTAGCCCAGGTTGCTCCAAGCCCTGTCCAACCTGGCCTTGGACACTTCAAGGGATGAGGCAGCCACAGCTTCTCAGGGCAGAAACATCAGGGAAGTGGAGGAGCTTTAGGGGAAGGTTCAACATCTTATCTCTGAGTCAGGGAACAGGAGCCAGGATGGCACATACCTCTCTGCTGTGTCAAGAGTCAATTGAATTATGGATCTGGTGGATTTAACATCACAGATCTCTCAGAATTGCTCACTTTTGAGACTGAATAACACTAAGATAGAGTTTGAGCAGACACTGCTCAGTACATTGGGAACAGGCAGGAAAAAATCTGACATTTTGTGCAACAGAGGGAGAGTAAGAAGAGCTGAGTTTTTTGCTCCAAAGCCTTTACCTCTTCCAGCATTTTTCCCTGGTCTGTTGTCCTGTGTGTTGCTCTGTTTCTGCTGACCTCTCTGCTCCTGAAGATAGTGAAAAGATTGTGCAAGATGCAGTCAGGGATATCCTCAAAGTACCCCAGTCCTGGTGTCCACAACTGCTGCGTGTACTGGTCCTTCAAAGTGGCATCTTTAATGCTGGATTTGATATCTTGGCATGTTGGAATTACTCTCCTCCCAAGTCTGATTTCATGTCTTCTGCACAAGTGTAGTGTCTGGGAGGTTCACGTTTTCACAGAGATGAGGAAGGTTTGGGTGGAGAAAGAAGGACTGAAAAAAGCTGAATGAACCATATTTTCAGCTTAGTGTGAAAAGCTGGATTTGCAGCCTGTTGAAATGAGAATTTTGAGGCACTCCAGAAAGGCAGGTGCTGTTTCTCTTCAGAGTGGAGAGGTCAGTGCAGGGGGACATTGTTGTCTTATTGATAAGAAATTGTTACTGAGGTACTTTTTGAGTAGCTTTGTCCTGCGCAGCATTAAAGGCATCTTCTTATATTTGAGGGGATGGTCCACCCCAAAAAGCTGTATTTGTGTTCTGTTCTCAGCTGTGTGGATGATTCTTTGCTGACCATGGCTATTGAAGCACCACAGAACTGTGTTACATTTGCCTTAACTCGCTGTTTAATGTACAGACATGCAGGATCACAGCTGAATTACAACCATTAGACTCCCAAAGACATTTGGGGGATTTAGTCATTAATCCCAAGGGAAGATAAGTGGCAAAGTCTTGCACAGGCACAGGGATGTAAACGTGGTAAAAAGAATAAAGGTGGGGCCGTACCATCTTTTACAGATGTATTTTGTCTTGATCAAGCTGTAGGAATTAAAATCTGACAGGAAGCATTGCCTGGTGAGTGCTCCTTGCTCTCCAGTGATGAACAGCTTCAGCTCTTTGTGTTTTATTTATGAAGGGGTTGGAAAACAGCAGCTGCTGAAATTTTGAAGCATTTGGTGTGCAGTGGGGAAAGGGAGAGTGTTTGATGTATCCCTTGCAGGTATTCCCAGCCCAGACCCCGGACCTCAGACAGTCCCCAGGATAAGCAGTTTCTGATAAAACCATTTTGTCTGGGATTAAATTTAAAGCACTGTGTGAGCTCTGCTCCTCTGCTCCTTGATTAATTGGGAAGAGGCAGGACTAACTTTTGGATTAACACAGAACTTTTTAAACTTTGCCAAAACAGTTCCTGTCCAGAGTCTGTTTTTAAGTTTGGCTCACAGTATCCAATGGGACAGAGGGATTTCTGAGGGTGGGTAGGGAGATCTTGGGAATGTTTTATGATCTGCCATCTCTTCAGCATCCGACCGAGCGCCTGCTCAGGGCACATGAACATAAATCTTCCCTTTTTCTCGTTCCGTGGGTGTTGAGTTTTGTGTAAATCCTGCAGTGGGAAGTCTGGAGTACGGACTGACTGTGCTGGCTGGAGCTCCTGATGGGATGGAGGAGGAGGACAGGCAGGCTGTGGCTTTGCTCCAGGAAGGCATGATGTGCAATTCCTCATCCCTGGAAGCGTCCAAGGCCAGGTTGGACGGGGCTTGGAGCAACCTGGGCTAGGGGAAGGTGTCCCTGCCCACGGCAGGGGCTGGAATGAGATGGGCTTTAAGATCCCTTCCAACCCAAACCATTCCATGATTCTCTGAGTAACTTTCCCTGGGTGCTTTGTTGTGCTTCCTAGAGCAGAGCTGAGGGATAGTTTGGGGAAGAGGGAAGCAGCCAGGCTGTGCAGAGTCCCCACCACGATTTCCTCTGGCTTTCTCAAACACATTCCTTCGTGGTGTCTGGCTCAGGAAGGCTGGTCCATGGAAAATGCACGCAGCTGCTGCAGGGAGAGGATTACATTTGCTGGAGATGGGATCTGTGGGCTTGCAGGCTGAGCAGCTTCCTGGGATGGAGGGACATGCCGTCAGAATTCCCCAGGGATCAAGCAAAGGCGAGTTTGAAAACATTTAGGGACAAATAGGAATAAGGCAGGGTGAAAAATGTCCCCAAGTATATTAAAATTTAAAAATATTTCCTTAAAGTTCCAGTTAAGTCATCAGGCCTGATTTACAGCAATATTCTAATTATATAATGATGCACAATATTTGAGCAGTGTGGTTTTGGTTCATTTTTGAAAGAAAATGTAAAGTGAGGAAGTGCCTGGCCAAGTGCTTGAGATCAGGTGACTGAAGTGAAACTGGTGCTTGATAACTGGAGGTTAAAGTGTAGAAAAAGATTATCATTTTTAAGTGACAACAAAAAAGAGTCTTGTTTTCAAGTGACGTCGTTTAAACGAGTTAAGCAGTCCAAACCTGAGGAAAAAACATTTTAAAAATTAAAAAGGAAAAATCAAAACATTTTCTCCTCTCCATTCGGGCTAAAAATAAAATGTGAGAGGATAAAAGAGCTGAAAATCGTGCAAGTTATCATCTGTAGTGAAATGGCAGCATATTTCCTCTTTACTTAACCAGTGTGAGTGCAACACATATTTTATCTCTAACCTTTCTCATGTACTAGCACATTGAGAACTTCTATTTTTCCTCATTAAAAAAAACCCTCCTGAAATGTCAATTCTGTTTATTCCAACGGAATTCCTGGGCTGGGATTTTGAATTTTTCCACTGCATTAGAAATATTACTGATTGCTATTTCATCACCTTTAAATTCAGATTGTAAGTAAATGTTGGGTTTTATTCCAGTAGAAACAGCTGTCCCAGTATAAGAAAGGAGCTTCATCTCTTACCCATTTCCCACCCCAAGAAGGTGACAATTGATCCAGGACAGATGCAAACCAAAGCTTAATTGTAGAGCAGAAAAAGAATTCTCCCAGCTCCTATTTTTAATTAATTTTCCTTTAACTTCTTTGATTACACAGCTGCTTTCTTTTTAATTCATTCTCTCAGTTCTGGTTGCTGTTTTATTTAACAATAACAACAACAAAGAGCAAAACCACCCAGCCCTATTTTCTTTATCAGGACAACTTCAGGGCTCATTCTTTTGAATTTTGTCACTGTGAGTTCATCTCTGAGGACCTGAAATTTTTAGGGGGTGATCACCTTGGTTGGAGGGAGATTTTTCTACTTAAATCTACATTTTTCACCTGCACCTCTCTAGGTTCTATCAGATAAATTAGGATAAGGAAAAGGAGTCAATATGGATTTATACCTTGGGTTTGAAAGGCTGTTGCAATCTCAGAATTCCAGTTTTTTCCTCTTTAAAATGCCTGTGGTGGTTCCTCAGTTTTGCCTTTCTGAGGAGACACATTTATTGTGTGTTATCTAACGGGTACAAAGTAGTTAAAATTTTCCTTTTCTTTGGTAAAGATGTAAATGATGGTCTTAAATTCTTTAGCTTTTAATTAAAATAACCCAAAACAAATCCACTGCCTTTTCCTTCAGAAACTTGTTTTCTCCCTGCCTGGAAAGCCAGATTATTTTATTTTGTCAGTGAAAAGAAGAGACACAGATATTTTCTTTCAAATATTTTGGTTGTCACATCTCTTAGTTCTTTCATCTCTAAGGAATAAATAAATTACCCTGCAGCTGATAAAATACATAATCTTTTAATGTTACTTGAATGTGTTCTCCATAATACTGGTTTTTTTTTTCCCTGTGTCATGGTCTATGCATTTCATACAATAAAATTGTTTTATACTTACTCTCCCTATCTTCTGGTGAATAAACCCTTTTAAAATCCATCTTGGTTTGTAGCTTAATGTATTCGAAGGTATATTTTCTTTTTTTTTCTTTTTCCCCTGTTTTATACTCTGGCCAGTAAAGCTGTTGGGCATCTGCTCAAGTTTAAGTATATCAACCACTTCATGGACCTTCTTTGATTTTCATGATCCTATGTTCAAAAATGTCTATTATACTCCAGGAAAGTGAGCTATTTCTAGGAGCTTTTCAAACCCATCAAATGCACGTGGTTGTAACTTGAAAAGGTTCTTTTCTCGTTCAGTTTTTGCTGCAGCTGGGTCAAAATCGGGGCTTTTGTAGATTTTTTTTTTCCCCCCTCATGTGGTATTTGTTTGTATCTTTTGTGCTGCATTAGTTGCTAAATAGTACTTCTGTGGTCAGGGTCTGTTTCTAGCTTTAGCTTTTCAGTTCTAAAAGAATGATGCCAAATATTTTTCAAAGGATGATCTGCCAAGACAATTTCATAGGAGAAAACCAACCTCTGCCTGGAAGCACAGAGCTGACTTCTTTTGTTCTTTTTCCCCCCCCCAAGTAAATGTTAAGATATGCATTTATCTTTGCTTTATTATCATTATCCTCACTGCCATAGGTCTTTGCCTTAATAATTATTGGTAGGAATGAGAATTAAGTGTTTTAGTGGCTGCTGAGACCTGCAAAGCCACTTTGCTTGTACAAATCCTTCTTGCTTGGTTTTCTGGAGAATAAAAGGAGTTGGCCCAACGTCATTAATGAGCTGTTAATCCCTTATTGCTTGAGTTAATTGGCCTTGAGTAAGACAGTGTTTGAAGTCTGTGAGTGAAAGGTGGGTTCCCCTCCTCCCAGTTTTCCCTGCAAGAGATAAACTATCTAAATTTCACCAACGGCCAGTAAAAGTAAATACCATTTAAACCTTATTTGCATTATAGCTGTGGTCAGGGGTGCCAGTCATGGATCTGGGACTCGGGTTTTAATGTGGAATACCTTTAAATCCTGGTGCTTCTGTGTGCTCTGGGTTCTGTTCCTTCAGCGAGGGGAAAATGGAAGTGCTGGATATGTGGAAATAGGGAGCGACAGCTGGGAATTCTGCCTCCTGCTTTGTCCTGGTGTGTGTTCTGGAGGTCAGGAGTGGCATTGTCCATGTGGAAAGCACCCACAAAGTCAGTATTTGTCCTCGTGCAGTATTCAGCTGGGAGGTCCAGAGCGATGGCTCTCATGTGATGCCACTGCAGGATAAACTGGAAAATAAAATTAGCAGGTGAATTTATCTATTTCAAATTTATTTTTGGTTTCTCCCCAAAAGTAGTGGTGTGCTGATGTTTGTAACAGATGATTCTGTTTTAGTATCTTGAATCTATAAAGTCTCTGTTGGGGAAGTGGTTTCTGAAAGCCTCTGTGCCCTCCACTATAAAGGAGCCTGGTACTGCTTTCCATCTCCAAAAATCCAGCTGGGAGATTGTGGGGTGAACAATTGCCTCTGGATCATTCTGCTTCCTAAAAGAGCAGCAGCCCTGAAAATCAGAAATGGTATTTAGATATCTTTTTCCAGCAGCGAAGAGTAACCAGACATCGGATTCGTAGGTGAGCTGTCCTGGCACACCTTGGGAGAGGAGTGGGAGGGAGAGATGGAGCACCTCTCCCATGAGGAAAGGCTGAGGGGATTGGGATTGTTCAGCCTGGAAAAGAGAAGCTTCAGTATGACCTGGTTGTGGCCTTCCAGTACCTGAAGGGAGGGAGCTACAAGAAAGATGGAGAGAGACTATTTCCAAGGGCCTGGAGGGACAGGACAAGGGGGAATGGCTTCCCATTGCCAGAGGGCAGGGTTAGATGGGATAGTGGGAAGGAATTCTTGGCTGTGATGGTGGTGAGGCCCTGGCACAGGTTGCCCAGAGAAGCTGTGGCTGCCCCTGAATCCCTGGAAGTGTCCAAGGCCAGGTTGGATGAGGCTTGGAGCAACCTGGGCTAGTGGAAGGTGTCCCTGCCCCTGGCAGGAGTGGAACAAGATGAACTTTGAGGTCCCTTCCCACCCAAACCATTCTGGGATTCTGTGACAGGTCTGGTACAAACCTCACCCTATCCAGTAAGATTTGCATTAACATTTGCCAGAGTTGTCCCTTTTTTTTTTTTTTAAGCTTTCCTCTTTTGTTCCATCTTCTACATTTTAATCCATCCATAGGCCACCACAGGTAAAGGAGAAGGATATGTTCAGCATCTGTTACAGAGATGCTCCCAGCACTGAGCAGGGAGGACTTTATCCAGTCCTGTAGGTTTTCTTGGGATGGGGCTGTGGGGAATTTTGGCTTGGTTTTGCTTGTTTTATCTCATATAAAAGAGGAGGTGAACCCCCAAACCTAGAACTGCACCTGTATGGGTTTGGCCCCACGCAGGAGGTAGGATCCATGGATTCTTTGCCATTCCCATGAATCTTCTGAGGGTCCTTTTGGGATTTGCTGCCTGGTAGCGGGAGAGGAACCAGCACAGTCCCTACTCAGTCCAAAACTGGAAAGCAGTAGTGGGAAGTACTGTTTTTGGCTGGAGCACAGGCAGAGGAGCTCTGCAGTCACACTGGGGCTTGTACAGGTGATTGCCCTACTTGACATCAAGGTTTGGGTCTGCTCTGAGCAAGGTTTGGCTCTGACCTCTCTGCTTGGGTTAACCTTTACTTGCAAATTTTCATGGAATTTTTTTCTCACACTTTTCAGAGACTTTAGTTTTTCTTACAAAAATACTTTCCTAATGTACAGGACCTCAAGAGGCTGCAATGTCCTCATGTGAAGGATGGCAATTTTAGGCTCACACAATGCAGATTAACTCTTGTTGCTGTTAGTTTGGGTTTTCTGGGTAGTTTTCTGGCTGCATACTGACATTTTAAAACTCAGCTGGTAAAGAGATGGTGTTTGAGAGGAACAAGAATCTCCTTTCCAGCCATGAAGACTGCGTTGCTGATGTTTGTTTTAGCTGCCTGATAGTTTTCCAGCTCTATTTACAAATAAGTTTTAAAACTGACAGGCTGATTTATGCAAATTATAGTTGTGTAATGAATTGTGATAAACTCTAGGAACACTTATTTGAATTTCTGCATTAGGACACAAGTCAAATTCTTTTAAGGTCCAGTGGGTCACTGTCCACTGAGAGCGAATTCTTCCCTCACACATCACTTGCCACTTGCTTGAGGGATAAATGTTAAACTGCTTGGATCAGAAACCTAATCCAGTCTGGCAGCTCCAGTCAGATTTCTTAATACTGCCTCTTGGGCAATGACTTTTATGGATTTTATGGATGTTTGTCTGTGTGTTCACAAAAAAAAACCCCAAGCAAATGATGAAACCCCCCAGATTTGTCGTGTTGGAGTTACCGAGGCCCCCTGAGGACCTGCTGTCCTTCCTGGCAGGTCTGTGTCAAGGCTGGAGGGGACCTCAGGACCCCAGAGTTTGGTCTTGAGGGTTTCTCCTTGTGTGCTGAGGAATCTGGGCCCTCATCTTGAGAAATCATAGACTAGTTTGGGTTGGAAGGGACCTTAAAGATCATCTCGTTCCAACCCCAAATAAGTGTGTACTTCACAGAAATGCCTCATCTCTCTTTGAGCACAAGATCAAAAACTGAGGTGGGGTTACACACAAGAATGTGTCGTGTTCATGGGAGTGTTTGTATCGTGGAAAGGGATTCTACACCTCAAAGTGAAACCCCAACCCTCCCGTAGGAAAGCTCCTGGCTGAGTCCTGCTGAATGGTCTCGTGGTAGTGCCAAGCTGTGCCAGTTGCTCCATGAAGGTTTACTCCACAGATGGGCTGGTTTTGGTGGCATCTTCAAGTTCCCATCTGCTGTTGCAAGGCCTCTGTGTCCCTGTCTTCCTGTACATATTTTCAGTAGCCTTGGTTTGTTCAGGTATCTTGTGTCAGGTGTCTTTTTTTTTTATTCCCCTAGTGCCTGTAATATTTTGGATTCTCATTTTTAATCACAAAGGAAATACCTCCTGCATGTAAGAAAGGACTCTGTTTTCATGGAGTTAGGGCAGCCCAGGTGAAAAACATCTCTCTGGGTCGCTTTAGTTGGCTGAGAGTGACAGAAAGTGATAAATGTGAATTTAGAGACGTAGGCAGATGAATTCAAGGGTCTGCTTGACAGTGCTGTGAGATATGAAACGAAAAACACAGCAAAATGGGACTTCCCAAACCACAAAGAGCAGGTTAAGAGTTGCAAAGTGTAAGAGGTCAGAAACTAGAAAGCAGATGAGAAGCTCCTGTTTCAGT
Source organism: Pipra filicauda (assembly GCF_003945595.2). Classification (NCBI taxonomy): domain Eukaryota; kingdom Metazoa; phylum Chordata; class Aves; order Passeriformes; family Pipridae; genus Pipra; species Pipra filicauda. The sequence goes on along the minus strand of NW_024104652.1, from coordinate 837,910 downwards.
GGCAGGGCAGGAGGTCAGGTACCTTTTGAAGGGATATTCAGTGACTGAGGAGGAACAGGCAGCGCTGGAGACAGCAGAACGTCGTGGTCACTGGTGAGTGAAGCTTGGCAAGGGATGAATAAGCTGGGGAGGGGTGGGAGGGCTGCCACAGGAGCTGCAATTATCATTCGATTAAATGGAGACACGGTCGAACAAACAGCTCTTCTGGCGAGTTGGGTTGTTGATCCAGGGCTGGAGATGAGACAACAACGCTGGGGAGAGGAGGGGATTTCACCATGGAAATCGAAATTACTGGTGGTTTGGAGGCTGTGAGAGGGGTATTGCTGCCTGAATCTTTCTTTTCTCTTCCTCAGCGTTTAGTGCCTGGAAAAGGACACTGAGCACTTGCATTCAGATGTCCAAGGTTCTCTAATTTTGGGCCATCTCACGTGGCTCCGTCCTGTGGACCCCCCCCAGGGTGGAATTGTTTGGCTTGCACTCATGAGAACAAATGAAACACAAGTGCAGAGTGCACAACTGGTTCTGAAACCAGTTTTCTGTGTTATTTCTGGTCGTTGGCTGCAGAAAGTGTCCTACCCAGGACGTGTTTTCTCACGTGTGTTGTCGGTGGGAAACATCACACACAGGGATTGCCACGGGTGTCACCTCGGGTTCCACTGTCCCACAGCAGCTTTTTGGGAGGAAAACCCCAATGTTTTTTGTGTGTGTAACATTATAAAACTCTCCCATCTCCCCCAAATAGTCCTGCTAATAGTGCTTGTCACATCAGTGAGGTGTGAGATGTGCTCGGTCACTACAGCAACGTGATGGGATATTCTAAAGAAAAAAGAAAAGATGAGTAGTTGTGTTTTGTTTTATTTTGAACACAGACTCCATGTGATGTTCTGCAGTGTTAGTATTCAGCTGCTAAAATATTCTGGAAGTGCTGTGCTCAGTGGGATGCTGTCACTCATCCTCAGCAGGCTGTGGGACAGCTGAAGGAAGAGGTGACCAAAAGGCTGCTTTCTCAGGAAATGTCCTCTGTGAATGACATTGAGCAAAAGAAATTTTGGCTGTGGTTCACCTTGTTCTGGTCCCTTCCTTGTGGAGGTCACATTTTCTGTTGGAGCTTTGGAATCCTTCTGCCAAAATCCCGTAGTTTTAATTTTCATTCTGAGTAACGGGGAGCAGGATTTTCAGTTTTGAGTCTCGTGAAATAAAATTAAGATCAACAGTGATAAATAGCAAAAGCTCTGCCTTCCTCTTGGGGGAAGGTCTTAAAGAAATATCCTGGGGATTTGGGCTCTACTCTGGTACACAGGAACTAGACCATATTGCTGATGGAGGTGTGGATTTGGTCTTTTAGCCTTTAATGTCAAGATGAGCTTTTAGGAGACTTCCTTACATATTGAAGGAATCAAGGCTGGAAGAATTCAAGACAATAAGAAATCTATCAGGTTTTATCTTCCATTAGACTGAAATATTAGAAATATGCAGAAGAGATCATCAAGGTTCATTATCTGTATGTCATCTTTATGTGATAAATGCATATAAATGATAATTTTCCATTCAATAATAGCTCGTGAGATACTGAACAGGCCTGGATTACTTGGGGTGCAGTAACAGCTCCTCTGCTTGGTTTCAGATAATTTTAAATTGAGACTTGAAATACTGAGGAAATGTCAGGGTGTGGGGAAGAGGCAGATATTTTGCTGTTGGGCTTGAAAAATGTAAATAAGAGGAGTAGAAGAACTGTAATTTCTTAGCCTTATTTCGATTCCGCCTCTGCAGTGAAGAAGTAAGAAATATTGATATGTTGAAATATTTCAGTCAGAAATATTGATAGATCATTAACTAACTCTTCACAGGGGTTTATATTTTTGTCAAACACGATTTGTAGTCAAACTGCAGGTTTGATTCAGAAAGCCAGCAGTGCTGATGTGGTGCTTTCCTGTCTGTGACTTCCTTGATAACCACACAATTCTTTCTGAAAAAAAAAGCAACCAGAATGCTGCAAACTCGTCACCCCTGGGAAACGAGTCGAGGATTATTCAACTCACACATCTCAGAATGGTTTGAGGACTCCTGAGCTGACACTTTTCATATCTGGGTGTGTCCCGTGGAGAACCAGTTTTCAGCCCTTGCCTTCTTGCATTTTTAATGATGTGCAAGAGAACAGCAATTCATTATTGATGGGTTTGCAGCTGACAGGTGGGAAAGGGGAAGGGATGGAGCTGTGTGTGCCTGTGTGAGGCTGGTGCAATCCAAGATCAGGGAACAAAAGCCACTGGGCACGTTTGCAGGCAGGTGACTGTTTTGGGAAGCGTTTTGGGTGATTTGCTGCATGCTCACCACTGTCTAGGCTGAAGATCTTATACCATTCCATGCCTGTGGGCATCCAAACAAGGATTTTGAGGATCAGGGAATACTCAGCATTTTTACCTTCAGTGCTGGCACAACAGGAGTTAATGATCACGTGTGGATTTGGTGTCATCCACTTAGAACAGCTGGAAAATAAACTGTAGGACCAGAAAACTGGTCTTAGGGCGAGTGGCTCAGGGAACTTGGTTTGTTTAGTTCATAAATACCAACCCAGGAGGGAGCTTTCTGTTCCAGCAGGCAGAGTTTGATGGTTCAAACAGGAAATAGTCCACGTCCAAGCTATGGGTTCTGTGCAAAAGCTTAGTGGTAATATTGGACAAAATTTGGTGGAACTCTGTAGCTGTTGTGTGTGAGAGCTGAGAGCCAGGAATAGCAGTGATCTCCAGCCTGGACCTCCAAATCCCAGCCAAGAGGCCTTTGGCAGACTCCATCCATTCCTTCAGGCTTCAGCATGACAGTGGCAGTTACTGCTTGTATGGAAAAGGAGTATTTGTAAGGAATATGATCTTTTTTGTACTTCAGAAGTGAAGCTGATTTTCTGGAAACTGTGCAGTCTTTATGTGAGCAGCTTAGCTCCTCGTGGGTAACGCTGGATAGTGAAGAATCCCTGGCTTCCCCAAGGCAGGGTGTGTGTCCCTGATGGGAACATCCATGTTTCCCAACAGTATCATCAGATGTAACAGGAGCAGAGAGGTCTGAATCCTTTATCCATGCTGGGATGCATTCTCCTTCTGGATGCTGAAGGACACCAAGGATTTCGCTGTGGTAGGAAGGTACTTTAAGAAGTGGTGAATGTTTCCTTTGTGGTTTGCAGATGGCAATCTGCTTCAGTGATTTGGCCTTCAGATGTTTGGTTCCACTGTACAGTTGTTCAGGTTCTCTCTGACCTCAAGCTGAGTCATATTTGTGTCCTTGGCCTGCGTTTGACACCCACCTCACGTCCCAGCACTGCAGGCCTTTGAAAGGCCAGTGATTGTTGGGGTGGTTGGTTTGGTTTGGTTTGGTTTTGCTGTGGTTTTTTCCTGGCTGGAAAGCCTTTCCCTATTTGGAAGCTTGATAAGTTTTGATAAAACTGAGGGGTTCACCCTTCAGGTTCTTGCTTTACCTGTTGTTAAGACTCATCCATCCACAGGAGAAGAGTGTTTGTTCTGTACTGACTCCCTTCACAGGGTCAGATTTGCTTTGCATCCTCCTCTTAAGTAACTGCCCAAATTGATTTCACCCAGTTTTCCCTCCGTTTTCTATAATCCACTTCTGAAGCAGACTCTCCATGTTTGTTAGGGTAAGAATGAAACAATTGGGTTTGGACTCCTGTAACTTTTGGGTGATCAGCAGAAGGAGAATGAATGCCACAGTGCCTGATTGAATCACGCTGTGTGTCCAAAATTTAAGAGTTTAGCTCTGGTGATGGTGCCTGAGTGATTTAGGTCGTGTTGTTATGGTTAAAAGTGTTAATGAAATCCCCTTCTAAAACTTTCTGTGTCTGACTTTTCTGTGGCATCCTCCTCCAGTGCTGAATTCTCAGTGTGAATTTTTGAGCATATCCAGAGAGGACAGTTCTGTAAAGGCTTATCTGGATCTCCCTACCCCTTCTCCTTCTTCCCGAGGATCGTGGGAAGCGAGGGCTGCTCGAAGGAGTTGGTTTTCAGAATTAAGTTGTTGACAAGGAGCTGTGACTTGTTCAAGCTGCTTCTGCAGTGCCTCCCCCTGCCCCTGCACCTCTCAGTTCCACTTTCAGTGCACCCTGAGGTTTTAGCACCATGAGATGGGTGGCTGAGCTCCGTGTGCTCCGTGCTCTGACAGCCCGTGGCGCATCACGGCAGAAACTTCCCTTAAAAGTGGTGTTTGAGAGGCATGAACTCTCATTTTCAGGTTCAGGTTGGACATCAGGAGAAATTGCTTCACAGAAAAAGTGATTAAACACTGTTAGGGGCTGCCCAGGGAGGTGGTGGAGTCCCCATCCCTGGAGGTGTCCAAGGAACAACCGGACGTGACACTCAGTGCTCCGGGCTGGAATCACAGCTTGGACTCAATGACCTTGGAGGTCTTTTCCAACCTAAATTCTGTGATTTGCTGGTGGTTGCCTTAAAGTCTCCAACAGAACTGCCAGGAACATTTCACAACTCCAGCTAGGCTGATGCTGTGCTGATTCCCAACCCAGATAATGCTCACCCAGGTCACTCTCAGCTTTGCATCGTGTTTGTAACACACATCCTAGTTTATCTTTGCACAGTTTGCAAGACTCTGTGAAGTGCCTTTGCAGGATAATTTAATTAAATATGTCTTAACTCTCTTGTTTCAGGCTAGAAATCTTCATACAGGAGAACTGGCTGCTGTAAAAATAATCAAGTTAGAGCCTGGTAAGTTTTACATTCTTTCCTGTATTTTTGAATAGCATTTTCATTTTTTCCAGGTGTTTATTTTCACACACTGTGAAGTTCTAGACAAAAGAAGTGTTTGGGTATTTTTTTGTGTCGTTTCAGTGGTTAGATGGCAGGAAGCACTACAGGATGTACCATTGCTTTTGGCTGTGTCCTGCTCACTATTTATTTCCTTGTTTGCTCTTACCTCCCTTATCATTTGTTGCATGTAAAGATGTTGCAGTTACCACACGTTTTCAGTACAAAGAGAAGATCAAGGGCAGATGGTAAATTGTGAGCTTTGAGACAGTGGGGAGGTGGGAGGCTGGGGGAATTGAGAGGGGGAAGGGATCAGGCTGTGATGTTAGTTCCCACCAAAGGTGCACTGGTTAAAACAGAGCCCTGTGCTTTTTCATGTGTCATCTTTTCTCTGACCTGTGCTGAGGGAGAAGGGTGGCTCCTTGTGCTCCCATTTCCCCCTGGGTTTTCTGCCACTCCACATAAAAGCAGGAGATGCAGGAGAAGCTCACTTGCTGCAGGAGATCTGCTGAGCTGAAGCCTCATCTGAGTCCTGCACAGAGAGTTGCAATCAGAAAGTGTCCTGAGTGCAAATGAGACAACCCCAGAATGGTTTGGGTTGGAAAGGATGTTAAAGCCCATCCAGTCCCACCCCCTGCCATGGGCAGGGACACCTTCCAACCCCATCCAACCTGGCCTTGGACACTTCCAGGGATCCAGGGACAGCCACAGCTCCTCTGGGCAACCTGTGCCAGGGCCTCACCACCCTCCCAACCAGGAATTCCTTCCCAACATCCCATCTAACTCTGCCCTGTGTCAGTGGGAAGCCATTCCCCCTTGTCCTGTCCCTCCATCCCTTGTCCCCAGTCCCTCTCCAGCTCTCCTGGAGCCCCTTTAGGCTCTGGAAGGGGCTCTCAAGTCTCCCTGGAGCCTTCTCTTCTCCAGGTGAACACCCCCAGCTCTCCCAGCCTCTCACATAGTTGAGATGAAGTTGGGTCTCCCTCCTCAGGGGGGTCTTGCTTTCCCTTCTGACCTGCATCTTTTTAACAGCCAAAAGTTCCTGAAATCTGACATCTTTTTCAGCTGGAAAAATTTGAAAAATTCCACTGAATAAATGAAGAGAAAGGCTCAGCTTGATCCTTTAGCTCTTATTTTCCTTACCAGTGCAGGTAAAGAAGCAAAGAGCAGCCAGGGCAGGTGGTGCCACTGCTTCTGTTCCCACTCTCATCCTCTAGACCAACAAGGTCCTCAGGCACAGCCATAACCCCCACCAGCACGATCCCCACAAGCCATTTTGACTCCTTCAGTGGTCCTTTCCATGTTTGAAAGGACATGAGGATGTCCTTTTGATGTCCTGAGGTGATGCCTCTTTGGAGCAGAACGCTCTGTGGCCCTGGGATGATTTGATGCCATGTGCAGTGCGGGTTTTCCTCTTGTTTGGGAATTGCTTTTAGGATCTGAAAGGCAGTGCACAGCGCTGCAGGATGGTTCTCTGGGCCCTGTGTGCTTCATCCCATCCCCATCCCAGTGCCTTCCTTGGACCAGGATGTGTATTTAGGGGGAAGCAGGTGAGGGGACTGAGCTGGCAGCGGGTTTGGAGGCAGTGAGTGGGTGGCAGGCTCCGAGCAACGAGGAAATGTGGTTTTCTCTGCAACGTCTATAAATCTCCTCATTGTGTTAAGCTGTGTTTACATAGGTGCAAAAAGCAACTGCACGAATTTGTGTGAGAGAAAAGGACATGAAAGACTTAAATACAAAGATCCCAGCTATGACTAAGAGGTTTTTCTGAGCTGTAAATCTCTGGAGATGGGTAGGGTGTTTGAGGGTATCCCTGTGTGGTCTGGTTTTAAATCCTCTGCTGGAGATGGGATGCAGGGCTGAAGGGACTCTACAATGCAGGGTTAATTTTTATTTCTGGTTGGTTCTGTGCAGAAAAAGAGATGGTTTTGAAGGCTGGAGGTAGAAGAAACATGGGGAGACTAAGGGGAGAAGCGAAACCCACTGATTTTGGGTGGCTGTGGCTGCTCACCTTCCCTTGGCAAACCAGGGCTGGGTTTATTAAGTGGACTGCATTGATGAGGCTAGTTAGGCACTGGAAACGCAGTGGGAACCACAGCAGGGATCCCTCAGCCCCTGTGGGAAATGCTGTGGCCAGAGCTGGGGGCAGTGGGGCCGAGGGGGGAGCGAACCACTGTCCCCAGCAGGTCTGTGATGGGGCAGAGCGGTGCCTTGGTGACAGAAAAAGGACAATATTAACCCATTGCTAAGGCAGGGAGAGGCTTCCTCCAGTGTTAATGTCTCTGCACCTGCTCCCAGTGAAGTGTATCCGCTTTTGTTGTGAATTTGAAGAACTGTTTTGAAAACTGAACTGAAGCAGAGGCCAAATCCTCTGTGGTTCAAGCTGAGGGAAGAGCAGGATTTGTTGGAGGCTGAGCAGCCCCTGCCTCTGCTTTGTGCTGCTCAAGCACTGAAGAGAGAAATTCAAGACTCTGGCCCAAAGACACCCCTGTGAGAACCCCATTTTAATTAGCACTGATGACCATGGCTTGTGTTTAATTATGTTGGTCTGACTCACCACAGGGAAGCGATTTCTTCTGGTTTGTTTTGGGGTTTTTTTTTAATACATCTTCTTTTAAACACTGCCAACCTGATCTCCATCCATAGCATGTACACCCACAGCCCCTTGGCAGAGTCTTGTTGGGTGTTTGGTTTGTTTTGAAGGAGGGCTCACAGCATTTGTTTACTTATTTACTCCTTTTTAGTTGTCTGGGACGTCTACATGTTGACAATATTCTGGATTTTTAAAGAAATAAATAGTCAGCTGCTCCACACTTCAGTGTTCTGACTAATTTTTAAGGGATTTGAATAGTTTTGTAGGATTGTACTTGCAGAGCACCATCAATCCCTGGAGCAGGCTGGTGTCAGAAGCTGCTGGAGGTGGCTGTGGTGGTTTCCTGGGCATGGCAGCCCCTTGGAACACTGGCACAAGCTCCTGTCAGACCACAGGGCACAGCTAGAAGAAGATTGGTAATAAATTTCCTGATTTAGTCACCAGGGAAATAGGCTTGTGAGTACAGCATCTTCTGGGGTGGAGGAGGAGGTGGCTCGTGGATGGGAATTAATTAGCAGATGGAAAAGTTAGAGCTCCAAACTCAGCACTTGATTAAGTGCACATAGACAGGGGAATTGGGAGCAGAAGACAAAAGCCTCTGAAGCAGAGAGTGCCCCAGAGGAGGTGAGGAATGTGTTGAATGAAAGCTGAAGGAACTGCACACAATAAATGACAGGATTTGGGGAGACTCAGAAAATTGCTGACATGGCAGGGGGGTTGTTCCTCTTCCTCCCTCATCTACTGCAGGCAATGAGTAGACAAAGAGACTCCAACTTACCAAGACCCCAGCATAAATCTGTATTTTATTTCATCAGCTATTACCTTTGCCTCTTCTCCAGACAAAGGAAATAAACTCAGCTTAAAGTTTGCTGTCATTAATTCATTTGAATTCGAGGCAGTGCTCGAGATCTGCTCCCACAGTACTTAAGCTGTGCTGCTAGAGTCAAAATAGACACTGTTTTTCCCTTTTTTATTTTGGCATAGACTTGGAGAGCATTAGACAAAAGTATTATGGCACGCTAATGACATTTCCCAGCATTCCCTGAGCACAAATGCTTCAAATAATTTGGGAGCCAATTCTATTTCAGAAACTAATCCAACTGTACTCAGCAGCAGAGAAGCCAAAACTGTCTGAAACACTAAAGCCACTTCCATCTATGGGTTTAGCAGATGAATCCAGAGGGGGGTCAATACAAAGAGGTAACTATTTGCCAGTGGAGTTTTCTGCCACAGAACTTTCTCCCTGGGAAAATTTAATAAATAAAATGGTTTAAAATATACTAATGTCTGTTTTAAATTCTGCTGTGGTGATAAATGGTGCCCTCAGAGACCTTTGACAGAGGGCTGGTGGAAATCTCGCTCTGAACTTTCTGCAAGGTCGCGGAAAAATCTCATTGCTGGTTTTTATTCGGTCCAGTGTTTGCATTTTCCGTGTGAGATCCCAGAAAGCAGCCAATTAATTGCCTGTTTCAGGCTGGATCTTAAGCTGGAGGTGGAACTGTACAAATAGTTCCAAAGGTGTGTGCTGTGCTCAGCAATTCAGAGGCAGGTCTGGTTCATTATGTGTGTGTTGTATCCCGTGGTTTAGATCAGGAAAATCACATTTCACACAGGAACATGGCCATGGGGCTGGTTCAGGCTGGGATGGGGGTCTGGCCCCAGTCCAGGGTGTTTTGGGGACTGAAAAGGGGACTGAAGCAATGCAGCCTCGTTCTCCATATAATAAATTCCCTAAAGATGACATGAGCTGTGGAGAAGAACAAGCCTGAGGCTGATTTAAACTAATCCTGCTGGGCTTGAACCGTTGTTGGCAGCACCTGGAGCTGAAGAAATATGAAAATAAGTTCTCAGTACCACACACACCTTCTCTGCCTTGGGCTGTGTGACCTGGTTGAGCTTGGGATCGTGTCTTGGGATGAATTCCTGAGGTTCCAAGTGTGCCAGAGCCATTAAAGCCTGGACATGGCCTGGTTGTGTTGTGCCATGTCCTGTGGAGCCTTTGGAGCAGACACAGAGCAAAGCAGAGGCAGCCTGGTCTTTGGATCCAGAGTGCCCAGCATTTTCATGCCATTTAACTTGTTGAAATATGGGCTAATTTTACTTTTCATCCTTATAGTGAATTTATAATCCAGTATTGTTAAGAAATGGGTGGATCCAGGGGGGGTGGGTTCACACTTCCAGTTTCAAGTTTTCACTTAAAGGTTCACTTAAAACTTAAGTTTTCACTTAAAACACAGAGTTTATTGGATGGAGAAGGTCAACAGAAGGAGTTGTGGTGGGATAAGGAGGTGCACTGAGTAGGAAAGAAGCTGGAAGTTCACACATTTTAATTGGAAGGCAATGCCGAGTGTGACACTGCCGTGGGCAGGGACACCTTCCAGTATCCCAGGTTTCTCCAAGCCCTGTCCAGCCTGACCTTGAACAGTTCCAGTAGGATGGGGCAGCCACAGGTTCTCTGGGCAATATAGATTGGGCAGAAGAGGAAATCCACAGGGAAATTGTTCCGGTGCTGGATACTCATTCCAAACTCTCGTGTGTCACTTGCTGTGGAGCTTGTGCCGCTGTGGCAGCGTCACCATGGGGAATATTTTATATCAGTGGAGAGATAATGAGGACCATCAGTGGTTAGGAGTTGGCAGCTACTTGCCTAGCAGGAAAATTTGCTGGTGGAAACATCATTGTTTCCAAATAGCTGTTTCCTGCTTGGAATCGAGTTTCTGAGTTTCAAGTTTGGGGAATTGAAATTCTTTCTGTGGGACTGCAGTTTTCCATGAGTCCTGTGAAAAGCAGTGTGGATAAAGCAGCTCGGATCCTGCATTTTGGGAAAGGCATCCTTTTCATCAGCAGAGCCTGAACCCTCTCGAGGTTCAGGGGGGGGGGTTTGGAGGGAGTGATTGGGAACTGGTGAGCATGGGGACGTGTGGAAGTCAGCACAGAGGAGCTGGTGGCCTGAGGGTGTTGCCTGGCTGGGGAGTGTGTGGAGTGGGAGGAATAGTTGTCATTCCCATGGGTTTTCCTCCCCCTTGTTTGGGAACTCAGGTTGTTGAAGTAAGAACTGTTGGAGGAATGGTCCCAGCAGAGGCTGTGGTGCTGTGACCCTGCTCTGTGTCCTTCAGTGTCCTGCACAGCAGTGTCCACCTGGTCCTGTTGTTAAAAGTTATGCCACTTTTAAATAACAACTGTTAATTATAGTGTTAAAAATCCCAAGTGCCAAGAATTAAAAATTCCAAGTGCCAACTCAAGAATGACATGTGCTCTCCATCTAGGAAATCTTGGCAGGATATCTACATTCCAATTCCACATAGAATCATAGAGTCCCAGGATGGTTTGGGTTGGAAGGGAGCTTAAAGCCCAGCTCATTCCACCCCCTGCCATGGGCAGGGACACCTTCCACTAGCCCAGGTTGCTCCAAGCCCTGTCCAACCTGGCCTTGGACACTTCCAGGGATCCAGGGGCAGCCACAGCTGCTCTGGGCAACCTGTGCCAGGGCCTCACCATCCTCCCAGCCAAGAATTTCTTCCTAATCTCCAATCTAAGTCTACTCTCCTTCATCTTCTCCTTCATCATATCTAACCTAAACCTCCTCTCTGGCAGTGGGAAGCCATTCCCCCTTGTTCTGTCCCACCAGGCCCTTGTCCAACGTCCCTTTCCAGCTCTCCTGGAGCCCCTTTAGGCCCTGCAAGGGGCTCTCAGCTCTCCCTGGAGCCTTCTCTTCTCCAGGTGAACCCCCCCAGCTCTCCCAGCCTGTCCCACAGGTGAGACGTCGTGTCTGCAAGTGGAACAGTTCCCTGCTGTTGACGTGCCATCAGTTTTCTCCCTGATCTCCCGTTTAAATACGGATTCATCCTGAATTTCCCAGGCCTTACCTTGCTTAGCTTGTGGGAAGGGCTCTGCTCACCCCCCACAGTGGGCTCCAGCAGGGTCCTCCCTGCCAGCTGTGCTGGAGAACAAGCGGCTGGTTGTGCCGAGCGGAGCGGCCGCGATCCGAGGAGAATATTCCATTGTGTGGCCGAGTTGTGTCCTTGTGTCTCTGCAGAGGTAAAATTGCATAATAGCAGAGGCTGCAGTGAGTCACTGCTGCTCGTGGGCCTCGAGCAGCTCCCTGCTCCACGTTCCTGCCCAGCGTGCCGCACATCCCATAGTGGCAAACACGTGAGCAGCAAAACCGGCGTTTTCCCAGTTCCGTGTTGTTTAGCATCAAGCCATTGATGACTAAACCAGATGAAAAGCTCTTTGTGTGGATGTTTTGTCACCTTTGGTCTAATTCTTTTTATCTCGCTGTCTCCCTCTCAATGAAGGATTTTCTACCAATTCTGTCTGGGTTTTTTCCCTGCTATCCAAGGATATTTTGTTTTTGCCCTATTCCAGCGTCTCTTGCCAAGATTAATACTCCAGCTGCCTGGAAACTCTGAATTCCTTTGTTTTGTATTCATTCTTGTCCTCTTTGAGTGACTATACATCTTCTCTCCTATCTCAGTGTCTGATCTTTCACAATCATTTCCTACATATTTTAGCCAAACTTTTCTCACAGATAGTTCTCTTCTTTCCATCTCTTTGCCACTTCTCTGTCAGCCCCCTGTCTGTATTCAGCCCTTTCCTCTTCCAAATCCTCCCTTTTTCTGTAAGTTAACCCTCATTTCTTGCATGAATTCTTCATTTATTAATTGCAAATCAAGGGATCATCTTTTCTGTCTCCCTCCACTACAGGCAGGATCATTCCAAGTCAATCCTGGTCGGTTCTTGTTCAGTGTTTTCTTCATTTTTTTTTTCACCTGTGAGAATTTTCACAGCTTCCCATCCCTTCACATTCAGTGCTGCAATATTATTCCAGTAGGAAGAGCTTTTCATCTGTACAGAGAATGTAGGTTAAGGCAATTTAAGCCCTCTGCTAAGTGTCCTGTTATAAAACTGGACACGGATTATCCCTTCTCCCCCTTTCCCTGCTGCCTTTTGTGTGCCTGAAGGTTGTTATCTTTTCACTCTCAGCCTTTTTCTTGCCCAAATCCCTGTATTTCCTTCAATTTTTCCTCATTAGTCATGGTTTCTAGAACTGGCTTGGCTGTTGCTCCACACTCAGAAGCCCGACCCATGTGCTATCCATGGGCAATTCCAGCTGCTGCCTGCAAGGTTTTGCTGTCAAGGGGATGCTTTTTTGTTTTCACGTGTGCCAGGATTCTGATGTTTCCAAAGGATTCTGTGATTTGAAGAGGCCATGGGGATTTGGCATTGGATCCTCTGAACCCATGGACAGTTAGTTGAAGAGAGACAGAACCTTTTTTCCGTGTGGGATGAGAGGATTTGCCTTCAAAACTGCTTCGATTTGACTTTTCTTGAAAATACTTGTGTGGTTTGAAAATGCCCCAGTTGTTACCTGTGAGAAATTCCAACAGCTTCCCTTAGGAAGTTTGTTGGAGAAATGGGAGGAATGAATCCATCAGATTTAAACTCAAAGGGGTCTATAGAAAGGAGGGAGAGGGACTTTTTTTACAGGCAGATAGTGACAGGACAAGAGGGAATTGGATATTGGGAAGGAATTCTTCCCTGGGAGGGTGGTGAGGCCCTGGCACAGGTTGCCCAGGGAAGCTGTGGCTGCCCCTGGATCCCTGGAAGTGTCCAAGGCCAGGTTGGATGGGGCTTAGAGCAACCTGGGCTAGTGGAAGGTGTCCCTGCCCGTGGTAGGGGGTTGGAACTGGATGAGTTTTAAGGTCCTTTCCAACCCAAACCATTCCATGATTCCCTAAACTCAAAAACCTCTTGTTCATAGTGATAATTTATAAGCAGGACTTGTGAATTCAGGAAAAGTTGTAGCTGCAAGGTAACCCCTAAACCAAGCACAGTGTGAAACCTGTGCTAAATTTATAGAAGTTCTGTTGCCTTTTCTCTTTTTCATTATTTAAAAAAATACTACTGATGTTTATAAAAAACCTCTTGACATTTGAAACTCTTCTGCTAATGTTTTCCTGCCCCAGTGAAGTGTTTCTCCACATAATTCAACTTCAAGAAGCCCTTGAGGATTTACTGAAATGGGTCAGGGATGGATTCATGGAAGTGTGTTCCCTTCTACCTTCATATTTCATGGTTGTTTTCTTAAATAAAAGTCTGGCAATCACTGAGACATAAAGGTTTTGATCATTTCTGTTATTGGCACTTCTTTTACCAGCAGCACCATTGCTCAGGGAAGCTGCTTCAAAGCACAGCAAGTATAAACATCTATTTTAAAAGAGGTTATTAAAAAATATTAGCTATGCTGTTACTTAAATAAACACAAGAAGAATTCAGTTTACAGCAGTGCTTGAGTCCTCTTGGACTTGTCAAAACCATCTAAATTAAAGGGAACAGGACAAAGCAGTTCATGTTTTCTGGGTTGGACATCCCTGACTTTAATAGTGTGAGAGAATTTTCCTTGGGAAACTTTAAACAGAAGTAAAATACCTAAAGCAATTTCCTCCTTCATGGCAGCTCCCACATCGTCCGGAGCAGAATTTTATCTAAAACATAAAATCTTTAGTTAAATTCTAGTCTTTTGTGTCTTGCAAGCTGTTACAGTTTTCAGGGAATGGTTTGGGTTGGAAGGGACCTTAAAGCTCAGCCAGTCTCACCCCCTGCCATGGGCAGGGACACCTTCCACCAGCCCAGGTTGCTCCAAGCCCCATCCGACCTGGCCTGGGACACTTCCAGGGATCCAGGGGCAGCCACAGCTCCTCTGGGCAACCTGTGCCAGGGCCTCCCCACCCTCCCAGCCAAGAATTCCTTCCCAATATCCCACCTAAATCTCCCCTCCTTCAGCTTAAAGCCATTCCCCTTTGTCCAAAGGAAGAATAAAGGTAATAACATACAAAATATGGAGGCAGAGCTGCGGGTTTTGAGCTGTACATTCTGTGGAGAACATCCCCTCCTATCCATTTAATATCTATATAAACATATTGTTATAACTATAAATTGCACCTAAAACATTATTACTTCCTTTTCAGTAGATTTTTTTTTCCCCCCCAGAGGATATTTAGGATGTACCAGCGTGCTGGTGTAGGTGTCCTCATCCCAAACCACGCTCACAGCCAGGCACAGTCCGTGCTGGGGAGACTGTGCTCCTGCTCTGAGTCAGCTGAGTGGGTGTCCAGGCCATCTGCTCCATCCCAGTGGTTTGGGAATTAAACACTTTTTAATAACAAGCCTGTGGAATGTGAGCTCTCCTGGTTCCAGGCAGGAGGCTCTGGAATTAGGTTCCAGCAATCCTTCCTCTTGTTGCTGGGACCCTTGTGCTGTGAACACCGTGGCCTGGTAGAGGTGGATCAGCTCCAGCTGGGACTCTCTGGTGGCTCCACAGGGGCTGCTCCAAGGTTCCTCATGTGCTCCCATCCCTGCATGGGATCCCTTTCCTTCTTTCCCAGCGCTCTCCGTGTCTGAACTGATGGATCGTGTTCAGGCCACCAGGCCAGCCCTTCTCTGTTGATCTTCAGGAAATATTTGTGCCTCATAAAAGGGTGGAATAAAGGATTGAGGCTGAGAGGGTGGTGGATGAAAGGCTGACGTGCTCAGAAGGGCTTAGCCACGATCCAGCCCAGTCCCTGTTTTTCCTGGGTTGCGTGCATCCCTCCAGACCTCTCCGAACGTTCAGCCCCGTGTGATGTAACCCTGGCTGCTTCCTGTTTTTCAGGGGATGACTTTTCACTGATACAGCAAGAAATATATATGGTCAAGGAATGCAAACATTGCAACATAGTCGCCTATTTCGGGAGCTATCTCAGGTAAATCCTGCTTTTTATTCCAACTTTTCTCCTGGTTCTCCCCTAAGCAACTCTGAGTGTGGTTTTAATCCTTGCCCCCTCTCTCAGTGTTCTTCCATAGATTGAATTCCCTTTGGGCTTTTTTTAAAGTTGGCTTTAAAAACCAAAAGTGACTAACAGTTTGTTTTCTCTGCTGGCCAAAAGGCTGGAATATTTTTATCACTTAGGAAACAGCGAGAAACTTTTCCCTTGGAGCCTCTTGCAACGTCCAACCCTACCCATACATTTATCAGTTCTAACATAAAACCATGCAATATATTTCTCTAGAGCAGAATTGCTTCTGGATATTTTATTTAACTACAGTTTTCTGGGCTATGAAAGCACAGCCAGGGATTTTTAAGAGCAAAACACTCAATTTGAGGTGCTGGTAATAACATTTTTCATAGTTCTGGTGTAACAGAGGCAGAACCAAGGTGGTGCCAACTGGCTGCATCCTCAAGCTTGCACGTTGTTATACAGAAAACCAGGGAATATTTTCCATTTCTGTGGAATTCTACCATTTATCAGTTGGCTCTGTGGGAATATAAATCAGCACTTTGCCCACTTTTTGGTCTTTTTTTCTGCAGCCTTTAGATTTCTTGGAGGGCTGCATTTGAATAATCTGTACCTCCCAAATGGACTCAATAAATGGAATAAAATGGCTGAATTTCTAAACCCTCCTTTTAGAGAGCATGAATTCTTTTAGATATGATTCTGCTGGTAGCAGGTAAACCTCGGGTGTTTCTGCTCCGTGTTATTGTAGAGTTAAAGCACCACCTTTTAGACCTGATAATATTTAAAGACTTCTCGGGGGTTCTGGCATAAAATTTTCATTTTGGTAGGTGAGAATTTATATTGATAACATGGTAATTTATATTAATAACATGGTAATTTATATTAATAAAGTGAGAAGTTATACTAATAGCAGTGTAACTGCTGATCAGGCCTCAGAATGTGTATTTTTAACAGAGAGTGATCAAGACCAATAGAAAATAATTTAAATAATGGTGATTATCTCTGTTCTGTATCCGAATCAATCAGCTTTTGATGCCTGTGTTTTCATTTTCCTTTGACAGCCGTGAGAAGCTGTGGATATGCATGGAATACTGCGGTGGGGGATCCCTCCAGGATATTTACCACGGTACTTTGGCATTTATTTCAGCATTTTTAACTTCTGGAAGTTCTTTGCTTTCTGCAAAGAAGGAAATTAAATAATAAACTAACAGGGAATGGCCAGGCACTGCACTGGGGGTTTTTTGGGGGCATGAATAGTGATTTTTAGCTACCATTCGAGAGATTTTGAGAGCACTTTTCAGATGTGGTGACTCATTTTGGGCTAACACCTGTAATTTGGGAGCAGAACTGGATATTCAACCACATTGGTACAAGTTTAAAACAATTCCAAGCCCCACAGATAGTCCCTAAAACACAACATTGCCATTTCTAATATTAAAATATTAGCAGAAGTCACTTTGATTTTTACTCTCCTCAGAATGCAGGATATTCCAGTCCTACGAAGTCTCTTGTAAAATGATAATTAGATTTCTGTGAAAACAAGTTTTCTTCTCACTGTGGGCATTGTCTTCTGTTATGGTGCTGTTTGTTTGTTTGGTTTATTTTTTTTTACAGAAAGCCTTTCTGTAAAACAGGCAAACAAACCCCTCTTTTCAGCTCAGTGTAGAATCCAGATCCTGTAAAATCAGGCTTTAACTTCTGCATGGACAGTGGCACTTTTTGGCTGCTTCACGATGCTATTTGTGTGCTGTATATTAAATATAAATACATGTGCTGCAAACTTACCCACTTCTGTCTTTATTTTCAGTGACAGGACCTCTGTCAGAGTTACAAATTGCATATGTGTGCAGAGAAACTTTACAGGTACTGTGCTTGTGCAGGTTTATGATGAGGTGTTTATTCCATGAAAGTAGAGAAAGAAGATTATTTCAGTTCCCAGGACTGTTGGGAATCAAGCAGAGACCAATTAACCAGGGGTAACCTGTTACTTCTCATGCTGTAAATAAAAATTAGCAAGAAACTCTTATTAAAGTAGTGCAAATATTTGCTTAAATTTTGAACTTCCTGCTTGCCCTGTGGTAGTAAATTTAATGATGTGTGGAGGGAAAATACTACAAGCAGATAAATAAAATTGTCTTTTGTGACTGCTGATAACTGCAGGAAGACAAGGTGAGGAGGTGCAGGCAGGTTGTTTCTTCGAGGAACCTTCAGGACTTCAAAACTAGAATCTTAGTAAAGGTTTATTTAAAAAACCCAAACCTGTATCTGTGTAAAATGTTACACCTTGACTGGTTTAAGTGAGACTTCACATGTTGGTTGGAGATGAGGAACAGAATCCAGGGTGCCCCTTATCTGCAAATCTCAAATGTCTCCACTTCCAAATAAAATATATTTTTATATATATTATATATATATATAAATAAATATATATTATAATATATATATATTATATAATATGTATTAATATTTATTGAAAGAGACTGGTTTTGTGTGTTAAAAAATGCCAAAATAACCTGTTGTGTCTCTTTATTTCCAGGGTCTTGCTTATTTGCATATGAAGGGCAAAATGCACAGAGACATAAAGGTAACTTGGGACTTTGAGACACAGCTTTCTAATGCAGGACAAATATTCCCCCAAAAAGATCTGTAACTTTCTATTTATTGTGTTCTAGGGTGCAAATATTCTCCTGACAGACCACGGGGATGTCAAATTAGGTGAGTTGCTGGAATTTTTTAGTATGGATTTCAAAGCCCTGTGGATGTGGCACTTGGGGATGTGGGTCAGTGGTGGCCTTGGCAGTGCTGGGGGGAGGGTCTTTTCCAACCTAAATGATTCCATGATTATTTGGGGCAATAAATGATGATAAGAAGTGATGACAGGAAGTGTGTATCCATGAAAACTGCCACGGGGTGCTCATCATCCCGCTGTGTCCCGTGTTGGAACTGGGGTGGTTGTGCACTAGTTCAACACCTTTACACCCCTGTGGTGAGCCAGGAATGCTGTGCTGGGAAAAGGCAGCTTTTTAAAGGTGGAAAAAAGTAGGAATAAAACCTTGGCACTGATAGGAGATTTCGCTGCATGAGTTAAACTTGGGTTACACGCCGGTACCTCCCTTTGGCCTGCTGAGCTGGTTAGATATTCCCACAGTTATCCTGTGGATTTCATACCACAAAACAATCAAAATAAAAAGGATTTAAATGATCTCTGGCTCTGCAAGACCTCCTGATGTTCTGCAGCTCTGAAGGCAAGGTATTATTGGCCCCTAGACAGAGTGTCCAGGGCTGAGAACAGATTGCCCATCACAGTTCCTCCATAAAAACACACAAAAGGTACCTTTGCCAAAGCATGATGCCATTTTCCCTCTTAAATTGAATAACCACAAATTTTGGATGATATTATGAGATGGAAAAATGGTCTAGGAGAGGAACAGGGTCACGAGTGAGCTGTATGTAGAAAGAAAACTGATTTGAAATCATGTCAGTGAAGACATTAATGATCTCATTATTAATCTTTAACTGTTTACCTTAATGAATTTTTAATTTGGATGAGAAACACGATTGTTCTTTCACATACAGTAGAACTGGGGTCTTAAACTGAGATTTCTAAGTCTCTGATGGTTTTGTTTTCCAGCTGACTTTGGGGTAGCAGCAAAAATAACAGCCACCATTGCGAAGAGGAAATCCTTTATTGGCACCCCTTACTGGTAACACACCACTTTGATTGTTGTGATGCAAAGCTGACTTTGTATTTATGCCAAAAATTATAAAATACCCACACATCTACCCAGCAATTGCATAAATTCCCTTTCTTCCAAGTAAAATGCCCAGAGGGCAAAAATCTGGGAAGCACTGATTGGAGCTGATCTGTTGCTACCTGATGGTTGAGGCAGGATTGCTGTTTTTCCCAAGTTTATTAATGCAGAATATTCTCCCTTTTTTCTAATGGTTATTTAGTTTCTCACTTATTTTATTCTCTTTCTTATTTACACTTCCAATGAGTAAAATAATCAGTGTCTTCCTGATTTCTGTGCAGACAGAAAAACAGATTTTTGAACTATCTCTTAATCATCCCTACTGATTAATGCCTGCACAAGGCAGCATTTAATATGCAAACAGATCATTGTAAATCTGGGGCTGGGTTATAAATGCAGATTTAACTGGGTTTTGCCATCACTGGGATGGAGTGGAGGAGCCTGGGGGCGTGTTCTTGTTCTGCAAACAGCTTCATCCAGACAATGGCTTTGAATTGTTCTGCTGTGGTTGGAGAAGGGAGGACCGTGGCCAGGAAGATTATCTGGTCATTAAAGCTTTTCACCAGGAATGATGGGCCTGGTTCTATTCCTGGTGTTGCCTGGCAGCCCATGACCTCAGGCAAGACATCCCTGTGCTTCCCAAAACCTCTCTGTGCTTCCCAGGACATCGGGCTCTTCCCTCACTTACTCTTGGGAACGGGGGGTTGTGCTCAGAGGGCCTGGTGCTTCCCGTGGACATCGGGCTCTCCCCTGACCTCCTCTTGGGAGTGGGGGGTTGTGCTCAGAGGGCCTGGAGCTCGCAGTGATGGTGCCCTTGGTTTTTTCAGGATGGCCCCCGAGGTGGCAGCGGTGGAGAAGAACGGGGGGTACAACCAGCTGTGCGACATCTGGGCCGTGGGGATCACGGCCATCGAGCTGGCAGAGCTCCAGCCACCCATGTTCGACCTCCACCCCATGAGGTTTGAGACCTGTGGGGGGGCTTCTTTGTCTCCAGGACCCTCTTCAATCCCAGCAGGAACTGTTGGGATTCAGTTTAACCTTCCCTGTAGCTCAAGGGCTGGAAACTCACGCTGGGATTCCTTCATCAAACGTCTCCCTCCTGACTGATCCCTGCCTGGATCAGTCTGGAGCTAAAAATCTTACATTTAGAATTGAAAATATAACAAATAATTATAATTTCAATTATAATTGAAATGAAATTATTTTCAAAATTTTAGTGTCACCTGGGCTAGTGGAAGGTGTCCCTGCCCATGGCAGGGGGTCGGAATGAAATGGGCTTTAAGGTCCCTTCCAGCCCAAAACATTTTGGGATTCCATGATCAAGAATCTGATTAAGAACAGGCACAGATTTACTAGTGATAGCAAACCACTGGAGAAGCTGTAGCCTGAAGTTTAGCAGGATTATGGCACTAAAAAGATTTTATTTAAAGATAAGAAAATCAACAGCTTCACTGTATCTGTCTTTTAACACAGTGTAGACTATAATTCATTTTCACCAGTATGTTTCTCACCATAAAATATTGAAATGCTTAGATGCTAGGATGAAATTAATTATTTTCTTTACCATATAATAACCTCGTTCTTTTTTTACCTCCAGGGCTCTGTTTCTAATGTCAAAAAGTAATTTTCAGCCGCCAAAGCTAAAGGAAAAAGCAAAATGGTAAGTGGAACTCTTTCCTTTGTTCAGTATTTTGTTGGAACAAGATGATCTCTAAGGTCCCTCCCAACCCAAACCATTCTGTGACTCTATGATTTTGTAGATAATGGGAAAAAACTATTTGTCATTAGTGAAGGAGGGACCCTTCTTTGGGGCTCTTTGTATGTTCTAGGAAGGAAAATCATTTTTATCCTTTCTCCTTAATTCCTGTCAGGGCATTTGCCTGATAGGAATGGTTTCATCCTTTCATGGTTTCTTTAGCCTGTGATAAATTCCTGATGCTATGCTTGGCTTATTTTCCGTGCCAAAATGTTTTCCATGCAAGCTCCATGAATCAAATGGGTTTTTTCCTAATTTGTTAATTTGGAAATGTAATTATTCAAACCTGAGATGAAGTACCTGGACAACTTTCTAATTTATCACGCCCTTTTGTGATCTGTTTAGTAAGTGTCTTAAAATCAATAATATTGAAAAATTAAACATAACTCCTCATTTTTCTTTTCAGGTCAGCAACATTCCATAATTTTGTCAAAATAGCACTTACAAAAAATCCAAAGAAGAGGCCAACAGCAGACAGACTCCTCTCTGTAAGTGACATTTAGTGGCAGCAGGAGGAGATCTCTTGCTTCAGTGAGCAACAGATCAATAGGAAACCCAACTGGAACCGTTTTCTTTAATTTTAAAACATGGGTGGGGGAATCTAAAAGAGGGAGGTGTTGGTTATCTGTAAGGGAGTGGCAGGATTTTGTTCAGTAGAGGGTTTTTGGAAGGAACAAGTACAGAAATGTGCTTCAAGTGGGTGTCTCAGCCTTGTGCCTGTGTGGACGTTGGCCCTTCCTGTCACCCAAAAATTTAGTTGTTCATAGATCTCTGCTTTCCTAAACTGAAGGAAAAAATGAAGTTAAAGTGTAATTATTTCTTCTTCTCAGAGCTTAATTTCCAGTTTACAAGTGGCCCAGAGTGTGGTGTTTATGGAGGGGTCAGAAAGTCCAGCCATTAAGGAGTTATTAAAATAATAGTTGAGCCTCCAGAAAGCAGAAAAAAAATCAGTAACATTCTACATTTGATGTCTGCCAATGAAAGTTACCTGTTAATTGCATATCCCAACCTTCTTTTCTGTTCTTTTCTGTGGTTCCAGCATAGCTTTGTGGGGCAGCCTGGTCTGTCAAGGTCTTTGGCAGTTGAGCTGCTGGACAAAGTCAACAACCCCGACAACCACACACACTACAGCGAAGTCGACGATGATGATTTTGAGGTGAGAACATCCTCTGTTTGAGGTAAAACTCCCCTTGAAATGCCCTGCTTTGCTTTGGGGAAGGTGAGATTGCAGCTTGAACAGCGTGTGGCTGCAGCAGCTGCTCCTCCTCCTCCTCCTCCTCCTCGTGTGTTTGGTTGTTGTTGGAGATCCCAAAGCGTTTCCAGCTCTTCTCCCCTCTCCCATTCCCAGCCTCACTCCGTCATCCGCCACACCATCCGCTCCACCAACAGGAACATCAGGGCAGAGAGAACAGCATCAGAGATAAACTGTGAGTTCCTGGGGGGCTCTGCCCCTTTTTTTGGGGGGGGGAAGTCTGGTTTTGGGGGGGGGATCCTTCTGGAGGACGTCGGCGGCGTCCTTTTGTTCTGCGCTCTGCAAAACCTCTTCCCATTTGGAAAGCAAACCCAGGAGAAACAACTTCCTGCCTGGGAATCTCCAGTCATAGCTTTTCAACCCCCAAATTAATATTAATGCACTTAAGTTGAAATTTTGAGGGTAGAACTGGGTTTCCTCCAGGTTGGGACAAAAGAGTCTTTCGTGGCTCCTCTGCATCACGTACATCGCACTTCTGGGAGACTTGCTGTTTCTTTCTTCCCTTTCACATGCATTTAAAAGTGGCACGTGGTTAAAATAGTTACATTTGAGTGTGCCTTCGTACAGTGACTTGGTATTTACCTTTGGGCTTTCTTGTGGGTTTCGTGTGTGCAGGTTTAAGCGTTCAGACAACAAGGCTGATGTTTTACGGGCAAATTAAATGTTGTGTACACAATACTTAGATCTGTTACAACATGCATTTCACTGTAGTAAGCACTGAAAGAGCCCCAGTGCAATGTTGTGTGTATTAATTATGAAAATGTGATGTTTTGCAGTTGATAAGCTGCAATTTGAGCCCCCTCTTCGGAAAGAAACAGAAGCTCGGGATGAAATGGTGAGGACAAGTTTATTTTTAACTTAATTTATTAAAATCACAGTGGCTTCACTGTTTTATGGTTCAGCTCTTAAGCAGCTTGCTGGAAAAATGTCTTTTAAGTTCCCTAAGTTCCCTGGTTTAGGTTCCCTAAAGTGATCCTTACTGAGTTTTCACCATAAATTTTTGCTTTCCTGTTACTTGATCCTGACATTCCACCATTTCCAGCTGCTGCTTTGAAGTCTTAAGAAGAAGAAAAATTGCTTCAGAGATTGTAAAATGTTGTTTCACTTTGGAATTTGATTTTACTGCTTCTGGATCGTTCTGCGGGGCTGGGGAACCTCCCAGGCCTTTTTGTTTGTGGTGGATAAGGTACTTTAGTTTGACAAGGGGGTGTTAAAAAATGACAATTTCTGCATCTCCAGGTCGTGGCAGCTGGCAGTGACTTTGCTTCACACTGGAATCCTTTTGTCGATGGTGGAAGCAGCAAGTAAGTACAGAATAAAACCAGCTTTTATTTCTGTCACTTGATGTGAAATTACACTGAAATTGTGGTGGAAACATCAAACCATAAGCCCTGATGGACTTTAATGTTCATGAATTAAGGAGATGTTACCCAGTGTGAAGTTCTCCTTCTGCAGATGGTTGGTCAGTTCTCTTGGAGGATGAGTTTTAATCTCTTGTTTGAAGTTTGTAGGTGGCAAGTGAAGTGTAAATGCACGAGCAGGACTCTGACATAACACAGCCACAGCCAGTTTGCTGAGGCAGAGCTGGTGACCTTGCAAAGGGCTGAGTTCAGGATCCTGCTCTGGCCTCACACTTCTCTTCTGAGCCGTGGCTGTGGTTGTGACATCCTGTGACAAGGCCTGTTCACAGCCCTGAGCTCGAGAAAGGGAAGGAGAGGCCAGCTCTGAAGGTTTAGTTCTACCAACAGTCCAACTGCACAGCTCCTCCTGCTCCGGGGCTGTGATCAGTGGGATCTGGAATTCACTCATGGGGTGTTTTGGGGTGAAGTGTTTTAGGCAAAGATGTGCTGTAGCTGATCTCCCCCCTGGATAAAGCAGGTCTGAAGTACAGGAGCACAACTCTGTCCAAGTTGGGATTGAATTTATTATGGATGTACCTTCCTTTTGCTGCAAACCAGGGGATCCTGCCTTTAAAGGCACTCCCTGGATTTGCAGTGAGGAGTGTGGAAGTTCAGTGATGCCAAGTGATGCACAGGCATAGGGAAGGGTGCTGTTTGGGCTGAAATAATTTCTCAGCTAAAAGAGCTTGTTTCCCATCTTTATTTGGAGCTGAGCAGCAGACAGTGGATTTCTTTGGCTTGTTTTTTGCAGATAAAGTCTTGCATAAGCTGTCAGCTGACACTACAGCCCCCTGGAAAGCTCATGGGGGTGTGGAGTGTGCCAGGATTTGAGTCTTTTGAAGTTCGACCTGGTTTTTTGTTCTCAGTCTCATCATAGGAGGCATTTGGGGGGCTCTGGGCTCTGCCTCTCCCTGCCCAGGAAAGCCAGGGACTGTTTTCCTCCCCTTCCTCCCTCTCTGGGGTTGTTTGTGTGACCCTGATGAGCTGAAGCCTGGATTTTCTGCAGACAGCTGGAATCTGCAGGGTCGAGGAGCAGGGAGGGAGGGAGGGAAGCTCCCCCTGGCAGAGGGACTCAGTGACTTGATTCTGTTCCTGTGGCTTTGCCTGTGCCAGGCTGTGTTAAAGCACAATAACTGTGGCCATAGCCAACCTTTCCAGGGCTATAAATGAGTACATGGACACGGATCCAGCGTTGGGAGGAGGACAGGCAGGACACTTCTGGATGGTGAATCCGTGCTGCTTACTTGGAAACCACTTCCAGCTGGAAAGATAAACAGGAAATGCATAACTCCTCTGTCCCAGCAACTCTGAGTAATCCCAGGGATGGCCAGAGAGGATGTTTGCTGGGGGGGGGTCCTTGCTTTTCATGCCCTTTGGCTTTTATGGAGTGAGTGGTGATTGATCTTCAGCTCAGGAATTACTTGACTGGAAAGGAGGAATACCAGGATGTGTTACCTGCTGATCAAACTTATCCCTTGTTTTTCTCAACGTGGCATTTTAAAATTCCTTTTTTGTATAGATTTTCTGCATTATGGAGGTGTTTTTTATTTATGATTTTCATAAAATCCCAGAATGGCTTGGGTTGGAAGGAATCTTAAATCCCATTTCATCCCAGCCCCTTCCACTATCCCAGGCTGCTCCAAACCCTGTCCAACCTGGAACACTTAGAGGGAAGGGGCAGCCACAGCTTCTCCAGGCAAGAAGAACCTTTCAAAATGAAAGACTTTTTCTCTTTTAAATTTTTTAGTAGTTCCTGTTGGCAGTTGCTACTTTCCCTCAGAAATGACTTGCAGGGAAATTTTACATTAATCCAAACTTTGCTGGGTTTTCTTGGTCATCACCCTTTAAAGACCCAACTTGAAAATTGCCATTTTGTAAAATTTTATCAGGTTTTTTGTTGGTTTCAAGGTTATATTTTCAGTGCTGCTTTGATCCTCTAGTCACAATTCCTTTTTCTGCTGTCCCTGGGGTAGCTTTGAAACAAAAATTCCCACTGTAGTGGGAAACAGTCTGTGTCTTTTGTATATATATATATATATATGGAAACTTCCCTTTAAAAGGCTTTTCTCCATTTGTCTCCCAGTAACTTCCTCTGTTGTTTTTTTTCTTCTTTTATGTCGTACTGTTGTTAGACATGTCAATAATATTTAAAATAGCAGGTAGGGAAAAGAAAGCTGATGGTGTCTGGTGTGGAAGAGAGATCCAGCGATTTTTGGGGGGTAAGGGGAAGGAAAGGACCAAACTGAATGGAAAAAGGTCTGAATAAGAGAAATGTTTGTTTTGGAAAAGGCTGTTGTGAAACTCAGTGACATCAGGGATGGGTTTAGTTGCACCTTAGAGCAGAGCTCTTAATTGTATAAATATTTTACCTTAGGGGACTGCTCACAAAATTTGGCGATGGGAGTGAAGATGTTGAAGAGTGAGTGGATCTCCTTCCTGCACAGTTGTGTTTGCTCCAAAACCTCTCCCCTCAAACTGCTGCAGCAGCTTTGCTACTCACCATTAACTGAGGGCTGGCTCCTCTCCAAGCTTCACTCCTTCCCTGATCCTCAGGGGAATGTCCAAAGCCACGCTTTCCCTCCTTGCTCTCCTTCCTGAAGTTATCTCAGAGTCCATATGGAAGTGCCTGACACTCTAAAGCAGATTTTATGTTGATTAATCCATCAGCCATGAGCCAGGCCTGGCTGGGACAGGATGTGCAGATAATCCTGTAGAGCTCTGGTGCAGCTCCTCTGGTGCCCAAATGTTTGATTCAGAGTGAAGGCTGCAAACTGGAATCCCAGCATTCCAGAATGGTTTGGATTGGAAGGGATCTTGAAGCTCATCCAGTGCCACCCCCTGCCATGGGCAGGGACACCTTCCACCAGCCCAGGTTACTCCAAGCCCCATCCAACCTGGCCTTGGACACTTCCAGGGATCCAGGGGCAGCCACAGCTTCTTTGGGCAACCTGTGCCAGGGCCTCCCCACCCTCACAGCCAAAAATTCTTTCCCAATATTCCATTTAACCCTGCCCTCTGGCAGTGGGAATCCATTCCCCCTTGTCTTGTCCCTCCATCCCTTGTCCAGAGTTCCTCTCTAGCCTGAGATCCAGTTTCTGAATGTATATTTATTTACTAACTCCAAATCTCCTTCCCCACAGAATGCTCTGTAACAAGTAACATTGGCATTTATGAAAGAACACGAGTATATCCCAAACCAACACTTCTAACGAGATTAATGTGCTTTTCCCCTGCTCTTGGACTTCCAGTTTAACCCTGTGTGTGCAAAGCTCTGATCTGCCTCTTTTTTGCCTCTACATGATCTTATTTCCAGTCTGCCTTGTCAAGTAGTTCTGGTTTTCATTCTGGTTTTGGTTTAACTGAGCCAACAACTGCCCTTTCCATTGCAGGTCGACACTAAAGCGAGCGGGGCCACCTCCGCTGCCTCCCAAGGTGAGAGGTGTGGGATTCAAGGGGTTTAAGCAGCAAACCCTAAAACCTGGGCAGCCTGGGATGGCCTCCTGTTCTGCATTCTGCCTCTGATTTTCCATCAGGGAGGAACACCTCTGGAATTATTCTGCTGTCAATTGTCTTTATTTTATAGAATCACAGAATGTGCCGAGTTGAAGGGACCCCCAAGGATCATCCAGTCCAACTCCTGGCCCTGCCCAGGACACCCCAACAATCCCACCTTGTCCCTGAGAGCGTTGTCCAAACCCTCCTGGAGCTCTGTCAGCCTTGGGGCCGTGCCCACTGCCCTGGGGAGCCTGTTCAGTGCCAACCACCCTCTGGGGGAAGAACCTTCTCCTGAGATCCAACCTAAACCTCCCCTGACACAGCTCCAGCCCTTCCCTGGGTCCTGTCACTGGACACCACAGAGCTTTTGTGAAGCCTGAAAGTTCACACACTTTTCAAAGGCTGATATTTTTTTTAATGTAGAAAGTCTGACTTGAATGAAACTCGTCTGAAGTTTGTGCTTCCCAGATGCCATTCCCAATTCCTTGTATTTCCCAAGTAACCATCACCTCTGGTTTCTTGCAGCCGAGAATAAACAGTTATCCCGAGGAAAACCTCCCAGATGATGAGAGATGCCAGACAATAAAACATTTCCCAGACTCACAGAACAGAGCCCCACCAGCCCACAGGAGACAGAGTATCCCAGTTTGTGGGCTTCAGGCTGATTCCAGCCCCATTGGAATGACCAGCAGCATCAGCAGCCCTGGATTGCTCACAGCCAGATACAGCGACCTGGGTAAATACCTGACCTTTCCTGAAGGTGACTGGCATCCTGGAGAAGGAATTGCTTCCAGAGCCAACTATTTGCAGAGATAATTTTTTAACACAACTGATCATGAGGGGCAGCTTTCCTTTATCCTTGTGTGCTGGTTCCTATTAGAGCCGTGACACATGGTGGGAATGTTCTTCCCGAAACAAGGACCCTGAGCCAGCCAATCCCATTAATGTGTGGCCTGCAGGAACAGGAGAAAAACAATGAATGCCACAGCTTTATTCTCAGTGGAATTTGGCCCAGGGACTGTTTGGATAATGGAAAGTGTGTAACTTAGCACGGACAAGAGCAGCCAGTTGTCCTGGGAAGGTTTCAGCTACCTGGGATGTGGATATGGAAGTGTCAGAGCTCACTTCTCCACTCCTGCTGGGCACAGGGGAGAAGAGATTTTCTGTTGCACTGGGTCAGATAAGCTACAAAAGGTGTCTGGGCTTCTCTGCAGGCAATGGGAATGGGATGCTGAAACTCATTGAGGAAAACGTGGAAGGATCCGGACAAATCCCTCAGCTCCCACGGAAAA
The DNA here is from genome assembly GCF_003945595.2 of Pipra filicauda. Classification (NCBI taxonomy): domain Eukaryota; kingdom Metazoa; phylum Chordata; class Aves; order Passeriformes; family Pipridae; genus Pipra; species Pipra filicauda. The sequence continues at coordinate 809,835 of NW_024104652.1, read as the reverse complement.
AGGAGAAAAGAGATTTCCCTGTAGGTATTGTGGCTCTGGGGCTGATCTGGCTGTGTCAACAGGCTGGTTTTGTGTCAGCGTGTGGGAGGTGTTTTATGATCTTTGTTTCTTCCCACAGAAACCAGCCATCAATGGTTTGCCTCCGACCCCGAAGGTGCTGGTAAGAAATCCCGTTTGCACTGGGAGTTATCAGAGCCTCCTCTCTCCAGTGTCAGAAGGTTTTTACTGGAATAAGGCACCAGCTCATCTGGGGGGATTTTCTGCACCTCACAGCCAGTTATTTCTCCTGTGCTGAACACACAGTATTTGTTCCCTCTTTTTAAAACCTTCCTGTCACTATTCAGTCTGGATGTGGAGGGTTGGAGGCTTCCCTGGCTCCCTGAGTCGTGATCTCTGCTTAGGAAGAGAAATGGGGAAAGGTGGTAGTGATGGGAGGGCGTCACTGCTTCAATTCCTGCTTGTTTTCCCTTCATTGTGCCATTTATTTAAGCATTTAATACAATTATAAGTACAATTATAGAATAATTTAGGTTGGAAAAGCCACCACTAACCCACGTCCCCATGTGCCGCATCCACACGGCTTTCCAATCCCTCCAGGGTATATTGTTCTTACCCAATAGGTACTTGAAGTTGTTGATATAATTTCGACCCCCTTTTTACATTTCTTAATGTATTTGGAGTCTACAAAAAGCTTTGGAAGGCTGTAGCTTTTGGGGAAGGTCCCAGTGTTTTGCATCCAAGCATTTTAGGGGAAGTCTGTGTGTGGCGAGGGAGAGCAGTGGTGTCTGCAGGTGTCTCTGAGTGGCCAGGTGCCAGAAAATAAACTCCTTATACTCTGAATTCGTTTCAGGTTTCAGTTTTGGTGTCTTTCAGATGGGAGCATGTTTTTCCAAAGTCTTCGATGGTTGTCCTTTGAAGATCAACTGTGCAACATCGTGGATACATCCAGATACTAAAGGTGAAGTTATTTTAGGATTGTGTTCAAAACCTGCCTGTTGTGTTGCCAAAGCTTGGGAAATAATCAATTTGTAAAGTTATTTTAGTTTTGCCTTTTAAACCTGGTGATGAGCTTAGGAAATAATCCACTTCTCTCCATTTTTCAGACCAGTACATCATCTTTGGCACAGAAGAAGGGATCTATACTTTGAATTTGAATGAACTTCACGAGGCAACAATGGAACAGGTGAGTTTTGGGGGACTGAACACACAGAATAGATTCAGGGATATTATGGAGCAATGAAGTTTGGCATTGGAAGGAAAAGGCTCTGTGGATTATACTGATTCACATCAAAGCCAGCAAGGGAAGTCTGAAAATTAATAGTTCCTTGACCTACCTGAATTTATTGTTGCTGCCAGATCTTCCTTCTCCTTGGAGAACTGATTCCCTGCCCTTTCTCCCTCCACCCCATCCCCACTAGATGGCACATTGCAGCTCCTCTGGATGCTACCAAAGCCCTCACCCATTCACTTCAGCTGCTGTTTTTATCCCCAGTAAACTTCTCCTGGGCTCTCTGACCCTTTCCAAAGCCACTTCATCTATTCCTGGGGTTAAATTTGCTTCTTTAGGGTCAGGAGTAGCAGGATGTTCTTGGAATCTCTTTCCATATATGCTTTCCTAATTTATTTCACCTAACAGTCTTCTGTGGCCTCTTCCACATGCTTTTTTATATCACCTTGAAAGGTTTTGGCTGTGCCAGTGGTGTGTAGGGAGACCATTCAGTGCATCCCAAAATGAAAGTTTCCTTTTCCATGAGAGCATTCCAAGCTGGCAGAGCTCAGGTGTGACCCACCTCAGACCCCAGAGGCTTCTGCCACACCACTTGTTTCCACATTTTCATTTATTCATTTCATTTTCTCCCCTCCAAATGCACATTTTGAACTGCTTGTTCAACTTCTAATTGTAATTGTATCCTCCAAAGTGCTTGGCTGTCTCTCCAAGGTTAATATCTCCCAATTCCAGAAGTATATTTTTATTCCATTTTTAGTTTTTCAGTGAAAATACTGAATAGACCCAGGCCTATTCTATTAAATAGCAAATTGCTGAGAGATACTTTATGTCCAGCCAGTTGTACCTTTTCTTTCTGAGATTCTTCTACCACATATTTTCTTATTTTGCTTGTGGAAGTGGCACAGAGGACAAAGCCTGTGTTATGGAATCATATCACAGAATCATGGAATGGTTTGGGTTGGAAAGGATTTGGAAGATCATCTCATTCCACCTCCTGCCATGGGCAGGGACACCTCCCACTATCCCAGGTTACTCCAAGCCCCATCCAGCCTGGCCTTGGACATTTCCAGGGATCCAGGGGCAGCCACAGCTTCTCTGGGCAACCTGTGCCAGGGCTTCACTGCCCTCACAGCCAAAAATTCTTTCCCAATATCCCATCTAACCCTGCCCTCTGGCAGTGGGAAGCCATTCCTGGTTGTCCTGTCCCTCCATCCCTTGTCCCAAGTCCCTCTCCAGCTCTCCTGGAGCCCCTTTAGGCACTGGAAGGGGCTTTTTTCTTTTCAAAACAGCTTAATCATTTGAAGTCCTTTTTTTTCTTATCAGAAATTTCTACAGCAAAACCTCTGCCCTTCTCCTGTCATCCTTATCCCTTCTTTTGTGGGACTCCTGAAGGCCATTGTTTACCATCACTTTTATCACAATTCCCTTTTCAGGAGTTCGTTCTTAACTTTAAAATCTCCTCAAATCCAGAGCAGCTGCCCTGTGAGTAACTTCTTCCCACTGGGACAAAATTCAGTCCCAATCTTCCACGGTCTGTCTGTGCACAGAGCAGCCTCTTAACACAGATAGCCAGGCAGGTACATCCCAAAAAACACAGAGGGTCCAAAACAGGCAATTAAAGGGAAGCTGGGACTTTCTCCAGTGTGGATCCCTGCAGGAATGGTGGTGGAGGTGGAGCAGGCAGAGAGATGATGGTTGGAAATTCCTGTGTGTTTCTATTAATGGAAATGTTTTTTCTTTTATCAGTTATTTCCCCGAAAATGCACCTGGCTGTATGTTATCAACAACACCTTGATGTCCTTGTCAGGTAGGTATAAAGAGAGGGGAAATTATTAAAATTATAAATAAAGGGGAATTATAAATAAATAAAGTCATGTTTCAGTACAATGTTGTTTGATCAGCCTGGAGAAGAGAAGGCTCCAGGGAGACCTCAGAGCCCCTTCCAGAGCCTAAAGGGGCTCCAGGAGAGCTGGAGAGAGACTTGGGACAAGGGATGGAGGGACAGCACACAGGGAATGGCTTCCCACTGCCAGAGGGAAGGGTTAGGTGGGATATTGGGAAGGAATTCTTGGCTGTGAGGGTGGTGAGGCCCTGGCACAGGTTGCCCAGAGAAGCTGTGGCTGCCCCTGGATCCCTGGAAGTGTCCAAGGCCAGGTTGGACAGGGCTTGGAGCAACCTGGGCTAGTGGAAGGTGTCCCTGCCCATGGCAGAGAGTTGGGACTGGATGATCTTTAATGTCCCTTCCAAACCAAACCATCCTGGGATTCTAAAGCAAAATCTGTGTAAATTTGAAGGAGGTGAAGTGACTGTGAAGTACTGTTGATCCAGCAGTGTTGCTGCTTGGAAATACTGATTCTCGGACAATCAGTTGTCCTGGAATGGGATATTCCCAATAGGAAACAGGCACTGTGGAATGGAGACTGATTATAGGACTGTGCCTTTAAACATGCAGGGTTTGTGTAACAACATTTCTATTGATTTATAGGTAAAGAAAATATCCTGATATCAATTGTTGTATAATTACAGCCTTCTAAAAATGTTTACATAACTGAAATGAGCTCTAAGTTCAATATTCATTCTCTATTCATTATTATTGTTGCCTTCTCTTATTTTCTTCATACTTGGACTTGGCCTCCCTGCTGCTCGTGCTCCATGTTTCCAGAAGGTAATTTTCCCTGCCTACATTTTCCTAAATGGTGCAGTTCTCCACTGGAGGGGTGGCTGTTGATGTCAACTGTGCTTTTCTCTCTTCCAGGGAAAACGTTCCAGCTCTACTCCCATAATTTAATAGCTTTGTTTGAACAAGCCAAAAAAACAGGATTAGCTGCTCATATTCAAACCCACAGATTTCCTGACAAAATATTACCAAGGTACAAACCTCTCACTTATAGACAGTTATTAATAAGTGAAAATAACCATAAATACTGTTGGTGCTTTTGAGTTTGGTGCATGAAGGGCCTTGACATCTCTTGCTGATGAATTTTTTGGTGATTATTATTCCAGGAAATTTGCCTTAACAACCAAGATCCCTGACACAAAAGGATGCCACAAATGCTGTATAGGTGAGCAGATGTTCAGCTTTGCTTTTTATTTTCCTGCCCATGGCATGTCTGAATAATAAACTTAGTTCTTTGTTCAGAAAAAAGGCTGAGTTGGGATTGTTCAGCCTGGAGAAGAGAAGGGTCCACAGAGACCTCAGAGCCCCTTCCAGGGCCTAAAGGGGCTCCAAGAGAGCTGGAGAGGGACTTTGGAGAAGGGCCTGGAGGGACAGGACAACCAGGAATGGCTTCCCACTGCCAGAGGGCAGGAATAGATGGGATATGGGGAAGGAATTCTTGGCTGTGATGGTGGGGAGGCCCTGGCACAGGTTGCCCAGAGGAGCTGTGGCTGCCCCTGGAACCCTGGAAATGTTCAAGGCCAGGTCTTATATACAATTTTAGATTAACTTAGTTTGGAAAAGGCCCTTAAGATCACCAGGCCCAACCATTCCCTCAGCACTGCCCAGCCCACCACTGACCCATGTCTCCAAATGCCACATCTCCCAGTTGTACCTTCACACCCTTAAAAATTCACATAAGGTACTTCTTTGCCACTTGGAGATCCTGTTTAGCTCATTAAAGTGTCCACAACAGCCACATTTACAAGTGATTCCTCAAGTCACCCTTGTCCTGTATCCAGCTGAGCTTAAAAAAACTCCCCCAAACCAGTCAGAGCCCCCCAGGAGTTATGAGCTTCCCATCTTTTCTGCCTGGGAATTGTTTTATTTCAATCCCAACCTGCCCCAGCTCACCCAGCCCCACGGAGAGGAGTCACAGCTTTTCTGCCCACTCAGTGTGTGGGCCCTGAGCTGGGACTCTGAGGATGCTGCTGGTTATTAATCACAATGGAATTTATCTGGAGTGTAGCACGATATTAACCACTGTGGATATTGGAATGGCAGCTAGTGGGAAACTGATGGAATGAAATGATCTTTAAGGGTCCCTTCCTACCCCAATCATTCTTTCATATGTTTTTATAACGCTATTTCTTAACATATTTGCAAAGGTACCTGTGTAGAGTTTTTTCTGACTACGCATTGAACTTCCAGGACTTTAAAATTACTGTTTTCAGGGTTTTTTTTTTTTGTTTGTTTTATTTTTTGCAGTACGAAATCCATACACAGGCCATAAGTACCTTTGTGGTGCGTTGCAGTCTGGAATTGTTCTACTCCAGTGGTATGAGCCAATGCAGAAATTCATGTTAATAAAGGTAAGGATTTACTTGTAGTTCAGTTTAATAATTATACAGTTGTTGAAATAACCTTTCCAGAGTTTGTCATGGAAAGTACGTCCCGGTCTGGTGCCATTTGTGGGTTGTGAGCACTTGAAAAATCTGACTTGACACGTTTTGACTCAGAAAACCTTGTGACTGAAGTCATGTAAGTCATTTAAAAGTCATTTAAGTGCTGGATCAAGCCCAGCACTCACAACAGCAGAACATCATCCACCTCTGCCCAGCCTGATGTTCATGCAGTGAAAAATTCTGTATATTTATACTTTGTGCATGTTACTGTAGATTTGTTTCACTGTAAAATCAAACTTACAACTGCCTGATTATGGTTTGTTTTGTTTTTTTTTCCCCCAGCACTTTGATTTCCCCCTGCCAAGCCCCCTGAATGTGTTTGAGATGCTGGTGATCCCTGAGCAGGAGTACCCCATGGTGTGTGTGGCCATCAGCAAGGGCTCAGAGCCAAACCAGGTCGTGCAGTTTGAGACAATCAACCTGAACTCGGCGTCCTCGTGGTTCACAGAGATCGGGGCAGGTGAGGCTGTCTGACCATCTCCCAGCCCTTGGATTCTCTGGGAATGTTGGATATGACTCCTCAGGAGTCAGCTGGAAAAGCTTTGGGCTTGGCAGCTTCTCTACCCAGAGCAGATCCCAGGTTTTTAGAACCTGAAGGGAACCTGCAAGAAAGGTGGAGAGGGACTTTGGACAACGGCCTGGAGTAACAGAACAAGGAGGGAATGGGTTCAAATTGACACTGAGCAGGGTTAGATGGGATACTGGGAAGGAATTCTTGGCTGGGAGGGTGGGGAGGCCCTGGCACAGGTTGTCCAGGGAAGCTGTGGCTGCCCCTGGATCCCTGGAAGTGTCCAAGGCCAGGTTGGAGGGACTTGGAACAACCTTGGCTAGTGGAAGGTGTCCCTGCCCATGGCAGGGGGGTTGGAATGAGATGAGCTTTAAGGTCACTTCCATTCCCAACAATTCTATAATTCCATGATTCTCTGTGTTCTTGTGCTGACCCACCCACCTCAGTATAAACTGTCCTTGTTTAAAAAACTTCCACTTCAGACACACTTTTTGTTTTCTAAACCTCTTTAAACACTAACCAGACCCTGCTGATTGGGTTCTCCTTTGTGGTTCCACACTGTTGCCTGGGATCAGTCTTCCTGCTCTTTCCCCTCCTTTCCTGTGTAAAGAATCCAGAAATGAATTCTTGTCCATCCTCCAGCCCTTGGGGGAGGTTTGCCATCTTCAGCTGGCTTTTAGTAAGCCAGGATTTGGGTTATCTTCACAACCTGGCTGATATTTTGCATCTGCTTTTCTCAGCTGCCCTTGTTGGATATCCTTTTTCACCTTTAAAGCTGTACCAACAGCTTCATTAATAAAAACCAGAAAAAAATGCTATGAAATCCTATTAAATTTAGCTTGGTATCAGCACAATAATCTTTCCAGATGTGGATTTATGAGAAAGGAGCATTTTTTTTAGGAGTGAGAATTCCCTTGATGGTTCCTTTTGTTCATTATGGTGCCTCCCTGTGATGGAAGCTGTGCTGAACTGTAGCACAAAACGTATTTTATCCAGTCAAAGTAGTATTTTATATTAAATACCTGCTTTGAACTGAGGGGTTTGTCCTTCTTCCAGAACATTCTGGGATCTTGGAGCCTCAAAAATAATTCAGAGTAACAAACAGCACAGTGAAGAGTCTGTAGCTTTGGTGAGGGGGGGCTGAGATCAGTCTTTTATGTGTATAAAATGATCTGCTCTGTTTTTCCTCAGGCAATCAACAGTTGGATGCCATTCACGTGACACAGCTGGAAAGGGACACTGTCCTGGTCTGCCTGGACAGTGAGTAACACAATTCTCTTGGAAAACTTCCTACACCTCGTGCAAAACTTTTTTTGCCACAGTTGTTGAGCTGAACTCTACCCACAAGTTAATTTTTCCCCCTTCATTACTGATCTGTGTTGTGATATTTCCAAATAAGCTACAGTTTGGATAAGTGGAATTTCATTTTGAGTCTTGTCATTCCACTTTCTCTCCTCATATGTGAATCATTCTGTCAGTAGAGTCTAAAAACATGCCAAGTGCACAAAAAAGTTTTTTATATTTATTTTGAGAGAAAGATGCTCTTGGGTTCATTTTAGGCAAATACTGTAGATGTTAACTTGGGGTATTTCTTTGTGCCTGAAAGATTAAATTAGTATCTCTTACTTGAATCCTTTTCAGCAGTGGGTTTTAATACTTATTTTTCTGTTTCTCTCGAGAATTTGTGAAAATAGTGAATTTACAAGGGAAACTGAAGTCAAGCAAGAAATTGGCCTCTGAGCTGAGCTTTGATTTCTGCATCGAGTCAGTGGGTGAGTGATTTGCTTCTGTCTTGTCTCTCGGGGTTGAAGAACTCACAGGGGTGAGTGTTGAAAGACTGGCTGGTTTCTGGTCATTTCCATGGAACTGAGAAAAAAATTCGGGAAGGAGAAAGTGTTTTAGTAATACATAAATCTGTGTTAGTCTCCTGAAAGTTGGGATTTTATTTAAAGTGTAGCACAGCCATTTTTTAATAGTCAGGATCATAATATTTCAGTCTAATTCTTAGAGGACAAACTGCTGTCTTTAAATTATCAGGGGACAGGAGCCTTTGCTTCAAAAACTTGATTTGTGGTTGTCAGACAAGTATTTGTGCTGTAATAAACTCTTGGAATTATAGAATTAAATCACTCAGAGCTGGGAGTTCTGTGCTCCCTCTGTCCCTGAATGGAAAACTCCTCCCATTTTTCATACATCTATTTTGAAGTAAATATAATAATTCAATTTTGAATATATATCTACATATTAAAAATAGTCATATTTTAAAGTAAATATAATAATTCAAATATGTAGTTGGAATGGTGTTTATACCCTTCCTGGAGTTTTCTCCAGAATCATTAGGGGTACAAAGATCCAGGGAATAGGATGTGATGTGTGTTTTTCCTTTGCAGTGTGCCTTCAGGACAGCGTGCTGGCCTTCTGGAAACATGGAATGCAGGGCAAGAGCTTTAAATCAGATGAAGTAAGTGATCTCCCAGTGTCTCCAGGAAGGTTTAATTTATTCCTGTTCCTTATTTACCACTCGATCCTTTGGCTCCTCTCGCTCCTTCCCTACTGGCAATGCTTGTGCTCCAAGATCAATTTATCTGTTTCTCCTGGAGTTTGCACCAAGTTGCATTTGAATTTTATTTTCCATCCGACTGAGGCCAATAAATTTCATTTTGCCCCTGAAATGGATCTAAACATCTCCATTTTTCTCCAGGTGACCCAGGAGATATCCGATGAAACCAGGGTTTTCCGCTTGCTGGGGTCAGACAGGTAAATCACCCCAAAGAAACAGAAACCTTTTGTTTTATTTAAACCAGCTTTTCTAGTTCCCAGCTGGAACTGGCTTCCAGCCCACCACAGCTCTGTCTGTAGGCAGCAGGTGACAGGGAGAGATGAGAGATGCCCTTGGATGCTTGGAAAAGCCTGCTCCTGGCTTGGATTTTCCTGGCGAACTGTGAATTATCTTGGCAGCTAGTTAGTTAAAAATAATCTCTGCTGATCTCGAAATAGCAGGGCAAACTAGAACACACACAGGTTTTAATCACAGTGGGCTAAATTCAATCATTATCCATAATATCCAGCTGATTCCAGAGGTGGGAAGAGGTGCAGCTGCCTCCAGGTTTGGAACCTGAGCAGCAGCTGCCCCAGTCTCTGGGTTGGACATGTGCACTTGTGGGTTCAGTGCTAAATGTAGGAGTAGATAGGAATGAATCCAGAAATCAGTTCCAATCACAGAATCCCAGAATGGTTTGGGATGGAAGGGACCTTAAAGCTCATCTTGTTCCACCTCCCTGCCACGGGCAGGGACACCTTCCACTGGACCAGGTTGTTCCAAGCCCCGTCCAACCTGGCCTTGAACACCTCCTGGTCTTAAATCCCTGATCCATCTGGCTTTTGAACTGCCAAACCCCTTGGTTTGTATTTTCCATCTCTGTTCAGCTGGAGCAGGATTCTTCCCTGCCATTCCAGCAATGGGATGTGGTAGCACCTTTCTGCCTTGGATCACTCTAGAACTGGTCGGGTGCAGAGGTGCAGATCAGGGACAGAGGGAGTTAGGAGACTTCATTTGAAAACTCTTGAGGAAGGGAGAAAGTAGAGAGAAGTGTAATCCTAAAAACAACAGGATATTTTCCTAGGAACTGGTGCAGAGAAATGCAGGCATTTGGGAGGGAGAAGGGAGGGCAAAGGCCCAACCACATCAGCTGATGGTCAAGGTCCAGCATGGGATGGGGCAGTGGTCAGTGTGTGCTAAGGCAGGGAGAGACTCATTTTCCAGAGCAGCCCACAGGAATGTGACCCAGCAGGACACAGGCAGAGATGGGGTTGAGTGATCCCTGTGAACCCATCGGGGACAAATATTTAGGATGGAGGAGAATTGTTTGGGTTAGTGGCTGATGCTCATCACAAGATGTGGGAGGGATAAACATACTTGGGCTGCAGATCATGGAATTGTGGAATGGTTTGGGTTGGAAGGGACCTTAAAGATCATCCAGTTCCATGGCAGGGACACCTTCCACTGTATATAACATTGTAGGGATTTTATCAGAAGTGATGCTGCAAAACAAGGGAACTGCTTTAAGGAAAGAAACACCCGAGATATTTGGGAGAACCTCCAGGCTGTAGAAACCTGGGAGTTTGCTCCTCACACCCACGTGCTTTACCTTTTGCCACTAAATTCCTGGATCCTGTTTGTGTTTGGTTGCAGAGTGGTTGTGTTGGAGAGCAGGCCCACGGAGAACCCTCAGGCTCACAGCAACCTCTACATCCTGGCTGGACACGAAAACAGTTACTGAACAACGCCCACCCAACACAAATAACGGAGGGAATTTGCCTCAGGAGGAACAAAGGAGCGTTAGGAAACTGGAACTTGCCGTTTCTTTCCTTGACACCGAAGTCGTGCTGGTTTTTAGGGTGGGAATCAATCCATTTTTGCAGCTGGGAACAGCTGGTTCTGTCTCTTGCCACTGTGTGGTTGGTTATATGGAGTTTGCTTAATAAAAGCTGAGATAAAGAGCCCTTTACTCGTTAGTTGTAGGGAAACAGAGCCTTGAAACATGTTATGCAGTAAAGGTGCCATAAACTGTTAAATATTTTTCTTCCCTTGGATTTTCCTGTTAGTCTGTAGATATAGATCTAGTGCTGGCTGTTGCCCTGTTTTATACTGAGTCTTATTCTTAATAAAACAAAGATTTGTGTAGGAAGTGGAAGTATCTGCAAAGCTTTTTGGTTTGAAATCTGCCATTGGGTATGGCTTTGTATAATAGACTATTTAATCCTTATTTATTAATCTGCTGCTAGGATGGGGTAATGTCTCTAACTTTTAGCAAAGGAAGGTTGCAGAGCAGCTTACATTTTTGTTTTGTTTTTTTTTTTTACAATTGTATAAAGATTTGATTATTCCTTTTCCTTGTAGGGATGTAGTGCATTACTGAGGGGTGTGTTACCATGTCGGGTGATCTTGTAAAAAAAAAAGAAAATGCAGTTTTTGTACAACAAAGTATTTTGTACTGATTTTTCTGCCTGCAGAATTGCCATAAAAGGGATTTTTCTTACTTCCTAGACGTAGGGTGTGTGTACACAAAGTAGACTATTGATATCAGTCTTGTTGCTCCTGGGTGGGTGTGTACAATATCCATGTGTGTGTGTGTGTGTGCATGTGTGTGAAGTTGACTGGCAGTGTGTATTTTTTATATATATATATATATATTTATATATATATAAAAATGTACAAAATATATATGCTTTATTTTCATAAATTAGGGATAAGCCTTGTGAGGTGACATGGAAATTGCACCTGGTCATAATCCTTAATGAATGAAAGTATCATGTATCCGACTGCCCATGACGTGTAGTTTATTTATGCTATTCCAGAGGGGAGCCCATAGGGATAACTGAGGCTGTGCAGCATTCCAGCTGCTGCCAGACAGTGGTTTGGGAATGGTTATCTCCCCAGCTGGGTAGTATGAATAAACATGATTAAGAACCAGTATTCTATATCCAAGCTTTGATCACTTTTTCCCTCTTTTGTCACCGGCATTTTTTAACTTTCCCTTTTTCTTCCTCCATTGAAGAGTCACATCGGTTCCTTTTGTCTTCCTCATTAATTAAAATTCTTGAGGTACCATTAAATATAGACTGACTACAGGAGAGCATCTGGTTTTACTACCTCACATTACCCTGCTGGCTTTGATGTGAACATAGTCCTTGGGCAGGTGCACTAGCAGCTGATAAACATTTAAATTGAAGGTTGTGGGGTTTTTTTTTTAATGAAATGCTGCAGCAAACTGCTGCCTGTTCAGCTCCAGAGATCTGCTCCCCAGGAAGGACAGGCTGGAATTCACAGGTTGTTTTAACAGAGTAGTAAAGGTGTGTGACAGCTTGGAGTGCTTTGGTGCTGGATTGTCTGTGTTGGCATCAGGTTACGTGATCCATAATTTAACACCGAGGGAATTGTCTTGGCTCAGTGATGTTTTCTTGTTGCTAGAGACAGCGAGAGGTTTGTGTTTGGCAGGTCTGGAAGGGAAAACAGCCCTGCACACATTTAGCATTTTAGCCACTGTCATTCAAAACTAATTCTCGTTGACATCAAGTCAAGCTTTTCAGTTCTGGCACTGTGTCAAAGCTTCAGAAATAGTAAGTGTACAGATAAAACTTTAAAATCACACCATGGATTATGGAAAACGTGGTTTAAGGGTGGTCAGCTGGAATTGGATCAGCGCTATTAAAAGCAGGACATGTAATTTTTAATTCTGTTAAAGAAGTTGAGTTCTCTAGTACTGAAATTACTTCACAGGTAACAGTGACTGGTGATTAACCTCAAATGGTGCAACTGCTGGTCTACAGAGACTTTAAAACAAAAATTAAGACAAAGTGAAGCACCAGGTGTAGATATTGTAGAGCAAACATTTTTTTAATTTACCTCATTCACTGCAGAAGGTAATTTTGGCTTCATCTTTGAAAACACTTAAAGGAGATCTCTAAAAGACTAGAGAAACCTGTAAATAAAATCTGAATATTTATGGGGAATAACTGGAGTAAATAACTCTTAGGTCATGACACTGTCATGCAGAAATAACGAGCTGAAAGTATTTTTCTTTGAATGACACAAATGGCTTTGGTTTGCTGGATCATAATAAACTTAGGAAAGTCCTTGTTTAATCAAATCTTTTTTAGCTGTTGAAGCATTTCTAATGGCATGTTGTGAAATGCTTTATGCTGGTTTTACAGACAGTGGCATTTTTGGCATGATCTTCCTAGTGTAAAACCTCACTTGTATTCCTTACCACACAAGGGATTGGTGCGCTCCACAGCCAACCCGGCCAGTCTTGGTGACTCTGATTAGTATAATTTGCATTAGACTGTTTAATTTAGTCTGTTATTGTCTGTATCTTTGTTTTTGTGACATTTCAACCAGGGTTGGGAAAGCCTGGTGTGGGGGGATTGGGGTTTATGAAGCAAAAACTTGCCCAGCCCCTCGTTCCTCTTCCGACAGTTATCAAAGTTACTGGATGCACGAGGTCATGTATCCAACTTGAAAGCCTTAAAACAGGCTCCCAGTGCTCTTGGAAGTACTCTTGGAAGTACAAACACTATGTGAAGAGCAAGCAGCCTGTGGATTAATCTCTTTGGATTTCCTAACCGAATTCCTTGTAACTGAAAAATACACCTGGAATTGTGCTGCCGTCTCTTTAGAGAAGAAAGGTACAATGCATCAGTGAGCCACCGTGTCTCTGGATGAAAAGGACAAGACTGGGAGACTCTGAAATGTGCTTTTTTTTTATCTTGTTTAGTCGTTAGGTGTAACTGAGACTCTTAACTGCACTCGTTCAGTTTGTGTAACCAGGCTTTGTTCCACGGGAATTTCTGTTGCAGTTCAGTCTATGCCAAATAAACTGCTTTATTTGATACGGAGGGGTGGTGTGGTGACTCGCTGGGAACAATACCTTGTCAGAGAGATCTGGGGAGAATCCAGCTGGTCTCCAGGTTTTGTGGCCGTTGCGGGAAGGGCCTGGCGCCGCTCTTCTCCGTCCTCCAGACTGCCGGGAGCCACCCGGCAGCTCCCACGTGCAGCAGGTCAGCAGGAGGTCTGGGAATAGCAGGGGGGATGAGAAATAGGAATAGCAGGGGCAAATTCTTCCCAGCCCAGTCACTTGGGATCACCATGGATCCACTGGGGAGCCGTCTGGCTGGAAAAGCCGAGGCTGACTGCCTTGTGTACCTGTATCCCAGATCTTCAGGGATATGCTGAGGAGGGTTGTAAGTAATGGACTGAATGTTCCTTTGGACAACACAAAGAACTGGCAGTTACTGGTAAATAAATACACATCCACATTCCTCCCCTGCAGAAGATTGTTATCTCTGTGGGCAAATCTTGGCAGGCTGGGAGGTGAGGAGACTACACATCCCTGATGGATGTGGCTTGGGAAGAAAAATAATTAGGGGATCTTTGTCCTGCACAGAGTTGGGAAGCACCTCAAGAAAGGACTGGGGAGGGAGGAGGCATAGGATGGGGCAGGGTGTCCACACAGATCTCCAGATCTAATGTTGGAAGTGGTTATTGCCACAAAAGGCCACTTTCCTCAGGGGATGAGGGGAGGACTGAGGATACAGGGACCCGCAACAGGAAAGAGAATGGGAAGGTAAAAGATGGAAATGCTCTATAAAAGGGTCTGGTTGCTGGCAGGAATCCATCAGGTGACAGGCACCCGAGATGCTGGAATGGTGCAGGAGGAAGATGTTCCAGGAAACCTCCAGGTTTTCCGGAGGTTTTCATCCTTTCAGGAGGGAGGTGCAGGTGCTGCTTGAGGCCGACCAGACCTGTGGAAGGGTGTTCCCACTTTCAACCCTGCAGAGAAATAAGAGTCAAAACCAGAAACCCTCTGGAAAGGCAGAGCGTGGCAAGGACAACACGATCACGGCAGGGGGGTTGGGGCTGGATGATCTTTAAGGTCCCTTCCAACCCGAACCATCCTGTGGTTCTGTGATTCCATGACCATGGCGGGGGGTCTGAGGGGTCAGCCTGTGGCACCGGGAGAGGCCATAGGGATGGAACCCCCCACCTCTCTCCCTCCCGGGGACTGTCCCGGCCGTCCCGGTGTTCCCGGGGCGGTTCCCGAGGGCCGTCCCCGCCGGGGAGACACCCTCGGCCGCCGGGGAGACACCCCCGGCCCGCGGGCCCGCCCCGGCTCCGCCGCCTGAGCGCCGTGAGGGAGCGCGGCGGGGCCGTCCCGCGCCATGGAGCGCTACGAGAAGTTGGGCAAGGTCGGGGAGGGCTCCTACGGCGTCGTCTTCAAGTGCCGCAACAAGGACACGGGGCAGATCGTGGCCATCAAGAAGTTCCTGGAGTCCGAGGAGGACCCGGTGATCAGGAAGATCGCCCTGAGGGAGATCCGCATGCTCAAGGTGGGCGGCTGCGGGGGTCCGGAGCCCCGCTCCCGGCATGGGCTGTGCCCGCTGTAGGGAGATCGGGGCAGGGAGCCGGGGAGCCCTGAGGGAGCTGCCGGGGACGGGGCGTGAGGGGACGGGGGCTGGAGGGGAGCCGTGAGGGGATGGAGTGTGAGGGGGACAGAACGCTATGAGGGAACAGGGTGTGAGGGGACAGTCAGTGAGGGCAGCCGTGAGGGGACAGGGCATCATGAGGGGACAGGCTGTGAGGGGACAGTCAGTGAGGGCAGCCGTGAGGGGACAGGGCATCATGAGGGGACAGGGTGTGAGGGCAGCAATGAGGGGACGGGACTCGGGGGGAGCCGTGAGGCGACGAACTGTCATGATGGGACAGGTTGTGAGGGCAGCCATGAAGGGGACAGGGCATCGTGAGGGTACAAAGAGTGGGGGCAGCGCTGAGGGGACGCGGCCATCGTGAGGGGACGGGGCTGAGGGGAGTTCTGAGGAGACAGAGCGTCCTGAGGAACAAGGCGTGAGGGCAGCAATGAGGGGACAGGGCTGGGAGGAGCCGTGAGGGGACAGGGCGTCACGAAGGGACAGGCTGTGAGGGCAACCCTGAAGAGAGGGGGCATGAGGGCATCTGTGAGGGTGATGGTGTCTCCTGAGGGGGGAGAAGCAAAGATTCGGGTGCAAGGGAGCACCATGAAGCGCCCGAGTCAGCTTATCTGGGAGAAAGCCGGTGCCAGGGAATGGCCAGCGCACTTGTCCAGGGATGGCGATGCCAGGTGATCCTCCCCAGCCCAGGCTGGGAGAGTCGGTCCAGGACTGTTGGAACCGGTGTAAAACACATGGGCAAAAAGTGATCCTAAACAGCACGAGGAGGGGGACAGCCATGGGATGTAACTCTCCCAGCTCCCCAGTTGATAAATCTGCCCCAGCTCCTCCTTAAAATGCCCTTTCTGAGCCCCTGATCTTGGGGGATCCGCAGTGTCGGAGCCTGGCGTGCAGGAAGATCCAGCTGTGGATTGAATGCCAGGGGCTGTGCAGGCTCACACGTGGAATCAGGGCAGAGCTGACACCTGTGAGCCATGGCAGCACCTTGTCTTTGCTGATCCTTTCCTGACCTCTCTGTGAGAGCTCACCCTCACACAGAAATGGGTCGCTCCTTCACCCTCTATGTGTATTTTCCTGGTGAAAATAAAAGCACGGGAACATCTACAGTGGGTGACACCCCAGGTCTATCAAGCATGCAGAAATGAGGAGAGACCCAGGAGGAAGAAGGAGAGGGTGGAGTAGGGTTTCCTTTCACACTCCCAGCTTCTGGGCAAGGATTCTGGAGCCAAAGGTTGTGCCCGTTGCTTCTTGCTTAGGGAGCTGGGAGTCTGTCCCATCTCTTTTTTGAACTGTTGTGTTCATTTGGTCTCCATAGTTTCCTGAGGCTTTAGGAATGTGTTGTGTGAAAAAAATATTTCCTTTTATTTGTTATAAACTTGCTGCCAGGTGATGGCACACAGCACCCTCAGCTGTGTGTTCAGAGAAGTGGGAAGAATTTTTCACTTTCCACTTTCTCCAGGGTGCTCATGATTTGTCCACCTGCCATCCGGGAAAGCCCATCATCTCAGAAAAGCAGGATATTTGATTTTCAGTTAGATTTTGGGGAGAAGCAGCCTTTTTCTCCTATCCTAAGCGAACACAGGATGTGTGCTGTTTCATTTCAATAAACAGTGCTGGAGATGCATTAACATTTAAATTGTATTTAAGATCTGAAAAGGAAAACAATCATTGCTGAAGAAGACCCAGCTGGGAACTGGATCATCCTTTGGGATCCAAAGCTTGCATCGCTGCAGCCAGGCATGGCAGGATCTGTGTTGGGGCACTGTTGATTTTAACAAGTGCAGACATGCTTGGCTGTCTTTTCAGCTTTTTCTCTGTAAATAGTAACAGTTTGTTTGTTTTTTGAGATATTTACTGGCTTAGGCAACTCCTGTTTGTCAAAGATGCAGTAAGATTGTGTTTCATTGGTAAAAAATAAATCATTCTTCTGCACAGTAAATGGCTTGTAGAGAAAGGGGGTTTTATGGCCAGGAGTCAAGGGAGGGTGGGGGCAGTTTGCAGTCTTGAAACCATAGAATCCTGGAATTGTTTGGGTTGGTAGGGACCCCAAAGGTCATACAGTTCCATCTTCCTGTAGGGACACCTTCCCCTATCCCAGGTTGCTCCGAGCCGTGTCCAGCCTGCCCTTGGACACTTCCAGGGATCCAGGGGCAGCCACCTCTTCTCTGGGCAACCTGTGCCAGAGCCTCACCACCCTCCCAGCCAACAATTCCTTCCCAATATCCCATTTAACCCTGCCCTCTGGCAGTGGGAAGCCATTCCTCCTTGTCCTGGGATACTAGGAAGAAATTCTTGTCTGCGAAGATGGTGAGGCCCTGGCACAGGTTGCCCAGAGAATCTGTGGCTGCCCCATCCCTGAGAGTGTCCAAGGCTGGGTTGGATGGGGATTGGAGCAATCTGGGATAGAGGAAAGTGTCCCTGCCCATGGCAGGGGGCTGAAAGTGGATGATCTTTGGGGTCTCTTCCAACCCAGAGCATTCTGGGATTCCATGAACACATGAGGTGGATTGAGAGGAAGTGGAAGAAGCAGGAATAAAAATTCTCCTAGTTGACCCATCCAGACTGTGACAGTAAACGTGGTGAAGCTGAGGCCATGTGCTTCAGGGAAGCTCTTGCTTTCTGCCAAATGTGTGTTTGTTTGCCTGCTGCAGGCTCTTGCCCCGTGTGATTTCCATGGAGAGCTGCTTTTCACTGTGGTGCCCTCAAAGGCTGATCCTCACGGTGACTGGCACTGCCAGAACAGCCGTGGGCACAGCGATGAATTCGTTATCTGAGGCACTTGCTGCAGCCAAGCTGACTTACTGCCCATGGCCAGTTCCTAAAACAAGTACACGCGGGCTGAGCTGTAGCTGAGCTGGTGCTTCACATCGTGCTGTGCTTGTATAAAGGGTTCAGCTTAAGGAATTGTGACCTGCAGGCAAAATCCCTGTCCCCCACACCTTTACCCCCTGCAGGAAGTGAGCTGTCCATCCCCTGTGTGTTACAGCAACTCAAACACCCCAACCTGGTGAACCTGCTGGAGGTGTTCAGGAGGAAGCGGAAGCTGCACCTGGTGTTCGAGTACTGCGACCACACGGTTCTCCACGAGCTGGACAGGCACCCCCGCGGGTGAGTGGCCCATGTCCCCCTGGGAACATGGGAAGTTTCTCAGCCCCGTGCCCAGCACTTGCTCTGTTACTGTGGTTTGGCACTGACATCCCCAGGAATGGTGTGTGAGCCCGTGTGTGTCCCTGTGCAGAGCTGCTCTCCACGGAGACGGGAGCGCTGAGCCGAGTATTTGGGTGAGCTCTGGCTGGCTGGGGAGCAGCAAACCCGAGGGCTTGGGAGCAGCTGGTGTGTCGCTGCAGGGGTGTGCTGGGGGCCCCCAGCCCTCCTTCCACTGCTCCCCAGCTGTGCTGCACATCACTGCACACTGGGGCACATCACTGAGCACCCAAATACAGAATCACAGACTCGTGGAATTGTTTAGGTTGGAAAAGCCTCTAAGACCATCGAGTCCAACTAATCCAGCACTGCCAAGCCCACCACTCTAAACCATATCCCCAAGTGCCACATTTACATGGCTTTTGGATGCTCAGAGGGATGTGTGAGCTGGCAGGAATTCCCAGGAGCTGTGCCTGCACCTCCCTGCACAGCCCCAGTGAACTCCCTCCTCACACAGGCGCTTGCACCGGGTGTGAGCTCCACACGGGGTCTGTTCTTTCACACAGTGTAAATGACACTCCCACTACACACATTGTCCCTAATTACCCACGGTGACCTGCTGCTGTGGAAATGCTAAGCAGGAGTTCATAAATCATTTTACAGGCCTGGAGCTAAATGAGCTGCCTGCGGGAGACTGACTGGGGGTTGAGTAAACAAGAACCTGTTACTGCCTTTCTCCCCGATGTGGAGCTCGAGGAGAATGGAGCATGGTGACAGCACATGGCTTTGTGAGCTGGTGAGCAGCTGTCACCCCAGTTTGAACCAGTTCACCTGGAATCTGAAGGAGAGGATGGATAACCCTCCTTGAAGAAAATACTTCACATTTGCTTTCTGTTCATCCAAACGACTCCGGTGTGGATGAACACGTAACACAGGCTGCATACTTTGCTTCCTGTCTTTGCAGATGGTCCAGTCTTTTGTGGTCAGGTTAAGGTGGGTGGGCACACGCTGTTTCCAGACCATTTGACCAACTCCATCCCCTTGTCAGGCTGTCAGTGGAGCACTCCCATCATTCTGGGATGTTTCCGGAAGGAATCTCTAGCATTGCCACAGCAGTGTCAGCACAAGACCCTCAGCACTGACAGCACAAAGTGCCTTAGAGAAAAACCCAGGCTTGTATTGTTTTGGTTTAGTTTTTTTCTTTCTAATGAATCAGAAACTTTTCAACATCAAACACATGAAACAAAATGGTATTTGAGATTGAAAGTGCCAAGCTTGTCACCTCTGCCTTTCCTGGGGTTGTTGAAGATCCTTACAGGCAGCCAAGGAAGTTTAAGAACTGTTGCCCAGTAACTGAAAGAGAGGAGAGTGGGCTGGGAGGTATTTGCCAGCTCTGGGAGTGAAGAGGGGGGATCTAAACCAAAGCAGAGCTTTATACTCTTGTAGGAACATGCTTTCTCCCCTTATTTCGTCACCTCCCTGGACAATCAGTGCCATGACAGCATTGCACAGCTGTATCTATACCATGGGTTCTCCAACAGTTCCAACCCTGAGCAGTTACAGAGGCAGGAATGCCTGCTGGCATTTTGGGATTGCCAGGAAATGTGGATGCTGAACACAGCCATGGGACAGGATCTGACATTGCTGTGTGGTCACCAGTGGCAGGCCTGGCTGTGACAGTGGTCCCAGACACTGTCACACTGCAATGAACCCTTGTGTCTTGTTGCACTGACTGGATTTGGAAGTGTTTTCTGATTTCCCTGATGGTTTTGCTCAGAGATGCCTGTACAGTGTCAGCACTCAAAGGCCTCCCCTTCCTTTTCCCTGTAACGCTGAAGTGATTTTTAATGTCCAAAACACAGCTGTGTTTTTTCAAACAGGGTGCCGGAGTACCTGGTGAAGAGCATAACCTGGCAGACCCTCCAGGCCGTGAACTTCTGCCATAAACACAATGTGAGTGCCCTGAACAGCACTAACAACTGCTGGGACATGGCCTTGGGCAAGAGGGGGGTTCTGTTGGCACTTTCCTGATTACAGAGCTTTCATGGAATGCAATCAGATGGAATTTCCTGTTTTCAACAGCAAACACATCGGAAACATCAGTGTATACCCACAACAGCTGCATTTACTGTCACACAGGCCCCTTGAGTTGGCTGTCAAGGAATGATTTGCTCTAATGACCTTAGACAAGCTTCCAGGTGGAACAGGAATGTATCCCTGTGTATTCCTGTGCTGTGCATTACAGCTGATGCCCAGGAAACTGCCTTCCCAGCTCCTCAGCTGAGAGCTGAGCAAACTGCTGCTGATTTATCAGAAAGTCCTTCTGCTGACAGTCACAGGCCTTGAATCATGGCACCAGTTAAAAGATTTCAAAACTCAGACACAGTAAACCCCTTTCACAACCCCTGCTCTGCGTTCTGGAGGGAGACACGAGTTGTGTGCGTTTTAGTGGGAACACTTTGAGAAGCAGGGAAGGAGAAGGAGCCCTTTGGAGAAGTTCTTTAAGCAAACTTAGCTGTCTTTGTTTTTGTTCATCTGCCAATGTTTGAGATTTATGAGTGGGGCAGGAGATGGCCCTGGGATGGGTGTTTTGTCTTTGCTGGGAGAATTATGTCCAGTTGAGCCACAGGAGCTTGGCCACAGCTCTCTCCTGCTTCCAAGATTTGTTGGTTTGCGTCTTTTTTCCGTTCCCCTCAAAGATTTAATGGAGTTTTAGAGCAGAGGGAACAATGAGATGCTGCAGCCTGACCTGCTGTAGATCACAGGTAATGAGGTTTTATGCAGCTGCCCTTTTTGGAACTCCATGACAGTGGTTTAATAAGCAGCATTTCAGTCCTCAGGAGGAGACACAATAATTTACCACCAGCTTAAGGAGGAAAGTCTGAGGTGTTTGTGCTGAGGTGATGGTGTGGGAGGGATGACATGAGCGAGACCCTGGTGAGTTGAGCAGAGCAAAAGAAATGAAGGTCTCTGCTAGTTTGATCAGCAGAAATTCTTTGCCAAGCCCAAATTCAGTTGTTGTGAAGGTCAAGGTCACCTCCTAAGAATCACAGAATTGCCAATGTTGGAAGGGAGATCATCTTGTCCAGCCCTCACACTCAAGCTGGCTCAGCTAGAGCAGGCTGCTCAGAAACTTTTCCAGTCAGGGGTTGAATATTTCCAAGGCTGGAGGCTTCCCAGACTCCCTGGACAACCTGTCTGGGTGTCAGGCCACCTTCTCAGTTAAAAAAGATAAATTGCTTAGATTTAAGTGGAGTTTCCTGTGTGCTCAGTTTGTGCCCATTGCCTGTCTGGTGCCACTGGCACCACCAAGGAGAGCCTGGATTGGTCTCCTTTACTTCTTCCCATCAGGTATTTATCCACAGAAGCTGAGGATCCCAGAGCTGCACAGAGAGCTCTGGATGTGTCTCACCTGTGCTGAGCAGATCACTGAGCAGAGATCAGCACAGGTGAGGCCGAGCTCTTGCTGAGCTTTGCCAGCAGAATCATCTGCCAGGAGCTTCCCAGCTGGTTCTGGGAGCTGACTCCGTGTTGTCCAGGTGACACAGAGCTGTGCAGCTGAAGCTGGGAGCCTGCACAGAGTCTCATCCCAAGGGTGGGCTGTGGGCAGGTAATTGTCCTGCCTGACGGGACATGGATTTAGCTGCTGCTCAGAAACCTTTCCATCTCCTTCAACAGGAATGATTGCCTGGCACAATGTGCAGAGGGTGTGTGGATGAATTAAGAGGGTCTTTGTATGAGGGCCAGGTTAAATACTTGCTTCTAACCTTCTGTTTGCAGTGCATCCACCGAGATGTAAAGCCAGAAAACATCCTGATAACAAAGCACTCCGTCATCAAACTCTGTGACTTTGGATTTGCTCGAATACTGAGTGAGTGCTGCTACACACAGGATTTGTTAACACAGGAAAGCTCCACTGAAGTGTAGGATCAGCCTTTCAAACACTCACTTGTCTTTGCTTGATGCATCTGCAAAGCATCCTCTATAAAAGGCTGTTGTGTTTCCCCAGGGAAGCTCTACTAAAGGCTGTGTAGAGATCCCCAACCTTAAAGGAAGGAGTCCAGACACCACGGTGACAGGGATCTGTGAACAGCCTGAGCTCCCTGCTGGGGCAGCTGAGCTGCTGGGGTGCTGGCACTGGCACATGGAAGTCAGCCTTGGGCATCTTGGAGCTGCCCAGCCGTTGTTTATGCAATGCTAGAGACACAGCTGGAGTTCCCTGGCAGCCAGACCCCTCTGGCTGCCTCTGCAAACAATGGCTTCACATTTTCCTTGTAAATAAACCCCCTAATCTGGTTTATTTTAGCTCCTGTTCTGACAAATCACGTGGGCTCTGGGAACTGCCCACTGGCTGGTGCAGGGCCCTGCTGTGAGCTCTGCACGTTTTCATTTGGAGAAAAACACAATCCTGATTTTTGCCAGATCCAAAATGTTTCCAAAGTAGGGTCCTGTTGTGGCCAGTGACTCACCCCGTTCCTGCAGCCACTGCCTGCCCAGGAGGTGCCCCAACATGTGCAACAACTGGTGCATCTCTGCATCTCCCTGATCCCACATTCCTGTTTGTTTGTCTCCTCCCTGACCCCAACCCAGCCGGTCCCAGTGACTACTACACAGACTACGTGGCCACCCGGTGGTACCGCTCCCCGGAGCTGCTGGTGGGGGACACCCAGTACGGGCCCCCCGTGGACGTCTGGGCCATCGGCTGCGTCTTCGCCGAGCTGCTCTCGGGGGTCCCGCTCTGGCCTGGGAAGTCTGACGTGGACCAGCTCTACCTCATCCGGAGAACCCTGGGTGAGTGTCCCCCTTGGCAGGACTGGAGCTTTCCTCTGTCGTGGGAATCAGGAGTAGCCAGGAGGTGAATTTACCCCGTGGATCTCTCCCTGTAGTAGGTGTTGGCTTATTTGAGGCGTTCCTGTCCTTAAAAGGGAGCTGGTTTTTCCTGGCTCCCAAAGTACGGGGCTGTGGAAGCAGGATCATTGCCTGCAGACTGCCTGGAACCATCCCTCCACTCTCTTTAGTGGTGGCCTCTGGGAAGCTGAATCTGGTGCTGGGCAGACTAGGAAAGATGTGGGATGTGTTAGGTGACCACCAGACCTCCTGGTCCCTTGGGGTGGCTCAGTGACTGCTGAGGTGTCCCTTGGGTTGGGACAGCACAGGAACACCTGCCTCTCCTGCTGTGCTTCCCACATCTTCACCTGTCTCCATACAGGGAAATGAGGTGCCAGTATCAGAAAGGAATGTTTTGCATAAAGGTTTGAAAGATCCAGGTGTTTTTCAGCAAATCAAGCAAAGTGGTCAATGAATAGTTGGATTAAGTTCATCCCAGCTTTGGAGGTCTCATAAGCGTGGCCAGTGCCTGTGGATGTCTCTGTGCCTGGGAATGGGAGTGTGAAAATGTTCACACTTGTTCACAAAAATGTTCACAACCTGTCTGTTCCACGTGTTTGTCTTTATTCATCAAGGAATTTTAGGAGCCACTGCAGATTTATTTGTTAAATAAAAGACCCACTATCCCCATAACACTTAAATTAATCTGGTGTCATTGATTCTCTTTGATCTGAGTGTGTAACATCTGATTTCTTGCCTGGCAACGAACAACCCCCCACTTTTAATTGAAATTTGTTGGAATGAACTGAGAGTTGTAATTTTTACTGAGCAGTTTATAAAACTAATGGCTTTAAACAGATAAGCTCCTTAGCTAGAAAAATAGTTCAACACCGATTGCTTCATCCTCCAGAATCCATTAAAGCCACTGTTAGGCAGTTATAATTTATTTTTAATGGCAGGGTTTCAGCCAGAAGAGATTCCCATTGGATCCAGGTGCTGGACTGAGCAAAGCTCCTTGGTGGAAGCTGTGCCATTATGGGCGTTGGCATTTTACTGGCTCTTTGTTCTGGGTTTGATTTTAGCATTTTCCTTGCTCTGAGCTGCTCTAAGCTTCAAAAAAGCTGCCCTGGGGAAAAGCTGCAACGTGCTCCTGGTGGAGCTGCACTTCAGCTCTTTTCCATACAACACACTCAGGAGTGTCCAAAGAGAATTTCACCAGTATGAGTTAAATTTTCCTGAAGCTGGAACACTCCTGGCCCTGCCTTTCCCTCAGCACAGTCACTCAGTGTGGGATCACTGATGGCCCAAATGGACATTAGTTGTCACAGAAGAACATTTCCTCAGCTCACTTGGTGATATTCCATCTCTTTGGATGTTCTCTTGCATGGGATCAGCTTTGTTAGAGGATACAACCTTGTACTAGAAAAACAGCAAATGAATCCAAATTTCTTTTTATTCTTGGTCGAAGGGGATCTCATTCCCAGGCACCAGCAAGTGTTCAGCACCAACCAGTTCTTCAGCGGGGTGAGAATTCCAGACCCGGAGAGCATGGTAAGAGCTGCCTCCAGATGCAATTCCCTTGAGCCTGGTGCTAACCAGTCTCTCTTCCACTCTAATCCGCTCTGCAGTGCTAAGGAGACAGGGTGTTTGAACAGGGAAATGTTCCTGCTTCTTATTACCCACGTGCTGCCTGCTTTGGAAGTGGAGCTGGAAAAGCCTCGCTCAGCTTGACCAGTCCTTTGCTGCGCAGCGTTTTTCCCCAGTCCAAAAGCTTTGCCCTTTCCTTTGCCAGTGTGCACCAGGATATTACTTGGAGGTGGCTGAACCCGTCTCATGACATTTTAACTTCTACACTGTGTAAAGACAGTCAAAAAATTATTGATCTCCACCCCTTCCCCCCATTCCTGGTGGCGCATCCTCAGCAGTGCCAGGCCTGCAAGCACACGGAGTGAGGGAGGCATTTTGTGAGGAACGGGTCACATTGCTATGGGAA
This sequence comes from Pipra filicauda, assembly GCF_003945595.2. Lineage (NCBI taxonomy): Eukaryota > Metazoa > Chordata > Aves > Passeriformes > Pipridae > Pipra > Pipra filicauda. The sequence goes on along the minus strand of NW_024104652.1, from coordinate 784,809 downwards.
GCTGGGTCTCTGTCCCCTGATAAATGAACAGGTTGCTCATATGAGTACACTCACTGGTTTTTTCCCTCCAGGAGCCATTGGAAGTGAAATTCCCCAATATTTCATACTCTGCTCTGTCTCTCATGAAGGTAAGGAAACTCCAGCCCTGCACTGAGATGAGCAAGTGGGGTCTGTGTCACTTACCAGTAAATGGTGTCAGCTGGGGGCTGAGTTATCAGAGATTCATTGAAAAATAGAGCTGGTTTCCTGCCCCTATTCCTCGAGCCACAATTCCTACTACAGCTGTGGACTCCTCATCCCTAGAAGTGTTCAAGGCCAGGTTGGACAGGGCTTGGAGCAACCTGGGATAGTGGAAGTTGTCCTTGCCCATGGCAGAGGGTTAGAATAAGATGGGCTTTGAGGTCCTTTCCAAACCAAACCATTCCATGATTCCTTGATTAATTGCTGCAATCATTGGGTATCAGCTGTTCCTCAAGCTTCCTGAAAAGCCACTGTTATAATACATTAAAAAATTATTAACACATATACCTGTGGGAATACTCGTTGGCTGTGGGGAGGGCCTGGAATTGTGCAGACCTGTCTCATGAGTGTTTTGTGTGATCCTTCATCTTTTCTAGGCATGCCTTCGGATGGACCCTGCGGAGAGGCAAACCTGTGAGCAGCTGCTGCAGCATCCCTACTTTGACAGCTTCAGGGAGGCAGTGGATCTGGGGAAAGAACGGGAAAAAACAGCTCGGAAACCAGCTAGGCTGACCCGGAAGCACATGCCAGGGGTAACTTTTCCACAGTATTTCGTGTTCTGTGCCTGAGGAGGGGCTGGTTCTTTTGTTGGCTCCCAGGAGCTGGGCTGGGCTGGCAGTTTAGGGTGTTGGACTGGTCTCAGTTTTATCCTGAGGAGAAAACAAACCTCCTGGCTAAAGAGTAAATCCATACGAACTGGATACTGCAGTGCAGCTCCATGGGGCACTGGGGATAAGCAGCACAGCCCTGTGAACCATCAGAGTTATCCAGGAATGTGCATTCCTGACAAAGAGTAGCAGGAGAGCTGAACAAACTGGACACACTCATGTGGCTGGTTTAATTTGGGATCTTTTTGGTGCTTTTTAATCCCAAATTACGGAGATGGAAAAAATGCCCAGTTCTGTTTGTAACTGGTGATGGGATGTGATCCCATACTCAGTTCCACACGTTACACCACACACTGGGTGTTTCTGCAGCTGGAGTTGCCAAGCACATTCCCTGCTGCTTCAGCCTTTCTGGACTCCATCCCAAGTCCCCAGATCCAGCCTCACAACGTGAGTCATTCCGCAGTTTTTATGCCCAAGAGCCACATTCCCCACAGCAGCTGTAAGGCTGAGCTGGTAACAGACAGGGAAGCTGGAGGTGAGGGATGGAGAACTGCTACAGCCTGTGAATTCCTGGATCCCACTGAGTCACCTCTTCCGTTTCTATGCCATAGGATATAACAGGAATATTTTTCTTGCCCTGGACGACTGGAAGAAATCCCTTTAATGAGTTGATCTTGTTGCAGTCCAGTCACAGAACCGTGACTCTTAGTATGAGAAGTGCAGGATTACAGTAGGAATAGTGACATTTTTCCATGTGAAAAAGGAAACGTGTGCTTTATTCTCATTCCAGACAAATACACTCCGTGTAACTTTTCCTTTAGTTACAGCACCTGCCCCAGCTGACCAGCAGTAATGTTCTCCCAGCTTTGGACAGCAAGAAGCACTGCTGCAAAACAAGGAAATCCAACTACCACTTCCCAAACATCTGACCAGATTCAGACTTGATTGTTCAAAGTTCAAGGATAAATTCGGGATTCATAAAGGGAGGATACACAGTGGAAAACTAAATTACTAAATGCTATGACATGTACAAAGTGAGTCCAGCCTGATGAGAGGCTGCCTGACTGCTCCAGGTAGTTCCCAGCCTGCTCCAGGGATACACCTGCCTTACTACTGCACTTACAGATCACAGAGTATTAAAACTACTGGTAGTGGCTTCACAGGCTCAACAGGCACCACTCCCAGGAGAACAGATCAACCACAACCTCTTGTTTCTTTACTCTTTTTAGAGTTTCTCCTGAGTGTTTCATCCACCGATTGAGGTTGCTCTTCTTTGCTGTTTCTGACAATAGTGAAGCCACTTGCTTGTAGTTACAGGAATTGTTTTGATCAAAACTAATCATGAACCTAATTTATAACAATGGCCAGACACAGGTAGGGATTCTACCTTAGTGTTTGTATTAGGAGTGACTCGGGTTTGTGGAATCTCAGGATGTAATATTGGGTTGATTTTGAATAAAAGAAATGTAGCTTGTTTTTCCAATTTACTGGATTTATTTTTTTTACTTGAAACCAAGAGCAAAAATGTTTTGTTTTCCCAGTACATTCTGTGTTCCACAACAGTCAAAGCCATTTCAGTGGGACAGATCCCACGTCCTCAGATGGTACCTGTCGGCCTTTTGTGTCCTTACACAGGGAGATCCATGTCTGAGACAGCACTGTGGATCTGCTTTCTTGGAGTCACTGCCTCCTGCCCTTCCCTACCACCAAAGATAGGAATTTGGCTAAAAATGCTGTGTTCTCCCTGAGGATGAGTCCTCCCCCCTGTGCTGGCACAGCTGAGGCACTTCTATTCCTGGGGGCAGTTCTGGGCCCCTCACAAGGACATTGAAGGGAATGATGCTGAGGAAGGGTCTGGAGCACCAGGAGGGGCTGAGGGAGCTGGAGGGGCTCAGCTTGGAGGAAAGGAGGCTCAGGGGGGACCTTCTGGCTCTGCAACCCCCTGACAGGAGGGGGGGGGCCAGGGGAGTGTTGGGCTCTGCTCCCAGGGAACAAGGGACAGGAGGAGAGGGAATGACCTCAAGTTGCACCAGGGGAGGTTCAGGTTGGATATTATAGAAAATGTCTTCATGGAAAGGGAGGTTCATCCCTGGCACAGCTGCCCAGGGCTGTGGTGGAGTCCCCATCCCTGGAGGGATTTAAAAGCCACGTGGATGTGACACTTGGGGACGTGGGTCAGTGGTGGCCTTGGCAGTGCTGGGGGAACGGTTGGACTCCATGGTCTTGGAGGCCTTTCCAACCTCACTGATGCAGTGATTCTCCTGTTTATCAGCAGTGATGAGGATGCAGCTACAGAGCTGCACAGAACTCATTCAGTCCATGTCGGCACATGGCAAAAACATGCACAAGGGCATATCCAAGAGCCACTGCACTGCCACAGACAGCCGTGCTCCATGCAGTGTTCCTGAGGAGGTGACCCTGCCTGCCTGTAGATGACTCCATTGCAACCACACAACAGAAGTCAAAGCATGAATAACACAAAAAAAGGCCCATGACCTCTTTTATTAAATCAGCTCCCACCGACTGGGCGGGATTCTCTGAGAGTGAACAGCCCTTGTTCCCACAGCACCAACCCCGGCACCGACCGCGCCCAGCGCTGCGGCTTCACTCCCCACTGTCACTGCCACTTTATTTCTGTGCAATAAAACAGCTGAACACTTCTCACTGAGGTATTAACAGCTCCCTATGAACACAGGAAACGTGACTCTGTACAGACACCTGCCTTCTCTGTTGCTATCCACCACTTAGTTTAAGCTTAACAAAAACTTCAGTGCATAATCTCTGAAAAGGTCACATGCAGCTTTTTGAGGCTGCACTGGGAGAGCTGGGCTTATTTTCACACCTGGAAATACAGCAGCATCTACAAGTTAATTTATGCAATATATGATAAATACTAGGAAGTCACATCTCAGTCATGTGCTGTCGTGTTTATTCCAAGTCCAGCTCCAGCTCCAGCTTTGGCAGCGCCTGCTGAAGGGCGTGAAAGGTGGTTTCTTTCTCTCTGATTCCAGGAAGGTCACTCAGATACAAATACTCAAGGTTCCTGTAAATATTTAAAAAGAAAATCAGCAACTACTATTTAACTGCTCACAAAGAAATTAGAGAAAGGATCACTCTACTGTAATTATTTTAAATGGTGACTGGTTATAATGGAAGCTTTTTATGAAGTGGGTGCTTGAGGTTTTTAGCTGCAGAGGTGCAGTATCCAAGTGCATCCCATGCCCAAGGACTCAGGTCTGCCCTGAGACCTCCATGAGAGGATGTCGTGACAGGGAGCAGCCCCACACATCTGGAACAGCCAGACTCCAGCTCCCCCACCCAACACAATCCCAAAACAGCCTGGGGTGGAAGCGGTGAGGGGCTCGCGTACGTCAGCTTGTGAAGGGCAAGGATGCCTTTGTCTGTGACATTCCCACAGGAGATGATCTTCAGCTGGAGGAGACTCTTCTGCAGGTTGTTTGTCTCGCTGAGCCTCTGCAGACACTCGTCCTGTATGTACATGCACTTCTCCAGCCTGATGTCCGTGACGTGCTCCAGGCCATCTGGAAAGATAAAAACAAGGATCTGCTTCAGAGTGCCAGGACCATCCTGTGCTGGTTGTTAAGTTCTGCCTCCAAACCCACCCAGCAACAAGTTCCTGTATACGTGGGGCCATAACACACAATGAATCTCCAAAGTCCCTTTGTGGTACTTCAAATAAATGAAAACCCTTTTGGTAAGATTTGAAGAGCTTTGGCGTGGGCATGTCACAAAAAACCTACAAGTTTGGGTGATAAACAATGACTGACACAGAAATGTGCTAATGCAGGAAATTCAAGGTCCCCTGCTATGAAAAAATAATAATAACAGTAACTGTTGCCTATTTTGGTTTCTGCTGTTTAAAGGAGACCTGAAACACCTTTTTAATCTTTTCTAAGAAACCAAGTGTTTGCTTTTTGTCTTTGAAGACGTCACAAATACCTGGAGAACAAGCAGAATTATGACTTCAGAGGCACCAAAATCATGGTTTGGTGTAGAAGAAAAAGAATATTTATAGTGCTTTTTGCTTCCAGCTCATCAAAATTCGTGGCACTTCTTTAGTGCTATGGACATTTCAGGCAAGGGCTGATGAAGTTCCCAATCACACACCTCCAGCAAAACCTTAGGAACTCATAAAGCCATTTTAAGGGAAAAAAAAACCCCACGAGAGATTTCTCAGTATCTTGCTAAGGAACGAGACAATGACACAGTTATCGATACTTTGACGCAACTGAAATCAAGACCATTAAGAACAATCTCACGTTACCCAGATAGTCAAATCCTCTGTACATGATGCAGGAGTCGGTGGCATTAATTGCTTCTATCTTGTACTTGCCCAGGGGCCCCGTGGGGAGCCCGTTGTAGTCCTGCTGCCACTTTGGGGAGCCCTGGAACCGCACCAAGGCCCCGCAGCGCAGGAGCCACTCCGAGGCCGCCCGGTCGGGGCCCACGGCTTGGATCCGCTCGTAGTCCACCCTGCCACGACACAAAGAGCATCACAGGGTGGAAAAGTTATTCCCTTGGCAATTAAAAAGCTCCACGGCAAATATCTGCTTATGTGTGTGGTAAGATATCAGAAAACTAAGGATGTGATTTACTGCACGTGGTTTACGTGTCATCGTTTGGACTGTGAGGTTCTTAGTCTGGCAGGAGTTTTTTTTAACTTGTTTTAAATGGCAGATGCTTTTGGTAAAAAAAAAGAATGCAAATGCAACTGGACTTAACCTTCCTGATTGTTTCTTTCCATGTCTGTAGGGAGAGAGAAAAAAAACCGCCTTTTTCTTCCCAGAGGCTTTACAACTGCTAATTTCTCTCTCAAACATTGATTATATAGAAACATCTTGAAACCTGTCACAAGTATGTAGTTCCTAAATCCTTTTCATAGAATCATGGAGTTGTTAAGGCTGGGAAAGGCCTTTAAGATCATTAAGTCCAACCACCAACCCAGCACCACCACCACGTTCACCGCTAAACCATGTCCTCAAGTGCCACATCCACCCGTTTCTTGAAAACTTCCAGGGATGGTGACTCCACCACTGCCTTGGGCAGCCTGTTTTTTCTCAACAGTTACAGTATTTCATAAAAACCACACTTCAGCAGTAGTTAAACTTCTTGGGTCCATTCTGGAAAAGGATGCATTTCTTAGTCTGGCGAGGAATGATGAAGGCCGAGACCTGAAGAGGCTCCCGTCTGGTTTAGTTTCAGTAATCAGCTACACCACACAACCCTTCCCACACAGCCAGAAGACATAAGGCAAAACTATTAGCTCCTGGCAAAAGTTATGGGCAGAGAAGGTTTCACAGAGAAGGGTTTTCTCTTTCAAAAGTAAATCTGAAACCCTCCTGTGGCTGAATCACTTTGTAAGTGATGGGCTGGTTTGATGCTGTTCTGAATAAGTAAAGGGGCTTGGTTCTGCTACACGTTTAAATGAGTTTTGGGGTCAAAGAAGAGCAGGACTTAGGGACAGAATCCATGTGGCCACTCCATGGAGGGGGCAGAGCACAGACCTTCCTCTGGAGGGTCACAGCTTTGGGATGGGAAGCAGGTACGGA